>NW_027478785.1:0-300000 GCF_051014685.1 Ptiloglossa arizonensis | reverse complement strand
CTTTCAGACGCAGCAGGAACTTCTGGGTTTGGTCAATCCGTTCGCGAGATATGGGAGTTTGAAACTAAGAAATGGTTGAGAAGACAACAAATTTTTCGCAATTCTGCTGCTCCAAACGCTTAACCAGAATGGCCTAGGGAAAAAATACACATACCGTTGTAATCGGGTGAGTGTCTACTTTCAGATGCCATAGGAATTTTTGGGTTAGGTCAATCCGTTCGCGAGATATGGGAGTTTGAAGCCAAGAAATGGTTAAGAAGGCAAGAAATTTTTCGCAATTCTGCTGCTCCAAACGCTTAACCAAAATGCCCTAGGGAAAAAATACGCATATCGTTGTAATCGGGCGAGTTCCTACTTTCAGACGCAGCAGGAACTTCTGGGTTTGGTCAATCCGTTCGCGAGATATGGGAGTTTGAAGCTAAGAAATGGTTGAGAAGACAACAAATTCTTCGCACTTCTGCTGCTCCAAACGCTTAACCAGAATGGCCTAGGGAAAAAATACACATAGCGTTGTAATCGGGCGAGTTTCTACTTTCAGAAGCAACAGAAATTTTTGGGTTAGGTCAATCCGTTCGCGAGATATGGGAGTTTGAAGCCAAGAAATGGTTGAGAAGGCAAAAAATTTTTCGCAATTCTGCTGCTCCAAGCGCTTAACCAGAATGCCCTAGGGAAAAAATACGCATATCGTTGTAATCGGGCGAGTTCCTACTTTCAGACGCAGCAGGAACTTCTGGGTTTGGTCAATCCGTTCGCGAGATATGGGAGTTTGAAGCCAAGAAATGGTTGAGAAGGCAAAAAATTTTTCGCACTTCTGCTGCTCCAAACACTTAACCAGAATGGCCTAGGGAAAAAATACGCATACCGTTGTAATCGGGCGTGTTTCTACTTTCAGAGGCAGCAGGAACTTTTGGGTTCGGTCAATCCGATCGCGAGATATGGGACTTTGAAGCTAAGAAATGGTTGAGAAGACAACAAATTTTTCGCACTTCTGCTGCTCCAAACGCTTAACCAGAATGGCCTAGGGAAAAAATACGCATACCGTTGTAATCGGGCGAGCTTCTACTTTCAGACGCAGCAGGAATTTTTGGGTTTGGTCAATCCGTTCGCGAGATATGGGACTTTGAAACTAAGAAATGGTTGAGAAGGCAAAAAATTTTTCGCAATTCTGCTGCTCCAAACGCTTAACCAGAATGGCCTCGGGAAAAAATACACATACAGTTGTAATGGGGCGAGTTTCTACTATAAGATGCAACAGGAATTTTTGGGTTAGGTCAATCCGTTCGCGAGATATGGGAGTTTGAAGCCAAGAAATGGTTGAGAAGGCAAAAAATTTTTCGCACTTCTGCTGCTCCAAACACTTAACCAGAATGGCCTAGGGAAAAAATACGCATACCGTTGTAATCGGGCGTGTTTCTACTTTCAGAGGCAGCAGGAATTTTTGGGTTCGGTCAATCCGTTCGCGAGATATGGGACATTGAAGCTAAGAAATGGTTGAGAAGACAACAAATTTTTCGCACATCTGCTGCTCCAATCGCTTAACCAGAATGGCCTAAGGGAAAAATACACGTACCGTTGTAATCGGGCGAGTTTCTACTTTCAGATGCAATAGGAATTTTTGGGTTATGTCAATCCATTCGCGAGATATGAGAGTTTGAAGACAAGAAATGGTTGAGAAGGCAAAACATTTTTCGCAATTCTGCTGCTCCAAACGCTTAACCAGAATGGCCTAGGGAAAAAATACGCATATCGTTATAATCAGGCGAGTTTCTACTTTCAGACGCAGCAGGAATTTTTGGGTTTGGTCAATCCGTTCGCGAGATATGGGAGTTTGAAGCTAAGAAATGGTTGAGAAGACAACAAATTTTTCGCAATTCTGCTGCTCCAAACGCTTAACCAGAATGGACTAGGGAAAAAATACACATACCGTTGTAATCGGGTGAGTTTCTACTTTCAGATGCCATAGGAATTTTTGGGTTAGGTCAATCCGTTCGCGAGATATGGGAGTTTGAAGCCAAGAAATGGTTGAGAAGGCAAGAAATTTTTCGCAATTCTGCTGCTCCAAACGCTTAACCAGAATGGCGTGGGGAAAAAATACACATACCGTTGTAATCGGGCGAGTTTCTACTTTCAGATGCAACAGGAATCTTTGGGTTACGTCAATCCGTTCGCGAGATATGGGAGTTTGAAGCTAAGAAATGGTTGAGAAGACAACAAATTTTTCGCACTTCTGCTGCTCCAAACGCTTAACCAGAATGGCCTAGGGAAAAAATACACATACCGTTGTAATCGGGCGAGTTTCTACTTTCAGATACAATAGGAATTTTTGGGTTAGGTCCATCCGTTCGCGAGATATGGGAGTTTGAAGCTAAGAAATGGTTGAGAAGGCAAAAAATTTTTCGCAATTCTGCCGCGCCAAACGCTTAACCAGAATGGCCTAGGGAAAAAATACACATACCGTTGTAATCGGGCGAGTTTCTACTTGCAGATACAATAGGAATTTTTGGGTTAGGTCAATCCGTTCGCGAGATATGGGAGTTTGAAGCTAAGAAATGGTTGAGAAGGCAAAAAATTTTTCGCAATTCTGCCGCGACAAACGCTTAACCAGAATGGCCTAGGGAAAAAATACACATACCGTTGTAATCGGGCGAGTTTCTACTTTCAGACGCAGCAGGAACTTCTGGGTTTGGTCAATCCGTTCGCGAGATATGGGAGTTTGAAGCTAAGAAATGGTTGAGAAGACAACAAATTTTTCGCACTTCTGCTGCTCCAAACGCTTAACCAGAATGGCCTAGGGAAAAAAATACACATAACGTTGTAATCGGGCGAGTTTCTACTTTCAGATGCAATAGGAAATTTTGGGTCACGTCAATCCGTTCGCGAGATATGGGAGTTTGAAGCTAAGAAATGGTTGAGAAGACAACAAATTTTTCGCACTTCTGCTGCTCCAAACGCTTAACCAGAATGGCCTAGGGAAAAAATACACATACCGCTGTAATCGGGCGAGTTTCTACTTTCAGGTGCAACAGGAATTTTTGGGTTATGTCAATCCGTTCGCGAGATATGGGACTTTGAAGCCAAGAAATGGGTGAGAAGGCAAAAAAATTTTCGCAATTCTGCTGCTCCATACACTTAACCAGAATGGCCTAGGGAAAAAATACAAATACGGTTGTAATCGGGCGAGTTTCTACTTTCAGGTGCAACAGGAATTTTTGGGTTAGGTCAATCCGTTCGCGAGATATGGGAGTTTGAAGCCAAGAAATGGTTGAGAAGACAACAAATTTTTCGCACTTCTGCTTCTCCAAACGCTTAACCAGAATGGCCTAGGGAAAAAATACACATACCGTTGTAATCGGGCGAGTTTCTACTTTCAGATACAATAGGAATTTTTGGGTTAGGTCAATCCGTTCGCGAGATATGGGAGTTTGAAGCTAAGAAATGGTTGAGAAGGCAAAAGATTTTTCGCAATTCTGCGCGCCAAACGCTTAACCAGAATGGCCTAGGGAAAAAATACACATACCGTTGTAATCGGGCGAGTTTCTACTTTCAGACGCAGCAGGAACTTCTGGGTTTGGTCAATCCGTTCGCGAGATATGGGAGTTTGAAGACAAGAAATGCTTGAGAAGGCAAAAAATTTTTCGCAATTCTGCTGCTCCAAACGCTTAACCAGAATGGCCTAGGAAAAAAATACACATACCGTTGTAATCGGGCGAGTTTCTACTCTCAGATGCAACTGGAATTTTTGAGTTACGTCAATCCGTTCGCGAGATATGGAAGTTTGAAGCTAAGAAATGGTTGAGAAGACAACAAATTTTTCGCACTTCTGCTGCTCCAAACGCTTAACCAGAATGGCCTAGGGAAAAAATACGCATACCGTTGTAATCGGGCGTGTTTCTACTTTCAGACGAAGCAGGAACTTCCGGGTTTGGTCAATCCGTTCGCGAGATATGGGAGTTTGAAGCCAAGAAATGGTTGAGAAGGCAAAAAATTTTTCGCACTTCTGCTGCTCCAATCGCTTAACCAGAATGGCCTAAGGGAAAAATACACGTACCGTTGTAATCGGGCGAGTTTCTACTTTCAGATGCAATAGGAATTTTTGGGTTATGTCAATCCGTTCGCGAGATATGGGAGTTTGAAGCCAAGAAATGGTTGAGAAGGCAAGAAATTTTTCGCAATTCTGCTGCTCCAAACGCTTAACCAGAATGGCGTGGGGAAAAAATACACATACCGTTGTAATCGGGCGAGTTTCTACTTTCAGATGCAACAGGAATCTTTGGGTTACGTCAATCCGTTCGCGAGATATGGGAGTTTGAAGCTAAGAAATGGTTGAGAAGACAACAAATTTTTCGCAATTCTGCTGCTCCAAACGCTTAACCAGAATGGACTAGGGAAAAAATACACATACCGTTGTAATCGGGTGAGTTTCTACTTTCAGATGCCATAGGAATTTTTGGGTTAGGTCAATCCGTTCGCGAGATATGGGAGTTTGAAGCCAAGAAATGGTTGAGAAGGCAAGAAATTTTTCGCAATTCTGCTGCTCCAAACGCTTAACCAGAATGGCGTGGGGAAAAAATACACATACCGTTGTAATCGGGCGAGTTTCTACTTTCAGACGCAGCAGGAACTTCTGGGTTTGGTCAATCCGTTCGCGAGATATGGGAGTTTGAAGCTAAGAAATGGTTGAGAAGACAACAAATTTTTCGCACTTCTGCTGCTCCAAACGCTTAACCAGAATGGCCTAGGGAAAAAAATACACATAACGTTGTAATCGGGCGAGTTTCTACTTTCAGATGCAATAGGAAATTTTGGGTCACGTCAATCCGTTCGCGAGATATGGGAGTTTGAAGCTAAGAAATGGTTGAGAAGACAACAAATTTTTCGCACTTCTGCTGCTCCAAACGCTTAACCAGAATGGCCTAGGGAAAAAATACACATACCGCTGTAATCGGGCGAGTTTCTACTTTCAGGTGCAACAGGAATTTTTGGGTTATGTCAATCCGTTCGCGAGATATGGGACTTTGAAGCCAAGAAATGGGTGAGAAGGCAAAAAAATTTTCGCAATTCTGCTGCTCCATACACTTAACCAGAATGGCCTAGGGAAAAAATACAAATACGGTTGTAATCGGGCGAGTTTCTACTTTCAGATGCAACAGGAATTTTTGGGTTAGGTCAATCCGTTCGCGAGATATGGGAGTTTGAAGCCAAGAAATGGTTGAGAAGACAACAAATTTTTCGCACTTCTGCTTCTCCAAACGCTTAACCAGAATGGCCTAGGGAAAAAATACACATACCGTTGTAATCGGGCGAGTTTCTACTTTCAGATACAATAGGAATTTTTGGGTTAGGTCAATCCGTTCGCGAGATATGGGAGTTTGAAGCTAAGAAATGGTTGAGAAGGCAAAAGATTTTTCGCAATTCTGCGCGCCAAACGCTTAACCAGAATGGCCTAGGGAAAAAATACACATACCGTTGTAATCGGGCGAGTTTCTACTTTCAGACGCAGCAGGAACTTCTGGGTTTGGTCAATCCGTTCGCGAGATATGGGAGTTTGAAGACAAGAAATGCTTGAGAAGGCAAAAAATTTTTCGCAATTCTGCTGCTCCAAACGCTTAACCAGAATGGCCTAGGAAAAAAATACACATACCGTTGTAATCGGGCGAGTTTCTACTCTCAGATGCAACTGGAATTTTTGAGTTACGTCAATCCGTTCGCGAGATATGGAAGTTTGAAGCTAAGAAATGGTTGAGAAGACAACAAATTTTTCGCACTTCTGCTGCTCCAAACGCTTAACCAGAATGGCCTAGGGAAAAAATACGCATACCGTTGTAATCGGGCGTGTTTCTACTTTCAGACGAAGCAGGAACTTCCGGGTTTGGTCAATCCGTTCGCGAGATATGGGAGTTTGAAGCCAAGAAATGGTTGAGAAGGCAAAAAATTTTTCGCACTTCTGCTGCTCCAATCGCTTAACCAGAATGGCCTAAGGGAAAAATACACGTACCGTTGTAATCGGGCGAGTTTCTACTTTCAGATGCAATAGGAATTTTTGGGTTATGTCAATCCGTTCGCGAGATATGGAAGTTTGAAACTAAGAAATGGTTGAGAAGGCAAAAAATTTTTCGCAATTCGGCTGCTCCAAACGCTTAACCAGAATGGCCTCGGGAAAAAATACACATAACGTTGTAATGGGGCGAGTTTCTACTTTCAGATGCAATAGGAATTTTTGGGTTAGGTCAATCCGTTCGCGAGATATGGGAGTTTGAAGCTAAGAAATGGTTGAGAAGACAATAAATTTTTCGCACATCTGCTGCTCCAATCGCTTAACCAGAATGGCCTAAGTGAAAAATACACGTACCGTTGTAATCGGGCGAGTTTCTACTTTCAGATGTAATAGGAATTTTTGGGTTATGTCAATCCATTCGCGAGATATGAGAGTTTGAAGACAAGAAATGGTTGAGAAGGCAAAACATTTTTCGCAATTCTGCTGCTCCAAACGCTTAACCAGAATGGCCTAGGGAAAAAATACGCATATCGTTATAATCGGGCGAGTTTCTACTTTCAGACGCAGCAGGAATTTTTGGGTTTGGTCAATCCGTTCGCGAGATATGGGAGTTTGAAGCTAAGAAATGGTTGAGAAGACAACAAATTTTTCGCATTTCTGCTGCTCCAAACGCTTAACCAGAATGGACTAGGGAAAAAATACACATACCGTTGTAATCGGGTGCGTTTCTACTTTCAGATGCCATAGGAATTTTTGGGTTAGGTCAATCCGTTCGCGAGATATGGGAGTTTGAATCCAAGAAATGGTTGAGAAGGCAAGAAATTTTTCGCAATTCTGCTGCTCCAAACGCTTAACCAGAATGGCCTAGGGAAAAAATACACATACCGTTGTAATCGGGCGAGTTTCTACTTTCAGATGCAACAGGAATCTTTGGGTTACGTCAATCCGTTCGCGAGATATGGGAGTTTGACGCTAAGAAATGGTTGAGAAGACAACAAATTTTTCGCACTTCTGCTGCTCCAAACGCTTAACCAGAATGGCCTAGGGAAAAAATACACATACCGTTGTAATCGGGCGAGTTTCTACTTTCAGATACAATAGGAATTTTTGGGTTAGGTCAATCCGTTCGCGAGATATGGGAGATGGAAACTAAGAAATGGTTGAGAAGACAACAAATTTTTCGCACTTCTGCTGCTCCAAACGCTTAACCAGAATGGCCTAGGGAAAAAATACGCATACCGTTGTAATCGGGCGTGTTTCTACTTTCAGACGAAGCAGGAACTTCTGGGTTTGGTCAATCCGTTCGCGAGATATGGGAGTTTGAAGCTAAGAAGTGGTTGAGAAGACAACAAATTCTTCGCACTTCTGCTGCTCCAAACGCCTTACCAGAATGGCCTAGGGAAAAAATACACATAGCGTTGTAATCGGGCTAGTTTCTACTTTCAGACGCAACTGGAATTTTTGAGTTAGGTCAATCCGTTCGCGAGATATGGGAGTTTGAAGTTAAGAAATGGTTGAGAAGACAACAAATTTTTCACACTTCTGCTGCTCCAAACGCTTAACCAGAATGGCCTCGGGAAAAAATACACATACCGTTGTAATGGGGCGAGTTTCTACTTTCAGATGCAACAGGAATTTTTGGGTTAGGTCAATCCGTTCGCGAGATATGGGAGTTTGAAGCCAAGAAATGGTTGAGAAGGCAAAAAATTTTTCGCACTTCTGCTGCTCCAAACGCTTAACCAGAATGGCCTAGGAAAAAAATACGCATACCGTTGTAATCGGGCGTGTTTCTACTTTCAGACGCAGCAGGAATTTTTGGGTTTGGTCAATCCGTTCGCGAGATATGGGAGTTTGAAGCTAAGAAATGGTTGAGAAGACAACAAATTTTTCGCAATTCTGCTGCTCCAAACGCTTAACCAGAATGGCCTCGGGAAAAACTACACATACCGTTGTAATGGGGCGAGTTTCTACTTTCAGATGCAACAGGAACTTCTGGGTTTGGTCAATCCGTTCGCGAGATATGGGAGTTTGAAGCTAAGAAATGGTTGAGAAGACAACAAATTCTTCGCAATTCTGCTGCTCCAAACGCTTAACCAGAATGGCCTAGGGAAAAAATACACGTACCGTTGTAATTGGGCGAGTTTCTACTTTCAGATGCAATAGGAATTTTTGGGTTATGTCAACCCATTCGCGAGATATGCGAGTTTGAAGACAAGAAATGGTTGAGAAGGCAAAACATTTTTCGCAATTCTGCTGCTCCAAACGCTTAACCAGAATGGCCTAGGGAAAAAATACGCATACCGTTGTAATCGGGCGAGCTTCTACTTTCAGACGCAGCAGGAATTTTTGGGTTTGGTCAATCCGTTCGCGAGATATGGGACTTTGAAACTAAGAAATGGTTGAGAAGGCAAAAAATTTTTCGCAATTCTGCTGCTCCAAACGCTTAACCAGAATGGCCTCGGGAAAAAATACACATAACGTTGTAATGGGGCGAGTTTCTACTTTCAGATGCAATAGGAATTTTTGGGTTAGGTCAATCCGTTCGCGAGATATGGGAGTTTGAAGCTAAGAAATGGTTGAGAAGACAATAAATTTTTCGCACATCTGCTGCTCCAATCGCTTAACCAGAATGGCCTAAGGGAAAAATACACGTACCGTTGTAATCGGGCGAGTTTCTACTTTCAGATGCAATAGGAATTTTTGGGTTATGTCAATCCATTCGCGAGATATGAGAGTTTGAAGACAAGAAATGGTTGAGAAGGCAAAACATTTTTCGCAATTCTGCTGCTCCAAACGCTTAACCAGAATGGCCTAGGGAAAAAATACACATACCGTTGTAATCGGGCGAGTTTCTACTTGCAGATACAATAGGAATTTTTGGGTTAGGTCAATCCGTTCGCGAGATATGGGAGTTTGAAACTAAGAAATGGTTGAGAAGACAACAAATTTTTCGCAATTCTGCTGCTCCAAACGCTTAACCAGAATGGACTAGGGAAAAAATACGCATACCGTTGTAATCGGGCGAGCTTCTACTTTCAACGCAACAGGAATTTTTGGGTTAGGTCTATCCGTTCGCGAGATATGGGAGTTTGAAGCCAAGAAATGGTTGAGAAGGCATACAATTTTTCGCAATTCTGCCGATCCAAACGCTTAACCAGAATGCCCTAGGGAAAAAATACACATACCAATGTAGTCGGGCGAGTTTCAACTTTCAGATGCAATAGGAATTTCTGGGTTAGGTCAATCCGTTCGCGAGATATGGGAGTTTGAAGACAAGAAATGGTTGAGAAGGCAAAAAACTTTTCGCAATTCTGCTGCTCCAAACGCTTAACCAGAATGGCCTAGGGAAAAAATACACATACCGATGTAATCGGGCGAGTTTCTACTTGCAGATACAATAGGAATTTTTGGGTTAGGTCAATCCGTTCGCGAGATATGGGAGTTTGAAGCTAAGAAATGGTGGAGAAGGCAAAAAATTTTTCGCAATTCTGCCGCGACAAACGCTTAACCAGAATGGCCTAGGGAAAAAATACACATACCGTTGTAATCGGGCGACTTTCTACTTTCAGACGCAGCAGGAACTTCTGGGTTTGGTCAATCCGTTCGCGAGATATGGGAGTTTGAAACTAAGAAATGGTTGAGAAGACAACAAATTTTTCGCAATTCTGCTGCTCCAAACGCTTAACCAGAATGGCCTAGGGAAAAAATACACATACCGTTGTAATCGGGTGAGTGTCTACTTTCAGATGCCATAGGAATTTTTGGGTTAGGTCAATCCGTTCGCGAGATATGGGAGTTTGAAGCCAAGAAATGGTTAAGAAGGCAAGAAATTTTTCGCAATTCTGCTGCTCCAAACGCTTAACCAAAATGCCCTAGGGAAAAAATACGCATATCGTTGTAATCGGGCGAGTTCCTACTTTCAGACGCAGCAGGAACTTCTGGGTTTGGTCAATCCGTTCGCGAGATATGGGAGTTTGAAGCTAAGAAATGGTTGAGAAGACAACAAATTCTTCGCACTTCTGCTGCTCCAAACGCTTAACCAGAATGGCCTAGGGAAAAAATACACATAGCGTTGTAATCGGGCGAGTTTCTACTTTCAGAAGCAACAGAAATTTTTGGGTTAGGTCAATCCGTTCGCGAGATATGGGAGTTTGAAGCCAAGAAATGGTTGAGAAGGCAAAAAATTTTTCGCAATTCTGCTGCTCCAAGCGCTTAACCAGAATGCCCTAGGGAAAAAATACGCATATCGTTGTAATCGGGCGAGTTCCTACTTTCAGACGCAGCAGGAACTTCTGGGTTTGGTCAATCCGTTCGCGAGATATGGGAGTTTGAAGCCAAGAAATGGTTGAGAAGGCAAAAAATTTTTCGCACTTCTGCTGCTCCAAACACTTAACCAGAATGGCCTAGGGAAAAAATACGCATACCGTTGTAATCGGGCGTGTTTCTACTTTCAGAGGCAGCAGGAACTTTTGGGTTCGGTCAATCCGATCGCGAGATATGGGACTTTGAAGCTAAGAAATGGTTGAGAAGACAACAAATTTTTCGCACTTCTGCTGCTCCAAACGCTTAACCAGAATGGCCTAGGGAAAAAATACGCATACCGTTGTAATCGGGCGAGCTTCTACTTTCAGACGCAGCAGGAATTTTTGGGTTTGGTCAATCCGTTCGCGAGATATGGGACTTTGAAACTAAGAAATGGTTGAGAAGGCAAAAAATTTTTCGCAATTCTGCTGCTCCAAACGCTTAACCAGAATGGCCTCGGGAAAAAATACACATACAGTTGTAATGGGGCGAGTTTCTACTATAAGATGCAACAGGAATTTTTGGGTTAGGTCAATCCGTTCGCGAGATATGGGAGTTTGAAGCCAAGAAATGGTTGAGAAGGCAAAAAATTTTTCGCACTTCTGCTGCTCCAAACACTTAACCAGAATGGCCTAGGGAAAAAATACGCATACCGTTGTAATCGGGCGTGTTTCTACTTTCAGAGGCAGCAGGAATTTTTGGGTTCGGTCAATCCGTTCGCGAGATATGGGACATTGAAGCTAAGAAATGGTTGAGAAGACAACAAATTTTTCGCACATCTGCTGCTCCAATCGCTTAACCAGAATGGCCTAAGGGAAAAATACACGTACCGTTGTAATCGGGCGAGTTTCTACTTTCAGATGCAATAGGAATTTTTGGGTTATGTCAATCCATTCGCGAGATATGAGAGTTTGAAGACAAGAAATGGTTGAGAAGGCAAAACATTTTTCGCAATTCTGCTGCTCCAAACGCTTAACCAGAATGGCCTAGGGAAAAAATACGCATATCGTTATAATCAGGCGAGTTTCTACTTTCAGACGCAGCAGGAATTTTTGGGTTTGGTCAATCCGTTCGCGAGATATGGGAGTTTGAAGCTAAGAAATGGTTGAGAAGACAACAAATTTTTCGCAATTCTGCTGCTCCAAACGCTTAACCAGAATGGACTAGGGAAAAAATACACATACCGTTGTAATCGGGTGAGTTTCTACTTTCAGATGCCATAGGAATTTTTGGGTTAGGTCAATCCGTTCGCGAGATATGGGAGTTTGAAGCCAAGAAATGGTTGAGAAGGCAAGAAATTTTTCGCAATTCTGCTGCTCCAAACGCTTAACCAGAATGGCGTGGGGAAAAAATACACATACCGTTGTAATCGGGCGAGTTTCTACTTTCAGATGCAACAGGAATCTTTGGGTTACGTCAATCCGTTCGCGAGATATGGGAGTTTGAAGCTAAGAAATGGTTGAGAAGACAACAAATTTTTCGCACTTCTGCTGCTCCAAACGCTTAACCAGAATGGCCTAGGGAAAAAATACACATACCGTTGTAATCGGGCGAGTTTCTACTTTCAGATACAATAGGAATTTTTGGGTTAGGTCCATCCGTTCGCGAGATATGGGAGTTTGAAGCTAAGAAATGGTTGAGAAGGCAAAAAATTTTTCGCAATTCTGCCGCGCCAAACGCTTAACCAGAATGGCCTAGGGAAAAAATACACATACCGTTGTAATCGGGCGAGTTTCTACTTGCAGATACAATAGGAATTTTTGGGTTAGGTCAATCCGTTCGCGAGATATGGGAGTTTGAAGCTAAGAAATGGTTGAGAAGGCAAAAAATTTTTCGCAATTCTGCCGCGACAAACGCTTAACCAGAATGGCCTAGGGAAAAAATACACATACCGTTGTAATCGGGCGAGTTTCTACTTTCAGACGCAGCAGGAACTTCTGGGTTTGGTCAATCCGTTCGCGAGATATGGGAGTTTGAAGCTAAGAAATGGTTGAGAAGACAACAAATTTTTCGCACTTCTGCTGCTCCAAACGCTTAACCAGAATGGCCTAGGGAAAAAAATACACATAACGTTGTAATCGGGCGAGTTTCTACTTTCAGATGCAATAGGAAATTTTGGGTCACGTCAATCCGTTCGCGAGATATGGGAGTTTGAAGCTAAGAAATGGTTGAGAAGACAACAAATTTTTCGCACTTCTGCTGCTCCAAACGCTTAACCAGAATGGCCTAGGGAAAAAATACACATACCGCTGTAATCGGGCGAGTTTCTACTTTCAGGTGCAACAGGAATTTTTGGGTTATGTCAATCCGTTCGCGAGATATGGGACTTTGAAGCCAAGAAATGGGTGAGAAGGCAAAAAAATTTTCGCAATTCTGCTGCTCCATACACTTAACCAGAATGGCCTAGGGAAAAAATACAAATACGGTTGTAATCGGGCGAGTTTCTACTTTCAGATGCAACAGGAATTTTTGGGTTAGGTCAATCCGTTCGCGAGATATGGGAGTTTGAAGCCAAGAAATGGTTGAGAAGACAACAAATTTTTCGCACTTCTGCTTCTCCAAACGCTTAACCAGAATGGCCTAGGGAAAAAATACACATACCGTTGTAATCGGGCGAGTTTCTACTTTCAGATACAATAGGAATTTTTGGGTTAGGTCAATCCGTTCGCGAGATATGGGAGTTTGAAGCTAAGAAATGGTTGAGAAGGCAAAAGATTTTTCGCAATTCTGCGCGCCAAACGCTTAACCAGAATGGCCTAGGGAAAAAATACACATACCGTTGTAATCGGGCGAGTTTCTACTTTCAGACGCAGCAGGAACTTCTGGGTTTGGTCAATCCGTTCGCGAGATATGGGAGTTTGAAGACAAGAAATGCTTGAGAAGGCAAAAAATTTTTCGCAATTCTGCTGCTCCAAACGCTTAACCAGAATGGCCTAGGAAAAAAATACACATACCGTTGTAATCGGGCGAGTTTCTACTCTCAGATGCAACTGGAATTTTTGAGTTACGTCAATCCGTTCGCGAGATATGGAAGTTTGAAGCTAAGAAATGGTTGAGAAGACAACAAATTTTTCGCACTTCTGCTGCTCCAAACGCTTAACCAGAATGGCCTAGGGAAAAAATACGCATACCGTTGTAATCGGGCGTGTTTCTACTTTCAGACGAAGCAGGAACTTCCGGGTTTGGTCAATCCGTTCGCGAGATATGGGAGTTTGAAGCCAAGAAATGGTTGAGAAGGCAAAAAATTTTTCGCACTTCTGCTGCTCCAATCGCTTAACCAGAATGGCCTAAGGGAAAAATACACGTACCGTTGTAATCGGGCGAGTTTCTACTTTCAGATGCAATAGGAATTTTTGGGTTATGTCAATCCGTTCGCGAGATATGGAAGTTTGAAACTAAGAAATGGTTGAGAAGGCAAAAAATTTTTCGCAATTCGGCTGCTCCAAACGCTTAACCAGAATGGCCTCGGGAAAAAATACACATAACGTTGTAATGGGGCGAGTTTCTACTTTCAGATGCAATAGGAATTTTTGGGTTAGGTCAATCCGTTCGCGAGATATGGGAGTTTGAAGCTAAGAAATGGTTGAGAAGACAATAAATTTTTCGCACATCTGCTGCTCCAATCGCTTAACCAGAATGGCCTAAGGGAAAAATACACGTACCGTTGTAATCGGGCGAGTTTCTACTTTCAGATGTAATAGGAATTTTTGGGTTATGTCAATCCATTCGCGAGATATGAGAGTTTGAAGACAAGAAATGGTTGAGAAGGCAAAACATTTTTCGCAATTCTGCTGCTCCAAACGCTTAACCAGAATGGCCTAGGGAAAAAATACGCATATCGTTATAATCGGGCGAGTTTCTACTTTCAGACGCAGCAGGAATTTTTGGGTTTGGTCAATCCGTTCGCGAGATATGGGAGTTTGAAGCTAAGAAATGGTTGAGAAGACAACAAATTTTTCGCAATTCTGCTGCTCCAAACGCTTAACCAGAATGGACTAGGGAAAAAATACACATACCGTTGTAATCGGGTGAGTTTCTACTTTCAGATGCCATAGGAATTTTTGGGTTAGGTCAATCCGTTCGCGAGATATGGGAGTTTGAATCCAAGAAATGGTTGAGAAGGCAAGAAATTTTTCGCAATTCTGCTGCTCCAAACGCTTAACCAGAATGGCCTAGGGAAAAAATACACATACCGTTGTAATCGGGCGAGTTTCTACTTTCAGATGCAACAGGAATCTTTGGGTTACGTCAATCCGTTCGCGAGATATGGGAGTTTGACGCTAAGAAATGGTTGAGAAGACAACAAATTTTTCGCACTTCTGCTGCTCCAAACGCTTAACCAGAATGGCCTAGGGAAAAAATACACATACCGTTGTAATCGGGCGAGTTTCTACTTTCAGATACAATAGGAATTTTTGGGTTAGGTCAATCCGTTCGCGAGATATGGGAGATGGAAACTAAGAAATGGTTGAGAAGACAACAAATTTTTCGCACTTCTGCTGCTCCAAACGCTTAACCAGAATGGCCTAGGGAAAAAATACGCATACCGTTGTAATCGGGCGTGTTTCTACTTTCAGACGAAGCAGGAACTTCTGGGTTTGGTCAATCCGTTCGCGAGATATGGGAGTTTGAAGCTAAGAAGTGGTTGAGAAGACAACAAATTCTTCGCACTTCTGCTGCTCCAAACGCCTTACCAGAATGGCCTAGGGAAAAAATACACATAGCGTTGTAATCGGGCTAGTTTCTACTTTCAGACGCAACTGGAATTTTTGGGTTAGGTCAATCCGTTCGCGAGATATGGGAGTTTGAAGTTAAGAAATGGTTGAGAAGACAACAAATTTTTCACACTTCTGCTGCTCCAAACGCTTAACCAGAATGGCCTCGGGAAAAAATACACATACCGTTGTAATGGGGCGAGTTTCTACTTTCAGATGCAACAGGAATTTTTGGGTTAGGTCAATCCGTTCGCGAGATATGGGAGTTTGAAGCCAAGAAATGGTTGAGAAGGCAAAAAATTTTTCGCACTTCTGCTGCTCCAAACGCTTAACCAGAATGGCCTAGGAAAAAAATACGCATACCGTTGTAATCGGGCGTGTTTCTACTTTCAGACGAAGCAGGAATTTTTGGGTTCGGTCAATCCGTTCGCGAGATATGGGAGTTTGAAGCTAAGAAATGGTTGAGAAGACAACAAATTTTTCACACTTCTGCTGCTCCAAACGCTTAACCAGAATGGCCTCGGGAAAAAATACACATACCGTTGTAATGGGGCGAGTTTCTACTTTCAGATGCAACAGGAATTTTTGGGTTAGGTCAATCCGTTCGCGAGATATGGGAGTTTGAAGCCAAGAAATGGTTGAGAAGGCAAACAATTTTTCGCACTTCTGCTGCTCCAAACGCTTAACCAGAATGGCTTAGGGAAAAAATACGCATACCGTTGTAATCGGGCGAGCTTCTACTTTCAGACGCAGCAGGAATTTTTGGGTTTGGTCAATCCGTTCGCGAGATATGGGACTTTGAAACTAAGAAATGGTTGAGAAGGCAAAAAATTTTTCGCAATTCTGCTGCTCCAAACGCTTAACCAGAATGGCCTCGGGAAAAAATACACATAACGTTGTTATGGGGCAAGTTTCTACTTTCAGATGCAATAGGAATTTTTGGGTTAGGTCAATCCGTTCGCGAGATATGGGAGTTTGAAGCTAAGAAATGGTTGAGAAGACAATAAATTTTTCGCACATCTGCTGCTCCAATCGCTCAACCAGAATGGCCTAAGGGAAAAATACACGTACCGTTGTAATCGGGCGAGTTTCTACTTTCAGATGCAATAGGAATTTTTGGGTTATGTCAATCCATTCGCGAGATATGAGAGTTTGAAGACAAGAAATGGTTGAGAAGGCAAAACATTTTTCGCAATTCTGCTGCTCCAAACGCTTAACCAGAATGGCCTAGGGAAAAAATACGCATATCGTTATAATCGGGCTAGTTTCTACTTTCAGACGCAGCAGGAATTTTTGGGTTTGGTCAATCCGTTCGCGAGATATGGGAGTTTGAAGCTAAGAAATGGTTGAGAAGACAACAAATTTTTCGCAATTCTGCTGCTCCAAACGCTTAACCAGATTGGACTAGGGAAAAAATACACATACCGTTGTAATCGGGCGAGTTTCTACTTTCAGACGAAGCAGGAATTTTTGGGTCGGTCAATCCGTTCGCGAGATATGGGACTTTGAAGCTAAGAAATGGTTGAGAAGACAACAAATTTTTCGCACTTCTGCTGCTCCAAACGCTTAACCAGAATGGCTTAGGGAAAAAATACGCATACCGTTGTAATCGGGCGAGCTTCTACTTTCAGACGCAGCAGGAATTTTTGGGTTTGGTCAATCCGTTCGCGAGATATGGGACTTTGAAACTAAGAAATGGTTGAGAAGGCAAAAAATTTTTCGCAATTCTGCTGCTCCAAACGCTTAACCAGAATGGCCTCGGGAAAAAATACACATAACGTTGTAATGGGGCAAGTTTCTACTTTCAGATGCAATAGGAATTTTTGGGTCAGGTCAATCCGTTCGCGAGATATGGGAGTTTGAAGCTAAGAAATGGTTGAGAAGACAATAAATTTTTCGCACATCTGCTGCTCCAATCGCTTAACCAGAATGGCCTAAGGGAAAAATACACGTACCGTTGTAATCGGGCGAGTTTCTACTTTCAGATGCAATAGGAATTTTTGGGTTATGTCAATCCATTCGCGAGGTATGAGAGTTTGAAGACAAGAAATGGTTGAGAAGGCAAAACATTTTTCGCAATTCTGCTGCTCCAAACGCTTAACCAGAATGGCCTAGGGAAAAAATGCGCATATCGTTATAATCGGGCGAGTTTCTACTTTCAGACGCAGCAGGAATTTTTGGGTTTGGTCAATCCGTTCGCGAGATATGGGAGTTTGAAGCTAAAAAATGGTTGAGAAGACAATAAATTTTTCGCACATCTGCTGCTCCAATCGCATAACCAGAATGGCCTAAGGGAAAAATACACGTACCGTTGTAATCGGGCGAGTTTCTACTTTCAGATGCAATAGGAATTTTTGGGTTATGTCAATCCATTCGCGAGATATGAGAGTTTGAAGACAAGAAATGGTTGAGAAGGCAAAACATTTTTCGCAATTCTGCTGCTCCAAACGCTTAACCAGAATGGCCTAGGGAAAAAATACACATACCGTTGTAATCGGGCGAGTTTCTACTTTCAGATGCAACAGGAATTTTTGGGTTAGGTCAATCCGTTCGCGAGATATGGGAGTTTGAAGCCAAGAAATGGTTGAGAAGGCAAAAAATTTTTCGCACTCCTGCTGCTCCAAACGCTTAACCAGAATGGCCTAGGGAAAAAATACGCATACCGTTGTAATCGGGCGTGTTTCTACTTTCAGACGCAGCAGGAAAGTCTGGGTTTTGTCAATCCGTTCGCGAGATATGGGAGTTTGAAGCTAAGAAATGGTTGAGAAGACAACAAATTTTTCGCATTTCTGCTGCTCCAAACGCTTAACCAGAATGGCCCCGGGAAAAAATACACATACCGTTGTAATGGGGCGAGTTTCTACTTTCAGATGCAACAGGAATTTTTGGGTTAGGTCAATCCGTTCGCGAGATATGGGAGTTTGAAGCCAAGAAATGGTTGAGAAGGCAACAAATTTTTCGCACCTCTGCTGCTCCAAACACTTAACCAGAATGGCCTAGGGAAAAAATACGCATATCGTTGTAATCGGGCGAGTTCCTACTTTCAGACGCTGCAGGAACTTCTGGGTTTGGTCAATCCGTTCGCGAGATATGGGAGTTTGAAGCTAAGAAATGGTTGAGAAGACAACAAATTCTTCGCACTTCTGCTGCTCCAAACGCTTAACCAGAATGGCCTCGGGAAAAAATACACATAACGTTGTAATGGGGCGAGTTTCTACTTTCAGATGCAATAGGAATTTTTGGGTTAGGTCAATCCGTTCGCGAGATATGGGAGTTTGAAGCTAAGAAATGGTTGAGAAGACAATAAATTTTTCGCACATCTGCTGCTCCAATCGCTTAACCAGAATGGCCTAAGGGAAAAATACACGTACCGTTGTAATCGGGCGAGTTTCTACTTTCAGATGCAATAGGAATTTTTGGGTTATGTCAATCCATTCGCGAGATATGAGAGTTTGAAGACAAGAAATGGTTGAGAAGGCAAAACATTTTTCGCAATTCTGCTGCTCCAAACGCTTAACCAGAATGGCCTAGGGAAAAAATACGCATATCGTTATAATCGGGCGAGTTTCTACTTTCAGACGCAGCAGGAATTTTTGGGTTTGGTCAATCCGTTCGCGTGATATGGGAGTTTGAAGCTAAGAAATGGTTGAGAAGACAACAAATTTTTCGCAATTCTGCTGCTCCAAACGCTTAACCAGAATGGCCTCGGGAAAAAATACACATACCGTTGTAATGGGGCGAGTTTCTACTTTCAGATGCAACAGGAACTTCTGGGTTTGGTCAATCCGTTCGCGAGATATGGGAGTTTGAAGCTAAGAAATGGTTGAGAAGACAACAAATTCTTCGCACTTCTGCTGCTCCAAACGCTTAACCAGAATGGCCTAGGGAAAAAATACACATAGCGTTGTAATCGGGCGAGTTTCTACTTTCAGACGCAACAGGAATTTTTGGGTTAGGTCAATCCGTTCGCGAGATATGGGAGTTTGAAGCCAAGAAATGGTTGAGAAGGCAAAAAATTTTTTGCAATTCTGCTGCTCCAAACGCTTAACCAGAATGGCCTAGGGAAAAAATACGCATACCGTTGTAATCGGGCGTGTTTCTACTTTAAGACGCAGCAGGAATTTTTGGGTTCGGTCAATCCGTTCGCGAGATATGGGACTTTGAAGCTAAGAAATGGTTGAGAAGACAACAAATTTTTCGCAATTCTGCTGCTCCAAACGCTTAACCAGAATGGCCTAGGGGAAAAAATACGTATACCGTTTTAATCGGGCGAGCTTCTACTTTCAGACGCAGCAGGAATTTTTGGGTTTGGTCTATCCGTTCGCGAGATATGGGACATTGAAGCTAAGAAATGGTTGAGAAGGCAAAAAATTTTTCGCAATTCTGCTGCTCCAAACGCTTATCCAGAATGGCCTAGGTAAAAAATACGCATATCGTTATAATCGGGCGAGTTTCTACTTTCAGACGCAGCAGGAATTTTTGGGTTTGGTCAATCCGTTCGCGAGATATGGGAGTTTGAAGCTAAGAAATGGTTGAGAAGACAACAAATTTTTCGCAATTCTGCTGCTCCAAACGCTTAACCAGAATGGCCTCGGGAAAAAATACACATAACGTTGTAATGGGGCAAGTTTCTACTTTCAGATGCAATAGGAATTTTTGGGTTAGGTCAATCCGTTCGCGAGATATGGGAGTTTGAAGCTAAGAAATGGTTGAGAAGACAATAAATTTTTCGCACATCTGCTGCTCCAATCGCTTAACCAGAATGGCCTAAGGGAAAAATACACGTACCGTTGTAATCGGGCGAGTTTCTACTTTCAGATGCAATAGGAATTTTTGGGTTATGTCAATCCATTCGCGAGATATGAGAGTTTGAAGACAAGAAATGGTTGAGAAGGCAAAACATTTTTCGCAATTCTGCTGCTCCAAACGCTTAACCAGAATGGCCTAGGGAAAAAATACGCATATCGTTATAATCGGGCGAGTTTCTACTTTCAGACGCAGCAGGAATTTTTGGGTTTGGTCAATCCGTTCGCGAGATATGGGAGTTTGAAGCTAAGAAATGGTTGAGAAGGCAAAAAATTTTTCGCAATTCTGCCGCGCCAAACGCTTAACCAGAATGGCCTAGGGAAAAAATACACATACCGTTGTAATCGGGCGAGTTTCTACTTTCAGACGCAGCAGGAACTTCTGGGTTTGGTCAATCCGTTCGCGAGATATGGGAGTTTGAAGCTAAGAAATGGTTGAGAAGACAACAAATTCTTCGCACTTCTGCTGCTCCAAACGCTTAACCAGAATGGCCTAGGGAAAAAATACACATACCGTTGTAATGGGGCGAGTTTCCACTTTCAGATGCAACAGGAATTTTTGGGTTAGGTCAATCCGTTCGCGAGATATGGGAGTTTGAAGCCAAGAAATGGTTGAGAAGGCAAAAAATTTTTCGCACTTCTGCTGCTCCAAACGATTAACCAGAATGGCCTAGGGTAAAAACACGCATACCGTTGTAATCGGGCGTGTTTCTACTTTCAGACGAAGCAGGAATTTTTGGGTTCGGTCAATCCGTTCGCGAGATATGGGACTTTGAAGCTAAGAAATGGTTGAGAAGACAACAAATTTTTCGCATTTCTGCTGCTCCAAACGCTTAACAAGAATGGCCTAGGGAAAAAATACACATACCGTTGTAATGGGGCGAGTTTCTACTTTCAGATGCAGCAGGAACTTCTGGGTTTGGTCAATCCGTTCGCGAGATATGGGAGTTTGAAACTAAGAAATGGTTGAGAAGACAACAAATTCTTCGCACTTCTGCTGCTCCAAACGCTTAACCAGAATGGCCTAGGGAAAAAATACACATAGCGTTGTAATCGGGCGAGTTTCTACTTTCAGACGCAACAGGAATTTTTGGGTTAGGTCAATCCGTTCGCGAGATATGGGAGTTTGAAGCCAAGAAATGGTTGAGAAGGCAAAAAATTTTTCGCAATTCTGCTGCTCCAAACGCTTAACCAGAATGGCCTAGGGAAAAAATACGCATACCGTTGTAATCGGGCGTGTTTCTACTTTAAGACGCAGCAGGAATTTTTGGGTTCGGTCAATCCGTTCGCGAGATATGGGACTATGAAGCTAAGAAATGGTTGAGAAGACAACAAATTTTTCGCAATTCTGCTGCTCCAAACTCTTAACCAGAATGGCCTAGGGGGAAAAATACGTATACCGTTTTAATCGGGCGAGCTTCTACTTTCAGACGCAGCAGGAATTTTTGGGTTTGGTCTATCCGTTCGCGAGATATGGGACTTTGAAGCTAAGAAATGGTTGAGAAGGCAAAAAATTTTTCGCAATTCTGCTGCTCCAAACGCTTAACCAGAATGGCCTAGGTAAAAAATACGCATATCGTTATAATCGGGCGAGTTTCTACTTTCAGACGCAGCAGGAATTTTTGGGTTTGGTCAATCCGTTCGCGAGATATGGGAGTTTGAAGCTAAGAAATGGTTGAGAAGACAACAAATTTTTCGCAATTCTGCTGCTCCAAACGCTTAACCAGAATGGACTAGGGAAAAAATACACATACCGTTGTTATCGGGCGAGTTTCTACTTTCACACGCAACAGGAATTTTTGGGTTAGGTCTATCCGTTGACGAGATATGGGAGTTTGAAGCCAAGAAATGGTCGAGAAGGCATACAATTTTTCGCAATTCTGCTGATCCAAACGCTTAACCAGAATGCCCTAGGGAAAAAATACACATACCGCTGTAGTCGGGCGAGTTTCAACTTTCAGATGCAATAGGAATTTTTGGGTTAGGTCAATCCGTTCGCGAGATATGGGAGTTTGAAGACAAGAAATGGTTGAGAAGGCAAAAAACTTTTCGCAATTCTGCTGCTCCAAACGCTTAACCAGAATGGCCTAGGGTAAAAACACGCATACCGTTGTAATCGGGCGTGTTTCTACTTTCAGACGAAGCAGGAATTTTTGGGTTCGGTCAATCCGTTCGCGAGATATGGGACTTTGAAGCTAAGAAATGGTTGAGAAGACAACAAATTTTTCGCATTTCTGCTGCTCCAAACGCTTAACAAGAATGGCCTAGGGAAAAAATACACATACCGTTGTAATGGGGCGAGTTTCTACTTTCAGATGCAGCAGGAACTTCTGGGTTTGGTCAATCCGTTCGCGAGATATGGGAGTTTGAAACTAAGAAATGGTTGAGAAGACAACAAATTCTTCGCACTTCTGCTGCTCCAAACGCTTAACCAGAATGGCCTAGGGAAAAAATACACATAGCGTTGTAATCGGGCGAGTTTCTACTTTCAGACGCAACAGGAATTTTTGGGTTAGGTCAATCCGTTCGCGAGATATGGGAGTTTGAAGCCAAGAAATGGTTGAGAAGGCAAAAAATTTTTCGCAATTCTGCTGCTCCAAACGCTTAACCAGAATGGCCTAGGGAAAAAATACGCATACCGTTGTAATCGGGCGTGTTTCTACTTTAAGACGCAGCAGGAATTTTTGGGTTCGGTCAATCCGTTCGCGAGATATGGGACTATGAAGCTAAGAAATGGTTGAGAAGACAACAAATTTTTCGCAATTCTGCTGCTCCAAACGCTTAACCAGAATGGCCTAGGGGGAAAAATACGTATACCGTTTTAATCGGGCGAGCTTCTACTTTCAGACGCAGCAGGAATTTTTGGGTTTGGTCTATCCGTTCGCGAGATATGGGACTTTGAAGCTAAGAAATGGTTGAGAAGGCAAAAAATTTTTCGCAATTCTGCTGCTCCAAACGCTTAACCAGAATGGCCTAGGTAAAAAATACGCATATCGTTATAATCGGGCGAGTTTCTACTTTCAGACGCAGCAGGAATTTTTGGGTTTGGTCAATCCGTTCGCGAGATATGGGAGTTTGAAGCTAAGAAATGGTTGAGAAGACAACAAATTTTTCGCAATTCTGCTGCTCCAAACGCTTAACCAGAATGGACTAGGGAAAAAATACACATACCGTTGTTATCGGGCGAGTTTCTACTTTCACACGCAACAGGAATTTTTGGGTTAGGTCTATCCGTTGACGAGATATGGGAGTTTGAAGCCAAGAAATGGTCGAGAAGGCATACAATTTTTCGCAATTCTGCTGATCCAAACGCTTAACCAGAATGCCCTAGGGAAAAAATACACATACCGCTGTAGTCGGGCGAGTTTCAACTTTCAGATGCAATAGGAATTTTTGGGTTAGGTCAATCCGTTCGCGAGATATGGGAGTTTGAAGACAAGAAATGGTTGAGAAGGCAAAAAACTTTTCGCAATTCTGCTGCTCCAAACGCTTAACCAGAATGGCCAAGGAAAAAATACACATACCGTTGTAATCGGGCGAGTCTCTACTTTCAGATAAAATAGGAATTTTTGGGTTAGGTCAATCCGTTCGCGAGATATGGGGGTTTGAAGCTAAGAAATGGTTGAGAAGGCAAAAAATTTTTCGCAATTCTGCCGCGCCAAACGCTTAACCAGAATGGCCTAGGGAAAAAATACACATACCGTTGTAGTCGGGCGAGTTTCTACTTTCAGACGCAGCAGGAACTTCTAGGTTTGGTCAATCCGTTCGCGAGATATGGGAGTTTGAAGCTAAGAAATGGTTGAGAAGACAACAAATTCTTCGCACTTCTGCTGCTCCAAACGCTTAACCAGAATGGCCTAGGGAAAAAATACACATACCGTTGTAATGGGGCGAGTTTCCACTTTCAGATGCAACAGGAATTTTTGGGTTAGGTCAATCCGTTCGCGAGATATGGGAGTTTGAAGCCAAGAAATGGTTGAGAAGGCAAAAAATTTTTCGCAATTCTGCTGCTCCAAACGATTAACCAGAATGGCCTAGGGTAAAAACACGCATACCGTTGTAATCGGGCGTGTTTCTACTTTCAGACGAAGCAGGAATTTTTGGGTTCGGTCAATCCGTTCGCAAGATATGGGACTTTGAAGCTAAGAAATGGTTGAGAAGAAAACAAATTTTTCGCATTTCTGCTGCTCCAAACGCTTAACCAGAATGGCCTCGGGAAAAAATACACATAACGTTGTAATGGGGCGAGTTTCTACTTTCAGATGCAATAGGAATTTTTGGGTTAGGTCAATCCGTTCGCGAGATATGGGAGTTTGAAGCTAAGAAATGGTTGAGAAGACAATAAATTTTTCGCACATCTGCTGCTCCAAACGCTTAACCAGAATGCCCTAGGGAAAAAATACACATACCGCTGTAGTCGGGCGAGTTTCAACTTTCAGATGCAATAGGAATTTTTGGGTTAGGTCAATCCGTTCGCGAGATATGGGAGTTTGAAGACAAGAAATGGTTGAGAAGGCAAAAAACTTTTCGCAATTCTGCTGCTCCAAACGCTTAACCAGAATGGCCAAGGAAAAAATACACATACCGTTGTAATCGGGCGAGTCTCTACTTTCAGATAAAATAGGAATTTTTGGGTTAGGTCAATCCGTTCGCGAGATATGGGGGTTTGAAGCTAAGAAATGGTTGAGAAGGCAAAAAATTTTTCGCAATTCTGCCGCGCCAAACGCTTAACCAGAATGGCCTAGGGAAAAAATACACATACAGTTGTAGTCGGGCGAGTTTCTACTTTCAGACGCAGCAGGAACTTCTAGGTTTGGTCAATCCGTTCGCGAGATATGGGAGTTTGAAGCTAAGAAATGGTTGAGAAGACAACAAATTCTTCGCACTTCTGCTGCTCCAAACGCTTAACCAGAATGGCCTAGGGAAAAAATACACATACCGTTGTAATGGGGCGAGTTTCCACTTTCAGATGCAACAGGAATTTTTGGGTTAGGTCAATCCGTTCGCGAGATATGGGAGTTTGAAGCCAAGAAATGGTTGAGAAGGCAAAAAATTTTTCGCAATTCTGCTGCACCAAACGATTAACCAGAATGGCCTAGGGTAAAAACACGCATACCGTTGTAATCGGGCGTGTTTCTACTTTCAGACGAAGCAGGAATTTTTGGGTTCGGTCAATCCGTTCGCAAGATATGGGACTTTGAAGCTAAGAAATGGTTGAGAAGACAACAAATTTTTCGCATTTCTGCTGCTCCAAACGCTTAACCAGAATGGCCTCGGGAAAAAATACACATAACGTTGTAATGGGGCGAGTTTCTACTTTCAGATGCAATAGGAATTTTTGGGTTAGGTCAATCCGTTCGCGAGATATGGGAGTTTGAAGCTAAGAAATGGTTGAGAAGACAATAAATTTTTCGCACATCTGCTGCTCCAATCGCTTAACCAGAATGGCCTAAGGGAAAAATACACGTACCGTTGTAATCGGGCGAGTTTCTACTTTCAGATGCAATAGGAATTTTTGGGTTTGGTCAATCCGTTCGCGAGATATGGGAGTTTGAAGCTAAGAAATGGTTGAGAAGACAACAAATTCTTCGCACTTCTGCTGCTCCAAACGCTTAACCAGAATGGCCTAGGGAAAAAATACACATAGCGTTGTAATCGGGCGAGTTTCTACTTTCAGACGCAACAGGAATTTTTGGGTTAGGTCAATCCGTTCGCGAGATATGGGAGTTTGAAGCCAAGAAATGGTTGAGAAGGCAAAAAATTTTTCGCAATTCTGCTGCTCCAAACGATTAACCAGAATGGCCTAGGGTAAAAACACGCATACCGTTGTAATCGGGCGTGTTTCTACTTTCAGACGAAGCAGGAATTTTTGGGTTCGGTCAATCCGTTCGCAAGATATGGGACTTTGAAGCTAAGAAATGGTTGAGAAGACAACAAATTTTTCGCATTTCTGCTGCTCCAAACGCTTAACCAGAATGCCCTAGGGAAAAAATACGCATATCGTTGTAATCGGGCGAGTTCCTACTTTCAGACGCAGCAGGAACTTCTGGGTTTGGTCAATCCGTTCGCGAGATATGGGAGTTTGAAGCTAAGAAATGGTTGAGAAGACAACAAATTCTTCGCACTTCTGCTGCTCCAAACGCTTAACCAGAATGGCCTAGGGAAAAAATACACATAGCGTTGTAATCGGGCGAGTTTCTACTTTCAGACGCAACAGGAATTTTTGGGTTAGGTCAATCCGTTCGCGAGATATGGGAGTTTGAAGCCAAGAAATGGTTGAGAAGGCAAAAAATTTTTCGCAATTCTGCTGCTCCAAACGCTTAACCAGAATGGCCTAGGGAAAAAATACACATACCGTTGTAATCGGGCGAGTTTCTACTTTCAGATGCAACAGGAATTTTTGGGTTAGGTCAATCCGTTCGCGAGATATGGGAGTTTGAAGCCAAGAAATGGTTGAGAAGGCAAAAAATTTTTCGCAATTCTGCTGCTCCAAGCGCTTAACCAGAATGGCCTAGGGAAAAAATACACATAGCGTTGTAATCGGGCGAGTTTCTACTTTCAGACGCAACAGGAATTTTTGGGTTAGGTCAATCCGTTCGCGAGATATGGGAGTTTGAAGCCAAGAAATGGTTGAGAAGGCAAAAAATTTTTCGCAATTCTGCTGCTCCAAACGCTTAACCAGAATGGCCTAGGGAAAAAATACACATACCGTTGTAATCGGGCGAGTTTCTACTTTCAGATGCAACAGGAATTTTTGGGTTAGGTCAATCCGTTCGCGAGATATGGGAGTTTGAAGCCAAGAAATGGTTGAGAAGGCAAAAAATTTTTCGCAATTCTGCTGCTCCAAGCGCTTAACCAGAATGCCCTAGGGAAAAAATACGCATATCGTTGTAATCGGGCGAGTTCCTACTTTCAGACGCAGCAGGAGCTTCTGGGTTTGGTCAATCCGTTCGCGAGATATGGGAGTTTGAAGCTAAGAAATGGTTGAGAAGACAACAAATTCTTCGCACTTCTGCTGCTCCAAACGCTTAACCAGAATGGCCTAGGGAAAAAATACACATAGCGATGTAATCGGGCGTGTTTCTACTTTCAGACGCAACAGGAATTTTTGGGTTAGGTCAATCCGTTCGCGAGATATGGGAGTTTGAAGCCAAGAAATGGTTGAGAAGGCAAAAAATTTTTCGCAATTCTGCTGCTCCAAACGCTTAACCAGAATGGCCTAGGGAAAAAATACACATACCGTTGTAATCGGGCGAGTTTCTACTTTCAAATGCAACAGGAATTTTTGGGTTAGGTCAATCCGTTCGCGAGATATGGGAGTTTGAAGCCAAGAAATGGTTGAGAAGGCAAAAAATTTTTCGCACTCCTGCTGCTCCAAACGCTTAACCAGAATGGCCTAGGGAAAAAATACGCATACCGTTGTAATCGGGCGTGTTTCTACTTTCAGACGCAGCAGGAACTTCTGGGTTTTGTCAATCCGTTCGCGAGATATGGGAGTTTGAAGCTAAGAAATGGTTGAGAAGACAACAAATTTTTCGCACTTCTGCTGCTCCAAACGCTTAACCAGAATGGCCTCGGGAAAAAATACACATACCGTTGTAATGGGGCGAGTTTCTACTTTCAGATGCAACAGGAATTTTTGGGTTAGGTCAATCCGTTCGCGAGATATGGGAGTTTGAAGCCAAGAAATGGTTGAGAAGGCAACAAATTTTTCGCACCTCTGCTGCTCCAAACACTTAACCAGAATGGCCTAGGGAAAAAATACGCATATCGTTGTAATCGAGCGAGTTCCTACTTTCAGACGCTGCAGGAACTTCTGGGTTTGGTCAATCCGTTCGCGAGATATGGGAGTTTGAAGCTAAGAAATGGTTGAGAAGACAACAAATTCTTCGCACTTCTGCTGCTCCAAACGCTTAACCAGAATGGCCTAGGGAAAAAATACACATAGCGTTGTAATCGGGCGAGTTTCTACTTTCAGACGCAACAGGAATTTTTGGGTTATGTCTATCCGTTCGCGAGATATGGGAGTTTGAAGCCAAGAAATGGTTGAGAAGGCATACAATTTTTCGCAATTCTGCTGATCCAAACGCTTAACCAGAATGCCCTAGAGAAAAAATACACATACCAATGTAGTCGGGCGAGTTTCAACTTTCAGATGCAATAGGAATTTTTGGGTTAGGTCAATCCGTTCGCGAGATATGGGAGTTTGAAGACAAGAAATGGTTGAGAAGGCAAAAAACTTTTCGCAATTCTGCTGCTCCAAACGCTTAACCAGAATGGCCTAGGGAAAAAATACACATACCGTTGTAATCGGGCGAGTTTCTACTTGCAGGTACAATAGGAATTTTTGGGTTAGGTCAATCCGTTCGCGAGATATGGGAGTTTGAAGCTAAGAAATGGTGGAGAAGGCAAAAAATTTTTCGCAATTCTGCCGCGACAAACGCTTAACCAGAATGGCCTAGGGAAAAAATACACATACCGTTGTAATCGGGCGAGTTTCTACTTGCAGGTACAATAGGAATTTTTGGGTTAGGTCAATCCGTTCGCGAGATATGGGAGTTTGAAGCTAAGAAATGGTGGAGAAGGCAAAAAATTTTTCGCAATTCTGCCGCGACAAACGCTTAACCAGAATGGCCTAGGGAAAAAATACACATACCGTTGTAATCGGGCGAGTTTCTACTTTCAGACGCAGCAGGAACTTCTGGGTTTGGTCAATCCGTTCGCGAGATATGGGAGTTTGAAACTAAGAAATGGTTGAGAAGACAACAAATTTTTCGCAATTCTGCTGCTCCAAACGCTTAACCAGAATGGCCTATGGAAAAAATACACATAGCGTTGTAATCGGGTGAGTTTCTACTTTCAGATGCCATAGGAATTTTTGGGTTAGGTCAATCCGTTCGCGAGATATGGGAGTTTGAAGCCAAGAAATGGTTGAGAAGGCAAAAAATTTTTCGCACTTCTGCTGCTCCAAACGCTTAACCAGAATGGCCTAGGGAAAAAATACGCATACCGTTGTAATCGGGCGTGTTTCTACTTTCAGACGCAGCAGGAACTTCTGGGTTTTGTCAATCCGTTCGCGAGATATGGGAGTTTGAAGCTAAGAAATGGTTGAGAAGACAACAAATTCTTCGCACTTCTGCTGCTCCAAACGCTTAACCAGAATGGCCTATGGAAAAAATACACATAGCGTTGTAATCGGGCGAGTTTCTACTTTCAGACGCAACAGGAATTTTTGGGTTAGGTCAATCCGTTCGCGAGATATGGGAGTTTGAAGCCAAGAAATGGTTGAGAAGGCAAAAAATTTTTCGCAATTCTGCTGCTCCAAACGCTTAACCAGAATGGCCTAGGGAAAAAATACACATACCGTTGTAATCGGGCGAGTCTCTACTTTCAGATGCAACAGGAATTTTTGGGTTAGGTCAATCCGTTCGCGAGATATGGGAGTTTGAAGCCAAGAAATGGTTGAGAAGGCAACAAATTTTTCGCACCTCTGCTGCTCCAAACACTTAACCAGAATGGCCTAGGGAAAAAATACGCATATCGTTGTAATCGGGCGAGTTCCTACTTTCAGACGCTGCAGGAACTTCTGGGTTTGGTCAATCCGTTCGCGAGATATGGGAGTTTGAAGCTAAGAAATGGTTGGGAAGACAACAAATTCTTCGCATTTCTGCTGCTCCAAACGCTTAACCAGAATGGCCTAGGGAAAAAATACACATAGCGTTGTAATCGGGCGAGTTTCTACTTTCAGACGCAACAGGAATTTTTGGGTTAGGTCAATCCGTTCGCGAGATATGGGAGTTTGAAGCCAAGAAATGGTTGAGAAGGCAAAAAATTTTTCGCAATTCTGCTGCTCCAAACGCTTAACCAGAATGGCCTAAGGAAAAAATACACATACCGTTGTAATCGGGCGAGTTTCTACTTTCAGATGCAACAGGAATTTTTGGGTTAGGTCAATCCGTTCGCGAGATATGGGAGTTTGAAGCCAAGAAATGGTTGAGAAGGAAAAAAATTTTTCGCACTTCTGCTGCTCCAAACGCTTAACCAGAATGGCCTAGGGGAAAAATACGCATACCGTTGTAATCGGGCGTGTTTCTACTTTCAGACGAAGCAGGAACTTCTGGGTTTGGTCAATCCGTTCGCGAGATATGGGAGTTTGAAGCTAAGAAATGGTTGAGAAGACAACAAATTCTTCGCACTTCTGCTGCTCCAAACGCTTAACCAGAATGGCCTAGGGAAAAAATACGCATACCGTTGTAATCGGGCGTGTTTCTACTTTCAGACGAAGCAGGAATTTTTGGGTTCGGTCAATCCGTTCGCGAGATATGGGACTTTGAAGCTAAGAAATGGTTGAGAAGACAACAAATTTTTCGCACTTCTGCTGCTCCAAACGCTTAACCAGGATGGCTTAGGGAAAAAATACGCATACCGTTGTAATCGGGCGAGCTTCTACTTTCAGACGCAGCAGGAATTTTTGGGTTTGGTCAATCCGTTCGCGAGATATGGGACTTTGAAACTAAGAAATGGTTGAGAAGGCAAAAAATTTTTCGCAATTCTGCTGCTCCAAACGCTTAACCAGAATGGCCTCGGGAAAAAATACACATAACGTTGTAATGGGGCGAGTTTCTACTTTCAGATGCAATAGGAATTTTTGGGTTAGGTCAATCCGTTCGCGAGATATGGGAGTTTGAAGCTAAGAAATGGTTGAGAAGACAATAAATTTTTCGCACATCTGCTGCTCCAATCGCTTAACCAGAATGGCCTAAGGGAAAAATACACGTACCGTTGTAATCGGGCGAGTTTCTACTTTCAGATGCAATAGGAATTTTTGGGTTATGTCAATCCATTCGCGAGATATGAGAGTTTGAAGACAAGAAATGGTTGAGAAGGCAAAACATTTTTCGCAATTCTGCTGCTCCAAACGCTTAACCAGAATGGCCTAGGGAAAAAATACGCATATCGTTATAATCGGGCGTGTTTCTACTTTCAGACGCAGCAGGAATTTTTGGGTTTGGTCAATCCGTTCGCGAGATATGGGAGTTTGAAGCTAAGAAATGGTTGAGAAGACAACAAATTTTTCGCAATTCTGCTGCTCCAAACGCTTAACCAGAATGGACTGGGGAAAGAATACGCATACCGTTGTAATCGGGCGAGCTTCTACTTTCAACGCAACAGGAATTTTTGGGTTAGGTCTATCCGTTCGCGAGATATGGGAGTTTGAAGCCAAGAAATGGTTGAGAAGGCATACAATTTTTCGCAATTCTGCTGATCCAAACGCTTAACCAGAATGCCCTAGGGAAAAAATACACATACCAATGTAGTCGGGCGAGTTTCAACTTTCAGATGCAATAGGAATTTTTGGGTTAGGTCAATCCGTTCGCGAGATATGGGAGTTTGAAGACAAGAAATGGTTGAGAAGGCAAAAAACTTTTCGCAATTCTGCTGCTCCAAACGCTTAACCAGAATGGCCTAGGGAAAAAATACACATACCGTTGTAATCGGGCGAGTTTCTACTTGCAGATACAATAGGAATTTTTGGGTTAGGTCAATCCGTTCGCGAGATATGGGAGTTTGAAGCTAAGAAATGGTGGAGAAGGCAAAAAATTTTTCGCAATTCTGCCGCGACAAACGCTTAACCAGAATGGCCTAGGGAAAAAATACACATACCGTTGTAATCGGGCGAGTTTCTACTTTCAGACGCAGGAGGAACTTCTGGGTTTGTTCAATCCGTTCGCGAGATATTGGAGTTTGAAACTAAGAAATGGTTGAGAAGACAACAAATTTTTCGCAATTCTGCTGCTCCAAACGCTTAACCAGAATGGCCTATGGAAGAAATACACATTCCGTTGTAATCGGGTGAGTCTCTACTTTCAGATGCCATAGGAATTTTTGGGTTAGGTCAATCCGTTTGCGAGATATGGGAGTTTGAAGCCAAGAAATGGTTGAGAAGGCAAAAAATTTTTCGCACTTCTGCTGCTCCAAACGCTTAACCAGAATGGCCTAGGGAAAAAATACGCATACCGTTGTAATCGGGCGTGTTTCTACTTTCAGACGCAGCAGGAACTTCTGGGTTTTGTCAATCCGTTCGAGAGATATGGGAGTTTGAAGCTAAGAAATGGTTGAGAAGACAACAAATTCTTCGCACTTCTGCTGCTCCAAACGCTTAACCAGAATGGCCTAGGGAAAAAATACACATAGCGTTGTAATCGGGCGAGTTTCTACTTTCAGACGCAACAGGAATTTTTGGGTTAGGTCAATCCGTTCGCGAGATATGGGAGTTTGAAGCCAAGAAATGGTTGAGAAGGCAAAAAATTTTTCGCAATTCTGCTGCTCCAAACGCTTAACCAGAATGGCCTAGGGAAAAAATACACATACCGTTGTAATCGGGCGAGTCTCTACTTTCAGATGCAACAGGAATTTTTGGGTTAGGTCAATCCGTTCGCGTGACATGGGAGTTTGAAGCCAAGAAATGGTTGAGAAGGCAAAAAATTTTTCGCAATTCTGCTGCTCCAAGCGCTTAACCAGAATGCCCTAGGGAAAAAATACGCAAATCGTTGTAATCGGGCGAGTTCCTACTTTCAGACGCAGCAGGAACTTCTGGGTTTGGTCAATCCGTTCGCGAGATATGGGAGTTTGAAGCTAAGAAATGGTTGAGAAGACAACAAATTCTTCGCACTTCTGCTGCTCCAAACGCTTAACCAGAATGGCCTAGGGAAAAAATACACATACCGTTGTAGTCGGGCGAGTTTCCACTTTCAGATGCAACAGGAATTTTTGGGTTAGGTCAATCCGTTCGCGAGATATGGGAGTTTGAAGCCAAGAAATGGTTGAGAAGGCAAAAATTTTTTCGCAATTCTGCTGCTCCAAGCGCTTAACCAGAATGCCCTAGGGAAAAAATACGCATATCGTTGTAATCGGGCGAGTTCCTACATTCAGACGCAGCAGGAACTTCTGGGTTTGGTCAATCCGTTCGCGAGATATGGGAGTTTGAAGCTAAGAAATGGTTGTTAAGACAACAAATTTTTCGCAATTCTGCTGCTCCAAACGCTTAACCAGAATGGACTAGGGAAAAAATACGCATACCGTTGTAATCGGGCGAGCTTCTACTTTCAACGCAACAGGAATTTTTGGGTTAGGTCTATCCGTTCGCGAGATATGGGAGTTTGAAGCCAAGAAATGGTTGAGAAGGCATACAATTTTTCGCAATTCTGCTGATCCAAACGCTTAACCAGAATGCCCTAGGGAAAAAATACACATACCAATGTAGTCGGGCGAGTTTCAACTTTCAGATGCAATAGGAATTTTTGGGTTAGGTCAATCCGTTCGCGAGATATGGGAGTTTGAAGGCAAGAAATGGTTGAGAAGGCAAAAAACTTTTCGCAATTCTGCTGCTCCAAACGCTTAACCAGAATGGCCTAGGGAAAAAATACACATACCGTTGTAATCGGGCGAGTTTCTACTTGCAGATACAATAGGAATTTTTGGGTTAGGTCAATCCGTTCGCGAGATATGGGAGTTTGAAGCTAAGAAATGGTGGAGAAGGCAAAAAATTTTTCGCAATTCTGCCGCGACAAACGCTTAACCAGAATGGCCTAGGGAAAAAATACACATACCGTTATAATCGGGCGAGTTTCTACTTTCAGATGCAATAGGAATTTTTGGGTTAGGTCAATCCGTTCGCGAGATATGGGAGTTTGAAGCCAAGAAATGGTTGAGAAGGCAAAAAATTTTTCGCAATTCTGCTGCTCCAAGCGCTTAACCAGAATGGCCTAGGGAAAAAATACACATACCGTTGTAGTCGGGCGAGTTTCTACTTTCAGATGCAACAGGAATTTTTGGGTTAGGTCAATCCGTTCGCGAGATATGGGAGTTTGAAGCCAAGAAATGGTTGAGAAGGCAAAAAATTTTTCGCAATTCTGCTGCTCCAAGCGCTTAACCAGAATGCCCTAGGGAAAAAATACGCATATCGTTGTAATCGGGCGAGTTCCTACATTCAGACGCAGCAGGAACTTCTGGGTTTGGTCAATCCGTTCGCGAGATATGGGAGTTTGAAGCTAAGAAATGGTTGAGAAGACTACAAATTCTTCGCACTTCTGCTGCTCCAAACGCTTAACCAGAATGGCCTAGGGAAAAAATACACATAGCGTTGTAATCGGGCGAGTTTCTACTTTCAGACGCAACAGGAATTTTTGGGTTAGGTCAATCTGTTCGCGAGATATGGGTGTTTGAATCCAAGAAATGGTTGAGAAGGCAAAAAATTTTTCGCAATTCTGCTGCTCCAAACGCTTAACCAGAATGGCCTAGGGAAAAAATACACATACCGTTGTAATCGGGCGAGTTTCTACTTTCAGATGCAACAGGAATTTTTGGGTTAGGTCAATCCGTTCGCGAGATATGGGAGTTTGAAGCCAAGAAATTGTTGAGAAGGCAAAAAATTTTTCGCAATTCTGCTGCTCCAAACGCTTAACCAGAATGGCCTAGGGAAAAAATACACATACCGTTGTAATCGGGCGAGTTTCTACTTTCAGACGCAGCAGGAACTTCTGGGTTTGGTCAATCCGTTCGCGAGATATGGGAGTTTGAAACTAAGAAATGGTTGAGAAGACAACAAATTTTTCGCAATTCTGCTGCTCCAAACGCTTAACCAGAATGGCCTAGGGAAAAAATACACATACCGTTGTAATCGGGTGAGTTTCTACTTTCAGATGCCATAGGAATTTTTGGGTTAGGTCAATCCGTTCGCGAGGTATGGGAGTTTGAAGCCAAGAAATGGTTAAGAAGGCAAGAAATTTTTCGCAATTCTGCTGCTCCAAACGCTTAACCAGAATGCCCTAGGGAAGAAATACGCATATCGTTGTAATCGGGCGAGTTCCTACTTTCAGACGCAGCAGGAACTTCTGGGTTTGGTCAATCCGTTCGCGAGATATGGGAGTTTGAAGCTAAGAAATGGTTGAGAAGACAACAAATTCTTCGCACTTCTGCTGCTCCAAACGCTTAACCAGAATGGCCTAGGGAAAAAATACACATGGCGTTGTAATCGGGCGAGTTTCTACTTTCAGACGCAACAGGAATTTTTGGGTTAGGTCAATCCGTTCGCGAGATATGGGAGTTTGAAGCCAAGAAATGGTTGAGAAGGCAAAAAATTTTTCGCAATTCTGCTGCTCCAAACGCTTAACCAGAATGGCCTAGGGAAAAAATACACATACCGCTGTAGTCGGGCGAGTTTCTACTTTCAGATGCAATAGGAATTTTTGGGTTAGGTCAATCCGTTCGCGAGATATGGGAGTTTGAAGCCAAGAAATGGTTGAGAAGGCAAAAAATTTTTCGCAATTCTGCTGCTCCAAGCGCTTAACCAGAATGCCCTAGGGAAAAAATACGCATATCGTTGTAATCGGGCGAGTTCCTACTATCAGACGCAGCAGGAACTTCTGGGTTTGGTCAATCCGTTCGCGAGATATGGGAGTTTGAAGCTAAGAAATGGTTGAGAAGACAACAAATTCTTCGCACTTCTGCTGCTCCAAACGCTTAACCAGAATGGCCTAGGGAAAAAATACACATAGCGTTGTAATCGGGCGAGTTTATACTTTCAGATGCAACAGGAATTTTTGGGTTAGGTCAATCCGTTCGCGAGATATGGGAGTTTGAAGCCAAGAAATGGTTGAGAAGGCAAAAAATTTTACGCAATTCTGCTGCTCCAAACGCTTAACCAGAATGGCCTAGGGAGAAAATACACATACCGTTGTAGTCGGGCGAGTTTCTACTTTCAGATGCAACAGGAATTTTTGGGTTAGGTCAATCCGTTCGCGAGATATGGGAGTTTGAAGCCAAGAAATGGTTGAGAAGGCAAAAAATTTTTCGCAATTCTGCTGCTCCAAGCGCTTAACCAGAATGCCCTAGGGAAAAAATACGCATATCGTTGTAATCGCGCGAGTTCCTACATTCAGACGCAGCAGGAACTTCTGGGTTTGGTCAATCCGTTCGCGAGATATGGGAGTTTGAAGCTAAGAAATGGTTGAGAAGACTACAAATTCTTCGCACTTCTGCTGCTCCAAACGCTTAACCAGAATGGCCTAGGGAAAAAATACACATACCGTTGTAATCGGGCGAGTTTCTACTTTCAGACGCAGCAGGAACTTCTGGGTTTGGTCAATCCGTTCGCGAGATATGGGAGTTTGAAACTAAGAAATGGTTGAGAAGACAACAAATTTTTCGCAATTCTGCTGCTCCAAACGCTTAACCAGAATGGCCTATGGAAAAAATACACATACCGTTGTAATCGGGTGAGTTTCTACTTTCAGATGCCATAGGAATTTTTGGGTTAGGTCAATCCGTTCGCGAGATATGGGAGTTTGAAGCCAAGAAATGGTTAAGAAGGCAAAAAATTTTTCGCAATTCTGCTGCTCCAAACGCTTAACCAGAATGGCCTAGGGAAAAAATACACATACCGTTGTAATCGGGCGAGTTTCTACTTTCAGATGCAACAGGAATTTTTGGGTTAGGTCAATCCGTTCGCGAGATATGGGAGTTTGAAGCCAAGAAATGGTTGAGAAGGCAAAAAATTTTTCGCAATTCTGCTGCTCCAAGCGCTTAAACAGAATGCCCTAGGGAAAAAATACGCATATCGTTGTAATCGGGCGAGTTCCTACTTTCAGACGCAGCAGGAAATTCTGGGTTTGGTCAATCCGTTCGCGAGATATGGGAGTTTGAAGCTAAGAAATGGTTGAGAAGACAACAAATTCTTCGCACTTCTGCTGCTCCAAACGCTTAACCAGAATGGCCTAGGGAAAAAATACACATACCGTTGTAGTCGGGCGAGTTTCCACTTTCAGATGCAACAGGAATTTTTGGGTTAGGTCAATCCGTTCGCGACATATGGGAGTTTGAAGCCAAGAAATGGTTGAGAAGGCAAAAAATTTTTCGCAATTCTGCTGCTCCAAGCGCTTAACCAGAATGCCCTATGGAAAAAATACGCATATCGTTGTAATCGGGCGAGTTCCTACATTCAGACGCAGCAGGAACTTCTGGGTTTGGTCAATCCGTTCGCGAGATATGGGAGTTTGAAGCTAAGAAATGGTTGTGAAGACAACAAATTTTTCGCAATTCTGCTGCTCCAAACGCTTAACCAGAATGGACTAGGGAAAAAATACGCATACCGTTGTAATCGGGCGAGCTTCTACTTTCAACGCAACAGGAATTTTTGGGTTAGGTCTATCCGTTCGCGAGATATGGGAGTTTGAAGCCAAGAAATGGTTGAGAAGGCATACAATTTTTCACAATTCTGCTGATCCAAACGCTTAACCAGAATGCCCTAGGGAAAAAATACACATACCAATGTAGTCGGGCGAGTTTCAACTTTCAGATGCAATAGGAATTTTTGGGTTAGGTCAATCCGTTCGCGAGATATGGGAGTTTGAAGGCAAGAAATGGTTGAGAAGGCAAAAAACTTTTCGCAATTCTGCTGCTCCAAACGCTTAACCAGAATGGCCTAGGGAAAAAATACACATACCGTTGTAATCGGGCGAGTTTCTACTTGCAGATACAATAGGAATTTTTGGGTTAGGTCAATCCGTTCGCGAGATATGGGAGTTTGAAGCTAAGAAATGGTGGAGAAGGCAAAAAATTTTTCGCAATTCTGCCGCGACAAACGCTTAACCAGAATGGCCTAGGGAAAAAATACACATACCGTTATAATCGGGCGAGTTTCTACTTTCAGATGCAATAGGAATTTTTGGGTTAGGTCAATCCGTTCGCGAGATATGGGAGTTTGAAGCCAAGAAATGGTTGAGAAGGCAAAAAATTTTTCGCAATTCTGCTGCTCCAAGCGCTTAACCAGAATGGCCTAGGGAAAAAATACACATACCGTTGTAGTCGGGCGAGTTTCTACTTTCAGATGCAACAGGAATTTTTGGGTTAGGTCAATCCGTTCGCGAGATATGGGAGTTTGAAGCCAAGAAATGGTTGAGAAGGCAAAAAATTTTTCGCAATTCTGCTGCTCCAAGCGCTTAACCAGAATGCCCTAGGGAAAAAATACGCATATCGTTGTAATCGGGCGAGTTCCTACATTCAGACGCAGCAGGAACTTCTGGGTTTGGTCAATCCGTTCGCGAGATATGGGAGTTTGAAGCTAAGAAATGGTTGAGAAGACTACAAATTCTTCGCACTTCTGCTGCTCCAAACGCTTAACCAGAATGGCCTAGGGAAAAAATACACATAGCGTTGTAATCGGGCGAGTTTCTACTTTCAGACGCAACAGGAATTTTTGGGTTAGGTCAATCTGTTCGCGAGATATGGGTGTTTGAAGCCAAGAAATGGTTGAGAAGGCAAAAAATTTTTCGCAATTCTGCTGCTCCAAACGCTTAACCAGAATGGCCTAGGGAAAAAATACACATACCGTTGTAATCGGGCGAGTTTCTACTTTCAGATGCAACAGGAATTTTTGGGTTAGGTCAATCCGTTCGCGAGATATGGGAGTTTGAAGCCAAGAAATTGTTGAGAAGGCAAAAAATTTTTCGCAATTCTGCTGCTCCAAACGCTTAACCAGAATGGCCTAGGGAAAAAATACACATACCGTTGTAATCGGGCGAGTTTCTACTTTCAGGCGCAGCAGGAACTTCTGGGTTTGGTCAATCCGTTCGCGAGATATGGGAGTTTGAAACTAAGAAATGGTTGAGAAGACAACAAATTTTTCGCAATTCTGCTGCTCCAAACGCTTAACCAGAATGGCCTAGGGAAAAAATACACATACCGTTGTAATCGGGTGAGTTTCTACTTTCAGATGCCATAGGAATTTTTGGGTTAGGTCAATCCGTTCGCGAGATATGGGAGTTTGAAGCCAAGAAATGGTTGAGAAGGCAAAAAATTTTTCGCAATTCTGCTGCTCCAAGCGCTTAACCAGAATGGCCTAGGGAAAAAATACACATACCGTTGTAGTCGGGCGAGTTTCTACTTTCAGATGCAACAGGAATTTTTGGGTTAGGTCAATCCGTTCGCGAGATATGGGAGTTTGAAGCCAAGAAATGGTTGAGAAGGCAAAAAATTTTTCGCAATTCTGCTGCTCCAAGCGCTTAACCAGAATGCCCTAGGGAAAAAATACGCATATCGTTGTAATCGGGCGAGTTCCTACATTCAGACGCAGCAGGAACTTCTGGGTTTGGTCAATCCGTTCGCGAGATATGGGAGTTTGAAGCTAAGAAATGGTTGAGAAGACTACAAATTCTTCGCACTTCTGCTGCTCCAAACGCTTAACCAGAATGGCCTAGGGAAAAAATACACATAGCGTTGTAATCGGGCGAGTTTCTACTTTCAGACGCAACAGGAATTTTTGGGTTAGGTCAATCTGTTCGCGAGATATGGGTGTTTGAAGCCAAGAAATGGTTGAGAAGGCAAAAAATTTTTCGCAATTCTGCTGCTCCAAACGCTTAACCAGAATGGCCTAGGGAAAAAATACACATACCGTTGTAATCGGGCGAGTTTCTACTTTCAGATGCAACAGGAATTTTTGGGTTAGGTCAATCCGTTCGCGAGATATGGGAGTTTGAAGCCAAGAAATTGTTGAGAAGGCAAAAAATTTTTCGCAATTCTGCTGCTCCAAACGCTTAACCAGAATGGCCTAGGGAAAAAATACACATACCGTTGTAATCGGGCGAGTTTCTACTTTCAGGCGCAGCAGGAACTTCTGGGTTTGGTCAATCCGTTCGCGAGATATGGGAGTTTGAAACTAAGAAATGGTTGAGAAGACAACAAATTTTTCGCAATTCTGCTGCTCCAAACGCTTAACCAGAATGGCCTAGGGAAAAAATACACATACCGTTGTAATCGGGTGAGTTTCTACTTTCAGATGCCATAGGAATTTTTGGGTTAGGTCAATCCGTTCGCGAGGTATGGGAGTTTGAAGCCAAGAAATGGTTAAGAAGGCAAGAAATTTTTCGCAATTCTGCTGCTCCAAACGCTTAACCAGAATGCCCTAGGGAAAAAATACGCATATCGTTGTAATCGGGCGAGTTCCTACTTTCAGACGCAGCAGGAACTTCTGGGTTTGGTCAATCCGTTCGCGAGATATGGGAGTTTGAAGCTAAGAAATGGTTGAGAAGACAACAAATTCTTCGCACTTCTGCTGCTCCAAACGCTTAACCAGAATGGCCTAGGGAAAAAATACACATGGCGTTGTAATCGGGCGAGTTTCTACTTTCAGACGCAACAGGAATTTTTGGGTTAGGTCAATCCGTTCGCGAGATATGGGAGTTTGAAGCCAAGAAATGGTTGAGAAGGCAAAAAATTTTTCGCAATTCTCCTGCTCCAAACGCTTAACCAGAATGGCCTAGGGAAAAAATACACATACCGTTATAATCGGGCGAGTTTCTACTTTCAGATGCAATAGGAATTTTTGGGTTAGGTCAATCCGTTCGCGAGATATGGGAGTTTGAAGCCAAGAAATGGTTGAGAAGGCAAAAAATTTTTCGCAATTCTGCTGCTCCAAGCGCTTAACCAGAATGCCCTAGGGAAAAAATACGCATATCGTTGTAATCGGGCGAGTTCCTACTTTCAGACGCAGCAGGAACTTCTGGGTTTGGTCAATCCGTTCGCGAGATATGGGAGTTTGAAGCTAAGAAATGGTTGAGAAGACAACAAATTCTTCGCACTTCTGCTGCTCCAAACGCTTAACCAGAATGGCCTAGGGAAAAAATACACATAGCGTTGTAATCGGGCGAGTTTATACTTTCAGATGCAACAGGAATTTTTGGGTTAGGTCAATCCGTTCGCGAGATATGGGAGTTTGAAGCCAAGAAATGGTTGAGAAGGCAAAAAATTTTACGCAATTCTGCTGCTCCAAACGCTTAACCAGAATGGCCTAGGGAAAAAATACACATACCGTTGTAGTCGGGCGAGTTTCTACTTTCAGATGCAACAGGAATTTTTGGGTTAGGTCAATCCGTTCGCGAGATATGGGAGTTTGAAGCCAAGAAATGGTTGAGAAGGCAAAAAATTTTTGGCAATTCTGCTGCTCCAAGCGCTTAACCAGAATGCCCTAGGGAAAAAATACGCATATCGTTGTAATCGCGCGAGTTCCTACATTCAGACGCAGCAGGAACTTCTGGGTTTGGTCAATCCGTTCGCGAGATATGGGAGTTTGAAGCTAAGAAATGGTTGAGAAGACTACAAATTCTTCGCACTTCTGCTGCTCCAAACGCTTAACCAGAATGGCCTAGGGAAAAAATACACATAGCGTTGTAATCGGGCGAGTTTCTACTTTCAGACGCAACAGGAATTTTTGGGTTAGGTCAATCCGTTCGCGAGATATGGGAGTTTGAAGCCAAGAAATGGTTGAGAAGGCAAAAAATTTTTCGCAATTCTGCTGCTCCAAACGCTTAACCAGAATGGCCTAGGGAAAAAATACACATACCGTTGTAATCGGGCGAGTTTCTACTTTCAGATGCAACAGGAATTTTTGGGTTAGGTCAATCCGTTCGCGAGATATGGGAGTTTGAAGCCAAGAAATTGTTGAGAAGGCAAAAAATTTTTCGCACTTCTGCTGCTCCAAGCGCTTAACCAGAATGGCCTAGGGAAAAAATACACATAACGTTGTAATCGGGTGAGTTTCTACTTTCAGATGCCATAGGAATTTTTGGGTTAGGTCAATCCGTTCGCGAGGTATGGGAGTTTGAAGCCAAGAAATGGTTAAGAAGGCAAGAAATTTTTCGCAATTCTGCTGCTCCAAGCGCTTAACCAGAATGCCCTAGGGAAAAAATACGCATATCGTTGTAATCGGGCGAGTTCCTACATTCAGACGCAGCAGGAACTTCTGGGTTTGGTCAATCCGTTCGCGAGATATGGGAGTTTGAAGCTAAGAAATGGTTGAGAAGACTACAAATTCTTCGCACTTCTGCTGCTCCAAACGCTTAACCAGAATGGCCTAGGGAAAAAATACACATAGCGTTGTAATCGGGCGAGTTTCTACTTTCAGACGCAACAGGAATTTTTGGGTTAGGTCAATCCGTTCGCGAGATATGGGAGTTTGAAGCCAAGAAATGGTTGAGAAGGCAAAAAATTTTTCGCAATTCTGCTGCTCCAAACGCTTAACCAGAATGGCCTAGGGAAAAAATACGCATACCGTTGTAATCGGGCGAGTTCCTACTTTCAGACGCAGCAGGAACTTCTGGGTTTGGTCAATCCGTTCGCGAGATATGGGAGTTTGAAGCTAAGAAATGGTTGAGAAGACAACAAATTCTTCGCACTTCTGCTGCTCCAAACGCTTAACCAGAATGGCCTAGGGAAAAAATACACATACCGTTGTAGTCGGGCGAGCTTCTACTTTCAACGCAACAGGAATTTTTGGGTTAGGTGTATCCGTTCGCGAGATATGGGAGTTTGAAGCTAAGAAATGGTTGAGAAGACAACAAATTCTTCGCACTTCTGCTGCTCCAAACGCTTAACCAGAATGGCCTAGGGAAAAAATACGCATATCGTTGTAATCGGGCGAGTTCCTACTTTCAGACGCAGCAGGAACTTCTGGGTTTGGTCAATCCGTTCGCGAGATATGGGAGTTTGAAGCTAAGAAATGGTTGAGAAGACAACAAATTCTTCGCACTTCTGCTGCTCCAAACGCTTAACCAGAATGGCCTAGGGAAAAAATACACATAGCGTTGTAATCGGGCGAGTTTCTACTTTCAGATGCAACAGGAATTTTTGGGTTAGGTCAATCCGTTCGCGAGATATGGGAGTTTGAAGCCAAGAAATGGTTGAGAAGGCAAAAAATTTTACGCAATTCTGCTGCTCCAAACGCTTAACCAGAATGGCCTCGGGAAAAAATACACATACCGTTGTAGTCGGGCGAGTTTCTACTTTCAGATGCAACAGGAATTTTTGGGTTAGGTCAATCCGTTCGCGAGATATGGGAGTTTGAAGCCAAGAAATGGTTGAGAAGGCAAAAAATTTTTCGCAATTCTGCTGCTCCAAGCGCTTAACCAGAATGCCCTAGGGAAAAAATACGCATATCGTTGTAATCGCGCGAGTTCCTACATTCAGACGCAGCAGGAACTTCTGGGTTTGGTCAATCCGTTCGCGAGATATGGGAGTTTGAAGCTAAGAAATGGTTGAGAAGACTACAAATTCTTCGCACTTCTGCTGCTCCAAAACGCTTAACCAGAATGGCCTAGGGAAAAAATACACATAGCGTTGTAATCGGGCGAGTTTCTACTTTCAGACGCAACAGGAATTTTTGGGTTAGGTCAATCTGTTCGCGAGATATGGGAGTTTGAAGCCAAGAAATGGTTGAGAAGGCAAAAAATTTTTCGCAATTCTGCTGCTCCAAACGCTTAACCAGAATGGCCTAGGGAAAAAATACGCATACCGTTGTAATCGGGCGAGCTTCTACTTTCAACGCAACAGGAATTTTTGGGTTAGGTCTATCCGTTCGCGAGATATGGGAGTTTGAAGCCAAGAAATGGTTGAGAAGGCATACAATTTTTCGCAATTCTACTGATTCAAACGCTTAACCAGAATGCCCTAGGGAAAAAATACACATACCAATGTAGTCGGGCGAGTTTCAACTTTCAGATGCAATAGGAATTTTTGGGTTAGGTCAATCCGTTCGCGAGATATGGGAGTTTGAAGGCAAGAAATGGTTGAGAAGGCAAAAAACTTTTCGCAATTCTGCTGCTCCAAACGCTTAACCAGAATGGCCTAGGGAAAAAATACACATACCGTTGTAATCGGGCGAGTTTCTACTTGCAGATACAATAGGAATTTTTGGGTTAGGTCAATCCGTTCGCGAGATATGGGAGTTTGAAGCTAAGAAATGGTGGAGAAGGCAAAAAATTTTTCGCAATTCTGCCGCGACAAACGCTTAACCAGAATGGCCTAGGGAAAAAATACACATACCGTTATAATCGGGCGAGTTTCTACTTTCAGATGCAATAGGAATTTTTGGGTTAGGTCAATCCGTTCGCGAGATATGGGAGTTTGAAGCCAAGAAATGGTTGAGAAGGCAAAAAATTTTTCGCAATTCTGCTGCTCCAAGCGCTTAACCAGAATGCCCTAGGGAAAAAATACGCATATCGTTATAATCGGGCGAGTTCCTACTTTCAGACGCAGCAGGAACTTCTGGGTTTGGTCAATCCGTTCGCGAGATATGGGAGTTTGAAGCTAAGAAATGGTTGAGAAGACAACAAATTCTTCGCACTTCTGCTGCTCCAAACGCTTAACCAGAATGGCCTAGGGAAAAAATACACATAGCGTTGTAATCGGGCGAGTTTCTACTTTCAGACGCAACAGGAATTTTTGGGTTAGGTCAATCCGTTCGCGAGATATGGGAGTTTGAAGCCAAGAAATGGTTGAGAAGGCAAAAAATTTTACGCAATTCTGCTGCTCCAAACGCTTAACCAGAATGGCCTAGGGAAAAAATACACATACCGTTGTAGTCGGGCGAGATTCTACTTTCAGATGCAACAGGAATTTTTGGGTTAGGTCAATCCGTTCGCGAGATATGGGAGTTTGAAGCCAAGAAATGGTTGAGAAGGCAAAAAATTTTTCGCAATTCTGCTGCTCCAAGCGCTTAACCAGAATGCCCTAGGGAAAAAATACGCATATCGTTGTAATCGGGCGAGTTCCTACATTCAGACGCAGCAGGAACTTCTGGGTTTTTGTCAATCCGTTCGCGAGATATGGGAGTTTGAAGCTAAGAAATGGTTGAGAAGACTACAAATTCTTCGCACTTCTGCTGCTCCAAACGCTTAACCAGAATGGCCTAGGGAAAAAATACACATAGCGTTGTAATCGGGCGAGTTTCTACTTTCAGACGCAACAGGAATTTTTGGGTTAGGTCAATCTGTTCGCGAGATATGGGTGTTTGAAGCCAAGAAATGGTTGAGAAGGCAAAAAATTTTTCGCAATTCTGCTGCTCCAAACGCTTAACCAGAATGGCCTAGGGAAAAAATACACATACCGTTGTAATCGGGCGAGTTTCTACTTTCAGATGCAACAGGAATTTTTGGGTTAGGTCAATCCGTTCGCGAGATATGGGAGTTTGAAGCCAAGAAATTGTTGAGAAGGCAAAAAATTTTTCGCACTTCTGCTGCTCCAAACGCTTAACCAGAATGGCCTAGGGAAAAAATACACATACCGTTGTAATCGGGCGAGTTTCTACTTTCAGACGCAGCAGGAACTTCTGGGTTTGGTCAATCCGTTCGCGAGATATGGGAGTTTGAAACTAAGAAATGGTTGAGAAGACAACAAATTTTTCGCAATTCTGCTGCTCCAAACGCTTAACCAGAATGGCCTAGGGAAAAAATACACATACCGTTGTAATCGGGTGAGTTTCTACTTTCAGATGCCATAGGAATTTTTGGGTTAGGTCAATCCGTTCGCGAGGTATGGGAGTTTGAAGCCAAGAAATGGTTAAGAACGCAAGAAATTTTTCGCAATTCTGCTGCTCCAAACGCTTAACCAGAATGCCCTAGGGAAAAAATACGCATATCGTTGTAATCGGGCGAGTTCCTACTTTCAGACGCAGCAGGAACTTCTGGGTTTGGTCAATCCGTTCGCGAGATATGGGAGTTTGAAGCTAAGAAATGGTTGAGAAGACAACAAATTCTTCGCACTTCTGCTGCTCCAAACGCTTAACCAGAATGGCCTAGGGAAAAAATACACATGGCGTTGTAATCGGGCGAGTTTCTACTTTCAGACGCAACAGGAATTTTTGGGTTAGGTCAATCCGTTCGCGAGATATGGGAGTTTGAAGCCAAGAAATGGTTGAGAAGGCAAAAAATTTTTCGCAATTCTGCTGCTCCAAACGCTTAACCAGAATGGCCTAGGGAAAAAATACACATACCGTTATAATCGGGCGAGTTTCTACTTTCATATGCAATAGGAATTTTTGGGTTAGGTCAATCCGTTCGCGAGATATGGGAGTTTGAAGCCAAGAAATGGTTGAGAAGGCAAAAAATTTTTCGCAATTCTGCTGCTCCAAGCGCTTAACCAGAATGCCCTAGGGAAAAAATACGCATATCGTTGTAATCGGGCGAGTTCCTACTTTCAGACGCAGCAGGAACTTCTGGGTTTGGTCAATCCGTTCGCGAGATATGGGAGTTTGAAGCTAAGAAATGGTTGAGAAGACAACAAATTCTTCGCACTTCTGCTGCTCCAAACGCTTAACCAGAATGGCCTAGGGAAAAAATACACATAGCGTTGTAATCGGGCGAGTTTATACTTTCAGATGCAACAGGAATTTTTGGGTTAGGTCAATCCGTTCGCGAGATATGGGAGTTTGAAGCCAAGAAATGGTTGAGAAGGCAAAAAATTTTACGCAATTCTGCTGCTCCAAACGCTTAACCAGAATGGCCTAGGGAAAAAATACACATACCGTTGTAGTCGGGCGAGTTTCTACTTTCAGATGCAACAGGAATTTTTGGGTTAGGTCAATCCGTTCGCGAGATATGGGAGTTTGAAGCCAAGAAATGGTTGAGAAGGCAAAAAATTTTTCGCAATTCTGCTGCTCCAAGCGCTTAACCAGAATGCCCTAGGGAAAAAATACGCATATCGTTGTAATCGCGCGAGTTCCTACATTCAGACGCAGCAGGAACTTCTGGGTTTGGTCAATCCGTTCGCGAGATATGGGAGTTTGAAGCTAAGAAATGGTTGAGAAGACTACAAATTCTTCGCACTTCTGCTGCTCCAAACGCTTAACCAGAATGGCCTAGGGAAAAAATACACATAGCGTTGTCATCGGGCGAGTTTCTACTTTCAGACGCAACAGGAATTTTTGGGTTAGGTCAATCTGTTCGCGAGATATGGGTGTTTGAAGCCAAGAAATGGTTGAGAAGGCAAAAAATTTTTCGCAATTCTGCTGCTCCAAACGCTTAACCAGAATGGCCTAGGGAAAAAATACACATACCGTTGTAATCGGGCGAGTTTCTACTTTCAGATGCAACAGGAATTTTTGGGTTAGGTCAATCCGTTCGCGAGATATGGGAGTTTGAAGCCAAGAAATTGTTGAGAAGGCAAAAAATTTTTCGCACTTCTGCTGCTCCAAACGCTTAACCAGAATGGCCTAGGGAAAAAATACACATACCGTTGTAATCGGGCGAGTTTCTACTTTCAGACGCAGCAGGAACTTCTGGGTTTGGTCAATCCGTTCGCGAGATATGGGAGTTTGAAACTAAGAAATGGTTGAGAAGACAACAAATTTTTCGCAATTCTGCTGCTCCAAACGCTTAACCAGAATGGCCTAGGGAAAAAATACACATACCGTTGTAATCGGGTGAGTTTCTACTTTCAGATGCCATAGGAATTTTTGGGTTAGGTCAATCCGTTCGCGAGGTATGGGAGTTTGAAGCCAAGAAATGGTTAAGAACGCAAGAAATTTTTCGCAATTCTGCTGCTCCAAACGCTTAACCAGAATGCCCTAGGGAAAAAATACGCATATCGTTGTAATCGGGCGAGTTCCTACTTTCAGACGCAGCAGGAACTTCTGGGTTTGGTCAATCCGTTCGCGAGATATGGGAGTTTGAAGCTAAGAAATGGTTGAGAAGACAACAAATTCTTCGCACTTCTGCTGCTCCAAACGCTTAACCAGAATGGCCTAGGGAAAAAATACACATGGCGTTGTAATCGGGCGAGTTTCTACTTTCAGACGCAACAGGAATTTTTGGGTTAGGTCAATCCGTTCGCGAGATATGGGAGTTTGAAGCCAAGAAATGGTTGAGAAGGCAAAAAATTTTTCGCAATTCTGCTGCTCCAAACGCTTAACCAGAATGGCCTAGGGAAAAAATACACATACCGTTATAATCGGGCGAGTTTCTACTTTCAGATGCAATAGGAATTTTTGGGTTAGGTCAATCCGTTCGCGAGATATGGGAGTTTGAAGCCAAGAAATGGTTGAGAAGGCAAAAAATTTTTCGCAATTCTGCTGCTCCAAGCGCTTAACCAGAATGCCCTAGGGAAAAAATACGCATATCGTTGTAATCGGGCGAGTTCCTACTTTCAGACACAGCAGGAACTTCTGGGTTTGGTCAATCCGTTCGCGAGATATGGGAGTTTGAAGCTAAGAAATGGTTGAGAAGACAACAAATTCTTCGCACTTCTGCTGCTCCAAACCCTTAACCAGAATGGCCTAGGGAAAAAATACACATAGCGTTGTAATCGGGCGAGTTTATACTTTCAGATGCAACAGGAATTTTTGGGTTAGGTCAATCCGTTCGCGAGATATGGGAGTTTGAAGCCAAGAAATGGTTGAGAAGGCAAAAAATTTTACGCAATTCTGCTGCTCCAAACGCTTAACCAGAATGGCCTAGGGAAAAAATACACATACCGTTGTAGTCGGGCGAGTTTCTACTTTCAGATGCAATAGGAATTTTTGGGTTAGGTCAATCCGTTCGCGAGATATGGGAGTTTGAAGCCAAGAAATGGTTGAGAAGGCAAAAAATTTTTCGCAATTCTGCTGCTCCAAGCGCTTAACCAGAATGCCCTAGGGAAAAAATACGCATATCGTTGTAATCGCGCGAGTTCCTACATTCAGACGCAGCAGGAACTTCTGGGTTTGGTCAATCCGTTCGCGAGATATGGGAGTTTGAAGCTAAGAAATGGTTGAGAAGACTACAAATTCTTCGCACTTCTGCTGCTCCAAACGCTTAACCAGAATGGCCTAGGGAAAAAATACACATAGCGTTGTAATCGGGCGAGTTTCTACTTTCAGACGCAACAGGAATTTTTGGGTTAGGTCAATCCGTTCGCGAGATATGGGAGTTTGAAGCCAAGAAATGGTTGAGAAGGCAAAAAATTTTTCGCAATTCTGCTGCTCCAAACGCTTAACCAGAATGGCCTAGGGAAAAAATACACATACCGTTGTAATCGGGCGAGTTTCTACTTTCAGATGCAACAGGAATTTTTGGGTTAGGTCAATCCGTTCGCGAGATATGGGAGTTTGAAGCCAAGAAATTGTTGAGAAGGCAAAAAATTTTTCGCACTTCTGCTGCTCCAAGCGCTTAACCAGAATGGCCTAGGGAAAAAATACACATAACGTTGTAATCGGGTGAGTTTCTACTTTCAGATGCCATAGGAATTTTTGGGTTAGGTCAATCCGTTCGCGAGGTATGGGAGTTTGAAGCCAAGAAATGGTTAAGAAGGCAAGAAATTTTTCGCAATTCTGCTGCTCCAAGCGCTTAACCAGAATGCCCTAGGGAAAAAATACGCATATCGTTGTAATCGGGCGAGTTCCTACTTTCAGACGCAGCAGGAACTTCTGGGTTTGGTCAATCCGTTCGCGAGATATGGGAGTTTGAAGCTAAGAAATGGTTGAGAAGACAACAAATTCTTCGCACTTCTGCTGCTCCAAACGCTTAACCAGAATGGCCTAGGGAAAAAATGCACATAGCGTTGTAATCGGGCGAGTTTCTACTTTCAGATGCAACAGGAATTTTTGGGTTAGGTCAATCCGTTCGCGAGATATGGGAGTTTGAAGCCAAGAAATGGTTGAGAAGGCAAAAAATTTTACGCAATTCTGCTGCTCCAAACGCTTAACCAGAATGGCCTAGGGAAAAAATACACATACCGTTGTAGTCGGGCGAGTTTCTACTTTCAGATGCAACAGGAATTTTTGGGTTAGGTCAATCCGTTCGCGAGATATGGGAGTTTGAAGCCAAGAAATGGTTGAGAAGGCAAAAAATTTTTCGCAATTCTGCTGCTCCAAGCGCTTAACCAGAATGCCCTAGGGAAAAAATACGCATATCGTTGTAATCGCGCGAGTTCCTACATTCAGACGCAGCAGGAACTTCAGGGTTTGGTCAATCCGTTCGCGAGATATGGGAGTTTGAAGCTAAGAAATGGTTGAGAAGACTACAAATTCTTCGCACTTCTGCTGCTCCAAACGCTTAACCAGAATGGCCTAGGGAAAAAATACACATAGCGTTGTAATCGGGCGAGTTTCTACTTTCAGACGCAACAGGAATTTTTGGGTTAGGTCAATCCGTTCGCGAGATATGGGAGTTTGAAGCCAAGAAATGGTTGAGAAGGCAAAAAATTTTTAGCAATTCTGCTGCTCCAAACGCTTAACCAGAATGGCCTAGGGAAAAAATACGCATACCGTTGTAATCGGGCGAGCTTCTACTTTCAGACGCAACAGGAATTTTTGGGTTAGGTCAATCCGTTCGCGAGATATGGGAGTTTGAAGCCAAGAAATTGTTGAGAAGGCAAAAAATTTTTCGCACTTCTGCTGCTCCAAACGCTTAACCAGAATGGCCTAGGGAAAAAATACGCATACAGTTGTAATCGAGCGTGTTTCTACTTTCAGACGCAGCAGGAACTTCTGGGTTTGGTCAATCCGTTCGCGACATATGGGAGTTTGAAGCTAAGAAATGGTTGAGAAGACAACAAATTTTTCGCAATTCTGCTGCTCCAAACGCTTAACCAGAATGGACTAGGGAAAAAATACGCATACCGTTGTAATCGGGCGAGCTTCTACTTTCAACGCAACAGGAATTTTTGGGTTAGGTCTATCCGTTCGCGAGATATGGGAGTTTGAAGCCAAGAAATGGTTGAGAAGGCATACAATTTTTCGCAATTCTACTGATTCAAACGCTTAACCAGAATGCCCTAGGGAAAAAATACACATACCAATGTAGTCGGGCGAGTTTCAACTTTCAGATGCAATAGGAATTTTTGGGTTAGGTCAATCCGTTCGCGAGATATGGGAGTTTGAAGACAAGAAATGGTTGAGAAGGCAAAAAACTTTTCGCAATTCTGCTGCTCCAAACGCTTAACCAGAATGGCCTAGGGAAAAAATACACATACCGTTGTAATCGGGCGAGTTTCTACTTGCAGATACAATAGGAATTTTTGGGTTAGGTCAATCCGTTCGCGAGATATGGGAGTTTGAAGCTAAGAAATGGTGGAGAAAGCAAAAAATTTTTCGCAATTCTGCCGCGACAAACGCTTAACCAGAATGGCCTAGGGAAAAAATACACATACCGTTGTAATCGGGCGAGTGTCTACTTTCAGACGCAGCAGGAACTTCTGGGTTTGGTCAATCCGTTCGCGAGATATGGGAGTTTGAAACTAAGAAATGGTTGAGAAGACAACAAATTTTTCGCAATTCTGCTGCTCCAAACGCTTAACCAGAATGGCCTAGGGAAAAAATACGCATATCGTTGTAATCGAGCGAGTTCCTACTTTCAGACGCAGCAGGAACTTCTGGGTTTGGTCAATCCGTTCGCGAGATATGGGAGTTTGAAGCTAAGAAATGGTTGAGAAGACAACAAATTCTTCGAACTTCTGCTGCTCCAAACGCTTAACCAGAATGGCCTAGGGAAAAAATACACATAGCGTTGTAATCGGGTGAGTTTCTACTTTCAGATGCCATAGGAATTTTTGGGTCAGGTCAATCCGTTCGCGAGGTATGGGAGTTTGAAGCCAAGAAATGGTTAAGAAGGCAAGAAATTTTTCGCAATTCTGCTGCTCCAAAGGCTTAACCAGAATGCCCTAGGGAAAAAATACGCATATCGTTGTAATCGGGCGAGTTCCTACTTTCAGACGCAGCAGGAACGTCTGGGTTTGGTCAATCCGTTCGCGAGATATGGGAGTTTGAAGCTAAGAAATGGTTGAGAAGACAACAAATTCTTCGAAATTCTGCTGCTCCAAACGCTTAACCAGAATGGCCTAGGGAAAAAATACACATAGCGTTGTAATCGGGCGAGTTTCTACTTTCAGACGCAACAGGAATTTTTGGGTTAGGTCAATCCGTTCGCGAGATATGGGAGTTTGAAGCCAAGAAATGGTTGAGAAGGCAAAAAATTTTTCGCAATTCTGCAGCTCCAAACGCTTAACCAGAATGGCCTAGGGAAAAAATACACATACCGTTGTAATCGGGCGAGTTTCTACTTTCAGACGCAACAGGAATTTTTGGGTTAGGTCAATCCGTTCGCGAGATATGGGAGTTTGAAGCCAAGAAATGGTTGAGAAGGCAAAAAATTTTTCGCAATTCTGCTGCTCCAAGCGCTTAACCAGAATGCCCTAGGGAAAAAATACGCATATCGTTGTAATCGGGCGAGTTCCTACATTCAGACGCAGCAGGAACTTCTGGGTTTGGTCAATCCGTTCGCGAGATATGGGAGTTTGAAGCTAAGAAATGGTTGAGAAGACAACAAATTCTTCGCACTTCTGCTGCTCCAAACGCTTAACCAGAATGGCCTAGGGAAAAAATACACATAGCGTTGTAATCGGGCGAGTTTCTACTTTCAGACGCAACAGGAATTTTTGGGTTAGGTCAATCCGTGCGCGACATATGGGAGTTTGAAGTCAAGAAATGGTTGAGAAGGCAAAAAATTTTTCGCAATTCTGCTGCTCCAAACGCTTAACCAGAATGGCCTAGGGAAAAAATACGCATACAGTTGTAATCGGGCGTGTTTCTACTTTCAGACGCAGCAGGAACTTCTGGGTTTGGTCAATCCGTTCGCGAGATATGGGAGTTTGAAGCTAAGAAATGGTTGAGAAGACAACAAATTTTTCGCAATTCTGCTGCTCCAAACGCTTACCCAGAATGGACTAGGGAAAAAATACGCATACCGTTGTAATCGGGCGAGCTTCTACTTTCAACGCAACAGGAATTTTTGGGTTAGGTCTATCCGTTCGCGAGATATGGGAGTTTGAAGCCATGAAATGGTTGAGAAGGCATACAATTTTTCGCAATTCTACTGATCCAAACGCTTAACCAGAATGCCCTAGGGAAAAAATACACATACCAATGTAGTCGGGCGAGTTTCAACTTTCAGATGCAATAGGAATTTTTGGGTTAGGTCAATCCGTTCGCGAGATATGGGAGTTTGAAGACAAGAAATGGTTGAGAAGGCAAAAAACTTTTCGCAATTCTGCTGCTCCAAACGCTTAACCAGAATGGCCTAGGGAAAAAATACACATACCGTTGTAATCGGGCGAGTTTCTACTTGCAGATACAATAGGAATTTTTGGGTTAGGTCAATCCGTTCGCGAGATATGGGAGTTTGAAGCTAAGAAATGGTGGAGAAGGCAAAAAATTTTTCGCAATTCTGCCGCGACAAACGCTTAACCAGAATGGCCTAGGGAAAAAATACACATATCGTTGTATTCGGGCGAGTTTCTACTTTCAGACGCAGCAGGAACTTCTGGGTTTGGTCAATCCGTTCGCGAGATATGGGAGTTTGAAACTAAGAAATGGTTGAGAAGACAACAAATTTTTCGCAATTCTGCTGCTCCAAACGCTTAACCAGAATGGCCTAGGGAAAAAATACGCATATCGTTGTAATCGGGCGAGTTCCTACTTTCAGACGCAGCAGGAACTTCTGGGTTTGGTCAATCCGTTCGCGAGATATGGGAGTTTGAAGCTAAGAAATGGTTGAGAAGACAACAAATTCTTCGAACTTCTGCTGCTCCAAACGCTTAACCAGAATGGCCTAGGGAAAAAATACACATAGCGTTGTAATCGGGTGAGTTTCTACTTTCAGATGCCATAGGAATTTTTGGGTCAGGTCAATCCGTTCGCGAGGTATGGGAGTTTGAAGCCAAGAAATGGTTAAGAAGGCAAGAAATTTTTCGCAATTCTGCTGCTCCAAACGCTTAACTAGAATGCCCTAGGGAAAAAATACGCATATCGTTGTAATCGGGCGAGTTCCTACTTTCAGACGCAGCAGGAACTTCTGGGTTTGGTCAATCCGTTCGCGAGATATGGGAGTTTGAAGCTAAGAAATGGTTGAGAAGACAACAAATTCTTCGAAATTCTGCTGCTCCAAACGCTTAACCAGAATGGCCTAGGGAAAAAATACACATAGCGTTGTAATCGGGCGAGTTTCTACTTTCAGACGTAACAGGAATTTTTGGGTTAGGTCAATCCGTTCGCGAGATATGGGAGTTTGAAGCCAAGAAATGGTTGAGAAGGCAAAAAATTTTTCGCAATTCTGCAGCTCCAAACGCTTAACCAGAATGGCCTAGGGAAAAAATACACATACCGTTGTAATCGGGCGAGTTTCTACTTTCAGACGCAACAGGAATTTTTGGGTTAGGTCAATCCGTTCGCGAGATATGGGAGTTTGAAGCCAAGAAATGGTTGAGAAGGCAAAAAATTTTTCGCAATTCTGCTGCTCCAAGCGCTTAACCAGAATGCCCTAGGGAAAAAATACGCATATCGTTGTAATCGGGCGAGTTCCTACATTCAGACGCAGCAGGAACTTCTGGGTTTGGTCAATCCGTTCGCGAGATATGGGAGTTTGAAGCTAAGAAATGGTTGAGAAGACAACAAATTCTTCGCACTTCTGCTGCTCCAAACGCTTAACCAGAATGGCCTAGGGAAAAAATACACATAGCGTTGTAATCGGGCGAGTTTCTACTTTCAGACGCAACAGGAATTTTTGGGTTAGGTCAATCCGTGCGCGACATATGGGAGTTTGAAGCCAAGAAATGGTTGAGAAGGCAAAAAATTTTTCGCAATTCTGCTGCTCCAAACGCTTAACCAGAATGGCCTAGGGAAAAAATACACATACCGTTGTAATCGGGCGAGTTTCTACTTTCAGATGCAACAGGAATTTCTGGGTTAGGTCAATCCGTTCGCGAGATATGGGAGTTTGAAGCCAAGAAATGGTTGAGAAGGCAAAAAATTTTTCGCACTTCTGCTGCTCCAAACGCTTAACCAGAATGGCCTAGGGAAAAAATACGCATACAGTTGTAATCGGGCGTGTTTCTACTTTCAGACGCAGCAGGAACTTCTGGGTTTGGTCAATCCGTTCGCGAGATATGGGAGTTTGAAGCTAAGAAATGGTTGAGAAGACAACAAATTTTTCGCAATTCTGCTGCTCCAAACGCTTAACCAGAATGGACTAGGGAAAAAATACGCATACCGTTGTAATCGGGCGAGCTTCTACTTTCAACGCAACAGGAATTTTTGGGTTAGGTCTATCCGTTCGCGAGATATGGGAGTTTGAAGCCATGAAATGGTTGCGAAGGCATACAATTTTTCGCAATTCTACTGATCCAAACGCTTAACCAGAATGCCCTAGGGAAAAAATACACATACCAATGTAGTCAGGCGAGTTTCAACTTTCAGATGCAATAGGAATTTTTGGGTTAGGTCAATCCGTTCGCGAGATATGGGAGTTTGAAGACAAGAAATGGTTGAGAAGGCAAAAAACTTTTCGCAATTCTGCTGCTCCAAACGCTTAACCAGAATGGCCTAGGGAAAAAATACACATACCGTTGTAGTCGGGCGAGTTTCTACTTTCAGATGCAACAGGAATTTTTGGGTTAGGTCAATCCGTTCGCGAGATATGGGAGTTTGAAGCCAAGAAATGGTTGAGAAGGCAAAAAATTTTTCGCAATTCTGCTGCTCCAAACGCTTAACCGGAATGGCCTAGGGAAAAAATACACATACCGTTGTAGTCGGGCGAGTTTCTACTTTCAGATGCAACAGGAATTTTTGGGTTAGGTCAGACCGTTCGCGAGATATGGGAGTTTGAAGCCAAGAAATGGTTGAGAAGGCAAAAAATTTTTCGCAATTCTGCTGCTCCAAACGCTTAACCAGAACGGCCTAGGGAAAAAATACAAATACCGCTGTAATCGGGCGAGTTCCTACTTTCAGACGCAGCAGGAACTTCTGGGTTTGGTCTATCCGTTCGCGAGATATGGGAGTTTGAAGCTAAGAAATGGTTGAGAAGACAACAAATTCTTCGCACTTCTGCTGCTCCAAACGCTTAACCAGAATGGCCTAGGGAAAAAATACACATAGCGTTGTAATTGGGCGAGTTTCTACTTTCAGACGCAACAGGAATTTTTGGGTTAGGTCAATCCGTTCGCGAGATATGGGAGTTTGAAGCCAAGAAATGGTTGAGAAGGCAAAAAATTTTTCGCAATTCTGCTGCTCCAAACGCTTAACCAGAATGGCCTAGGAAAAAAATACACATACCGTTGTAATCGGGCGAGTTTCTACTTTCAGATGCAACAGGAATTTTTGGGTTAGGTCAATCCGTTCGCGAGATATGGGAGTTTGAAGCCAAGAAATGGTTGAGAAGGCAAAAAATTTTTCGCAATTCTGCTGCTCCAAGCGCTTAACCTGAATGCCCTAGGGAAAAAATACGCATATCGTTGTAATCGGGCGAGTTCCTACTTTCAGACGCAGCTGGAACTTCTGGGTTTGGTCAATCCGTTCGCGAGATATGGGAGTTTGAAGCTAAGAAATGGTTGAGAAGACAACAAATTCTTCGCACTCCTGCTGCTCCAAACGCTTAACCAGAATGGCCTAGGGAAAAAATACACATAGCGTTGTAATCGGGCGAGTTTCTACTTTCAGACGCAACAGGAATTTTTGGGTTAGGTCAATCCGTTCGCGAGATATGGGAGTTTGAAGCCAAGAAATGGTTGAGAAGGCAAAAAATTTTTCGCAATTCTGCTGCTCCAAACGCTTAACCAGAATGGCCTAGGGAAAAAATACACATACCGTTGTAGTCGGGCGAGTTTCTACTTTCAGATGCAACAGGAATTTTTGGGTTAGGTCAGACCGTTCGCGAGATATGGGAGTTTGAAGCCAAGAAATGGTTGAGAAGGCAAAAAATTTTTCGCAATTCTGCTGCTCCAAGCGCTTAACCAGAATGCCCTAGGGAAAAAATACGCATATCGTTGTAATCGGGCGAGTTCCTACTTTCAGACGCAGCAGGAACTTCTGGGTTTGGTCAATCCGTTCGCGAGATATGGGAGTTTGAAGCTAAGAAATGGTTGAGAAGACAACAAATTCTTCGCAATTCTGCTGCTCCAAACGCTTAACCAGAATGGCCTAGGGAAAAAATACACATAGCGTTTTAATCGGGCGAGTTTCTACTTTCAGACGCAACAGGAATTTTTGGGTTAGGTCAATCCGTTCGCGAGATACGGGAGTTTGAAGCCAAGAAATGGTTGAGAAGGCAAAAAATTTTTTGCAATTCTGCTGCTCCAAACGCTTAACCAGAATGGCCTACGGAAAAAATACACATACCGTTGTAATCGGGCGAGTTTCTACTTTCAGATGCAACAGGAATTTTTGGGTTATGTCAATCCGTTCGCGAGATATGGGAGTTTCAAGCCAAGAAATGGTTGAGAAGGCAAAAAATTTTTCGCACTTCTGCTGCTCCAAACGCTTAACCAGAATGGCCTAGGGAAAAAATACGCATACAGTTGTAATCGGGCGTGTTTCTACTTTCAGACGCAGCAGGAACTTCTGGGTTTGGTCAATCCGTTCGCGAGATATGGGAGTTTGAAGCTAAGAAATGGTTGAGAAGACAACAAATTTTTCGCAATTCTGCTGCTCCAAACGCTTAACCAGAATGGATTAGGGAAAAAATACCCATACCGTTGTAACCGGGCGAGCTTCTACTTTCAGACGCAACAGGAATTTTTGGGTTAGGTCAATCCGTTCGCGAGATATGGGAGTTTGAAGCCAAGAAATGGTTGAGAAGGCAAAAAATTTTTCGCAATTCTGCTGCTCCAAACGCTTAACCAGAATGGCCTAGGGAAAAAATACACATACCGTTGTAGTCGGGCGAGTTTCTACTTTCAGATGCAACAGGAATTTTTGGGTTAGGTCAGACCGTTCGCGAGATATGGGAGTTTGAAGCCAAGAAATGGTTGAGAAGGCAAAAAATTTTTCGCAATTCTGCTGCTCCAAGCGCTTAACCAGAATGCCCTAGGGAAAAAATACGCATATCGTTGTAATCGGGCGAGTTCCTACTTTCAGACGCAGCAGGAACTTCTGGGTTTGGTCAATCCGTTCGCGAGATATGGGAGTTTGAAGCTAAGAAATGGTTGAGAAGACAACAAATTCTTCGCAATTCTGCTGCTCCAAACGCTTAACCAGAATGGCCTAGGGAAAAAATACACATAGCGTTTTAATCGGGCGTGTTTTTACTTTCAGACGCAACAGGAATTTTTGGGTTAGGTCAATCCGTTCGCGAGATACGGGAGTTTGAAGCCAAGAAATGGTTGAGAAGGCAAAAAATTTTTTGCAATTCTGCTGCTCCAAACGCTTAACCAGAATGGCCTAGGGAAAAAATACACATACCGTTGTAATCGGGCGAGTTTCTACTTTCAGATGCAACAGGAATTTTTGGGTTATGTCAATCCGTTCGCGAGATATGGGAGTTTCAAGCCAAGAAATGGTTGAGAAGGCAAAAAATTTTTCGCACTTCTGCTGCTCCAAACGCTTAACCAGAATGGCCTAGGGAAAAAATACGCATACAGTTGTAATCGGGCGTGTTTCTACTTTCAGACGCAGCAGGAACTTCTGGGTTTGGTCAATCCGTTCGCGAGATATGGGAGTTTGAAGCTAAGAAATGGTTGAGAAGACAACAAATTTTTCGCAATTCTGCTGCTCCAAACGCTTAACCAGAATGGATTAGGGAAAAAATACCCATACCGTTGTAACCGGGCGAGCTTCTACTTTCAGATGCAACAGGAATTTTTGGGTTAGGTCTATCCGTTCGCGAGATATGGGAGTTTGAAGCTAAGAAATGGTTGAGAAGACAACAAATTCTTCGCACTTCTGCTGCTCCAAACGCTTAACCAGAATGGCCTAGGGAAAAAATACACATAGCGTTGTAATCGGGCGAGTTTCTACTTTCAGACGCAACAGGAATTTTTGGGTTAGGTCAATCCGTTCGCGAGATATGGGAGTTTGAAGCTAAGAAATGGTTGAGAAGACAACAAATTTTTCGCACTTCTGCTGCTCCAAACGCTTAACCAGAATGGCCTAGGGAAAAAATACACATAGCGTTGTAATCGGGCGAGTTTCTACTTTCAGACGCAACAGGAATTTTTGGGTTAGGTCTATCCGTTCGCGAGATATGGGAGTTTGAAGCCAAGAAATGGTTGAGAAGGCAAAAAACTTTTCGCAATTCTGCTGCTCCAAACGCTTAACCAGAATGGCCTAGGGAAAAAATACACATAGCGTTGTAATCGGGCGAGTTTCTACTTTCAGACGCAGCAGGAACTTCTGGGTTTGGTCAATCTGTTCGCGAGATATGGGAGTTTGAAGCTAAGAAATGGTTGAGAAGACAAAAAATTCTTCGCACTTCTGCTGCTCCAAACGCTTAACCAGAATGGCCTAGGGAAAAAATACACATAGCGTTGTAATCGGGCGAGTTTCTACTTTCAGACGCAACAGGAATTTTTGGGTTAGGTCAATCCGTTCGCGAGATATGGGAGTTTGAAGCCAAGAAATGGTTGAGAAGGCAAAAAATTTTTCGCAATTCTGCTGCTCCAAACGCTTAACCAGAATGGCCTAGGGAAAAAATACACATACCGTTGTAGTCGGGCGAGTTTCTACTTTCAGATGCAACAGGAATTTTTGGGTTAGGTCAATCCGTTCGCGAGATATGGGAGTTTGAAGCCAAGAAATGGTTGAGAAGGCAGAACATTTTTCGCAATTCTGCTGCTCCAAGCGCTTAACCAGAATGCCCTAGGGAAAAAATACGCATATCGTTGTAATCGGGCGAGTTTCTACTTTCAGACGCAGCAGGAACTTCTGGGTTTGGTCAATCCGTTCGCGAGATATGGGAGTTTGAAGCTAAGAAATGGTTGAGAAGACAACAAATTCTTCGCACTTCTGCTGCTCCAAACGCTTAACCAGAATGGCCTAGGGAAAAAATACACATAGCGTTGTAATCGGGCGAGTTTCTACTTTCAGACGCAGCAGGAACTTCTGGGTTTGGTCAATCCGTTCGCGAGATATGGGAGTTTGAAGCTAAGAAATGGTTGGGAAGACAACAAATTCTTCGCACTTCTGCTGCTCCAAACGCTTAACCAGAATGGCCTAGGGAAAAAATACACATACCGTTGTAACCGGGCGAGTTTCTACTTTCAGACGGAATAGGAATTTTTGAGTTAGGTCAATCCGTTCGCGAGATATGGGAGTTTGAAGCCAAGAAATGGTTGAGAAGACTACAAATTTTTCGCACTTCTGCTGCTCCAAGCGCTTTACAAGAATGCCCTAGGGAAAAAATACGCATATCGTTGTAATCGGGCGAGTTCCTACTTTCAGACGCAGCTGGAACTTCTGGGTTTGGTCAATCTGTTCGCGAGATATGGGAGTTTGAAGCTAAGAAATGGTTGAGAAGACAACAAATTCTTCGCACTTCTGCTGCTCCAAACGCTTAACCAGAATGGCCTAGGGAAAAAATACACATAGCGTTGTAATCGGGCGAGTTTCTACTTTCAGACGCAACAGGAATTTTTGGGTTAGGTCAATCCGTTCGCGAGATATGGGAGTTTGAAGCCAAGAAATGGTTGAGAAGGCAAAAAATTTTTCGCAATTCTGCTGCTCCAAACGCTTAACCAGAATGGCCTAGGGAAAAAATACACATACCGTTGTAGTCGGGCGAGTTTCTACTTTCAGATGCAACAGGAATTTTTGGGTTAGGTCAATCCGTTCGCGAGATATGGGAGTTTGAAGCCAAGAAATGGTTGAGAAGGCAAAAAATTTTTCGCAATTCTGCTGCTCCAAGCGCTTAACCAGAATGCGCTAGGGAAAAAACACGCATATCGTTGTAATCGGGCGAGTTCCTACTTTCAGACGCAGCAGGAACTTCTGGGTTTGGTCAATCCGTTCGCGAGATATGGGAGTTTGAAGCTAAGAAATGGTTGAGAAGACAACAAATTCTTCGCACTTCTGCTGCTACAAACGCTTAACCAGAATGGCCTAGGGAAAAAATACACATAGCGTTGTAATCGGGCGGGTTTCTACTTTCAGACGCAACAGGAATTTTTGGGTTAGGTCAATCCTTTCGCGAGATATGGGAGTTTGAAGCCAAGAAATGGTTGAGAAGGCAAAAAATTTTTTGCAATTCTGCTGCTCCAAACGCTTAACCAGAATGGCCTAGGGAAAAAATACACATACCGTTGTAATCGGGCGAGTTTCTACTTTCAGATGCAACAGGAATTTTTGGGTTAGGTCAATCCGTTCGCGAGATATGGGAGTTTGAAGCTAAGAAATGGTTGAGAAGACTACAAATTCTTCGCACTTCTGCTGCTCCAAACGCTTAACCAGAATGGCCTAGGGAAAAAATACACATACCGTTGTAACCGGGCGAGTTTCTACTTTCAGACGGAACAGGAATTTTTGAGTTAGGTCAATCCGTTCGCGAGATATGGGAGTTTGAAGCCAAGAAATGGTTGAGAAGACTACAAATTTTTCGCACTTCTGCTGCTCCAAGCGCTTAACAAGAATGCCCTAGGGAAAAAATACGCATATCGTTGTAATCGGGCGAGTTCCTACTTTCAGACGCAGCTGGAACTTCTGGGTTTGGTCAATCTGTTCGCGAGATATGGGAGTTTGAAGCTAAGAAATGGTTGAGAAGACAACAAATTCTTCGCACTTCTACTGCTACAAACGCTTAACCAGAATGGCCTAGGGAAAAAATACACATAGCGTTGTAATCGGGCGGGTTTCTACTTTCAGACGCAACAGGAATTTTTGGGTTAGGTCAATCCGTTCGCGAGATATGGGAGTTTGAAGCCAAGAAATGGTTGAGAAGGCAAAAAATTTTTTGCAATTCTGCTGCTCCAAACGCTTAACCAGAATGGCCTAGGGAAAAAATACACATACCGTTGTAATCGGGCGAGTTTCTACTTTCAGATGCAACAGGAATTTTTGGGTTAGGTCAATCCGTTCGCGAGATATGGGAGTTTGAAGCTAAGAAATGGTTGAGAAGGCAACAAATTTTTCGCACTTCTGCTGCTCCAAACGCTTAACCAGAATGGCCTAGGGAAAAAATACACATAGCGTTGTAATCGGGCGAGTTTCTACTTTCAGACGCAACAGGAATTTTTGGGTTAAGTCAATCCGTTCGCGAGATATGGGAGTTTGAAGCCAAGAAATGGTTGAGAAGGCAAAAAATTTTTTGCAATTCTGCTGCTCCAAACGCTTAACCAGAATGGCCTAGGGAAAAAATACACATACCGTTGTAACCGGGCGAGTTTCTACTTTCAGACGGAACAGGAATTTTTGAGTTAGGTCAATCCGTTCGCGAGATATGGGAGTTTGAAGCCAAGAAATGGTTGAGAAGACTACAAATTTTTCGCACTTCTGCTGCTCCAAGCGCTTAACAAGAATGCCCTAGGGAAAAAATACGCATATCGTTGTAATCGGGCGAGTTCCTACTTTCAGACGCAGCTGGAACTTCTGGGTTTGGTCAATCTGTTCGCGAGATATGGGAGTTTGAAGCTAAGAAATGGTTGAGAAGACAACAAATTCTTCGCACTTCTGCTGCTCCAAACGCTTAACCAGAATGGCCTAGGGAAAAAATACACATAGCGTTGTAATCGGGCGAGTTTCTACTTTCAGACGCAACAGGAATTTTTGGGTTAGGTCAATCCGTTCGCGAGATATGGGAGTTTGAAGCCAAGAAATGGTTGAGAAGGCAAAAAATTTTTCGCAATTCTGCTGCTCCAAACACTTAACCAGAATGGCCTAGGGAGAAAATACACATACCGTTGTAGTCGGGCGAGTTTCTACTTTCAGATGCAACAGGAATTTTTGGGTTAGGTCAATCCGTTCGCGAGATATGGGAGTTTGAAGCCAAGAAATGGTTGAGAAGGCAAAAAATTTTTCGCAATTCTGCTGCTCCAAGCGCTTAACCAGAATGCGCTAGGGAAAAAACACGCATATCGTTGTAATCGGGCGAGTTCCTACTTTCAGACGCAGCAGGAACTTCTGGGTTTAGTCAATCCGTTCGCGAGATATGGGAGTTTGAAGCTAAGAAATGGTTGAGAAGACAACAAATTCTTCGCACTTCTACTGCTACAAACGCTTAACCAGAATGGCCTAGGGAAAAAATACACATAGCGTTGTAATCGGGCGGGTTTCTACTTTCAGACGCAACAGGAATTTTTGGGTTAGGTCAATCCGTTCGCGAGATATGGGAGTTTGAAGCCAAGAAATGGTTGAGAAGGCAAAAAATTTTTTGCAATTCTGCTGCTCCAAACGCTTAACCAGAATGGCCTAGGGAAAAAATACACATACCGTTGTAATCGGGCGAGTTTCTACTTTCAGATGCAACAGGAATTTTTGGGTTAGGTCAATCCGTTCGCGAGATATGGGAGTTTGAAGCTAAGAAATGGTTGAGAAGGCAACAAATTTTTCGCACTTCTGCTGCTCCAAACGCTTAACCAGAATGGCCTAGGGAAAAAATACACATAGCGTTGTAATCGGGCGAGTTTCTACTTTCAGACGCAACAGGAATTTTTGGGTTAAGTCAATCCGTTCGCGAGATATGGGAGTTTGAAGCCAAGAAATGGTTGAGAAGGCAAAAAATTTTTTGCAATTCTGCTGCTCCAAACGCTTAACCAGAATGGCCTAGGGAAAAAATACACATACCGTTGTAATCGGGCGAGTTTCTACTTTCAGATGCAACAGGAATTTTTGGGTTAGGTCAATCCGTTCGCGAGATATGGGAGTTTGAAGCCAAGAAATGGTTGAGAAGGCAAAAAATTTTTCGCAATTCTGCTGCTCCAAGCGCTTAACCAGAATGCCCTAGGGAAAAAATACGCATATCGTTGTAATCGGGCGAGTTCCTACTTTCAGACGCAGCTGGAACTTCTGGGTTTGGTCAATCCGTTCGCGAGATATGGGAGTTTGAAGCTAAGAAATGGTTGAGAAGACAACAAATTCTTCGCACTTCTGCTGCTCCAAACGCTTAACCAGAATGGCCTAGGGAAAAAATACACATAGCGTTGTAATCGGGCGAGTTTCTACTTTCAGACGCAACAGGAATTTTTGGGTTAGGTCTATCCGTTCGCGAGATATGGGAGTTTGAAACCAAGAAATGGTTGAGAAGGCAAAAAACTTTTCGCAATTCTGCTGCTCCAAACGCTTAACCAGAATGGCCTAGGGAAAAAATACACATACCGCTGTAATCCGGCGAGTTTCTACTTGCAGATACAATAGGAATTTTTGGGTTAGGTCAATCCGTTCGCGAGATATGGGAGTTTGAAGCTAAGAAATGGTTGAGAAGGCAAAAAATTTTTCGCAATTCTGCTGCTCCAAACGCTTAACCAGAATGGCCTAGGGAAAAAATACACATAGCGTTGTAATCGGGCGAGTTTCTACTTTCAGACGCAACAGGAATTTTTGGGTTAGGTCAATCCGTTCGCGAGATATGGGAGTTTGAAGCTAAGAAATGGTTGAGAAGACAACAAATTTTTCGCACTTCTGCTGCTCCAAACGCTTAACCAGAATGGCCTAGGGAAAAAATACACATAGCGTTGTAATCGGGCGAGTTTCTACTTTTAGACGCAACAGGAATTTTTGGGTTAGGTCTATCCGTTCGCGAGATATGGGAGTTTGAAGCCAAGAAATGGTTGAGAAGGCAAAAAACTTTTCGCAATTCTGCTGCTCCAAACGCTTAACCAGAATGGCCTAGGGAAAAAATACACATAGCGTTGTAATCGGGCGAGTTTCTACTTTCAGACGCAGCAGGAACTTCTGGGTTTGGTCAATCTGTTCGCGAGATATGGGAGTTTGAAGCTAAGAAATGGTTGAGAAGACAACAAATTCTTCGCACTTCTGCTGCTCCAAACGCTTAACCAGAATGGCCTAGGGAAAAAATACACATAGCGTTGTAATCGGGCGAGTTTCTACTTTCAGACGCAACAGGAATTTTTGGGTTAGGTCAATCCGTTCGCGAGATATGGGAGCTTGAAGCCAAGAAATGGTTGAGAAGGCAAAAAATTTTTCGCAATTCTGCTGCTCCAAACGCTTAACCAGAATGGCCTAGGGTAAAAATACACATACCGTTGTAGTCGGGCGAGTTTCTACTTTCAGATGCAACAGGAATTTTTGGGTTAGGTCAATCCGTTCGCGAGATATGGGAGTTTGAAGCCAAGAAATGGTTGAGAAGGCAGAAAATTTTTCGCAATTCTGCTGCTCCAAGCGCTTAACCAGAATGCCCTAGGGAAAAAATACGCATATCGTTGTAATCGGGCGAGTTTCTACTTTCAGACGCAGCAGGAACTTCTGGGTTTGGTCAATCCGTTCGCGAGATATGGGAGTTTGAAGCTAAGAAATGGTTGAGAAGACAACAAATTCTTCGCACTTCTGCTGCTCCAAACGCTTAACCAGAATGGCCTAGGGAAAAAATACACATAGCGTTGTAATCGGGCGAGTTTCTACTTTCAGACGCAGCAGGAACTTCTGGGTTTGGTCAATCCGTTCGCGAGATATGGGAGTTTGAAGCTAAGAAATGGTTGAGAAGACAACAAATTCTTCGCACTTCTGCTGCTCCAAACGCTTAACCAGAATGGCCTAGGGAAAAAATACACATACCGTTGTAACCGGGCGAGTTTCTACTTTCAGACGGAACAGGAATTTTTGAGTTAGGTCAATCCGTTCGCGAGATATGGGAGTTTGAAGCCAAGAAATGGTTGAGAAGACTACAAATTTTTCGCACTTCTGCTGCTCCAAGCGCTTTACAAGAATGCCCTAGGGAAAAAATACGCATATCGTTGTAATCGGGCGAGTTTCTACTTTCAGACGCAGCAGGAACTTCTGGGTTTGGTCAATCCGTTCGCGAGATATGGGAGTTTGAAGCTAAGAAATGGTTGAGAAGACAACAAATTCTTCGCACTTCTGCTGCTCCAAACGCTTTACCAGAATGGCCTAGGGAAAAAATACACATAGCGTTGTAATCGGGCGAGTTTCTACTTTCAGACGCAGCAGGAACTTCTGGGTTTGGTCAATCCGTTCGCGAGATATGGGAGTTTGAAGCTAAGAAATGGTTGAGAAGACAACAAATTCTTCGCACTTCTGCTGCTCCAAACGCTTAACCAGAATGGCCTAGGGAAAAAATACACATACCGTTGTAACCGGGCGAGTTTCTACTTTCAGACGGAACAGGAATTTTTGAGTTAGGTCAATCCGTTCGCGAGATATGGGAGTTTGAAGCCAAGAAATGGTTGAGAAGACTACAAATTTTTCGCACTTCTGCTGCTCCAAGCGCTTTACAAGAATGCCCTAGGGAAAAAATACGCATATCGTTGTAATCGGGCGAGTTCCTACTTTCAGACGCAGCTGGAACTTCTGGGTTTGGTCAATCTGTTCGCGAGATATGGGAGTTTGAAGCTAAGAAATGGTTGAGAAGACAACAAATTCTTCGCACTTCTGCTGCTCCAAACGCTTAACCAGAATGGCCTAGGGAAAAAATACACATAGCGTTGTAATCGGGCGAGTTTCTACTTTCAGACGCAACAGGAATTTTTGGGTTAGGTCAATTCGTTCGCGAGATATGGGAGTTTGAAGCCAAGAAATGGTTGAGAAGGCAAAAAATTTTTCGCAATTCTGCTGCTCCAAACGCTTAACCAGAATGGCCTAGGGAAAAAATACACATACCGTTGTAGTCGGGCGAGTTTCTACTTTCAGATGCAACAGGAATTTTTGGGTTAGGTCAATCCGTTCGCGAGATATGGGAGTTTGAAGCCAAGAAATGGTTGAGAAGGCAAAAAATTTTTCGCAATTCTGCTGCTCCAAGCGCTTAACCAGAATGCGCTAGGGAAAAAACACGCATATCGTTGTAATCGGGCGAGTTCCTACTTTCAGACGCAGCAGGAACTTCTGGGTTTGGTCAATCCGTTCGCGAGATATGGGAGTTTGAAGCTAAGAAATGGTTGAGAAGACAACAAATTCTTCGCACTTCTGCTGCTACAAACGCTTAACCAGAATGGCCTAGGGAAAAAATACACATAGCGTTGTAATCGGGCGGGTTTCTACTTTCAGACGCAACAGGAATTTTTGGGTTAGGTCAATCCGTTCGCGAGATATGGGAGTTTGAAGCCAAGAAATGGTTGAGAAGGCAAAAAATTTTTTGCAATTCTGCTGCTCCAAACGCTTAACCAGAATGGCCTAGGGAAAAAATACACATACCGTTGTAATCGGGCGAGTTTCTACTTTCAGATGCAACAGGAATTTTTGGGTTAGGTCAATCCGTTCGCGAGATATGGGAGTTTGAAGCTAAGAAATGGTTGAGAAGGCAACAAATTTTTCGCACTTCTGCTGCTCCAAACGCTTAACCAGAATGGCCTAGGGAAAAAATACACATACCGTTGTAGTCGGGCGAGTTTCTACTTTCAGATGCAACAGGAATTTTTGGGTTAGGTCAATCCGTTCGCGAGATATGGGAGTTTGAAGCCAAGAAATGGTTGAGAAGGCAAAAAATTTTTCGCAATTCTGCTGCTCCAAGCGCTTAACCAGAATGCGCTAGGCAAAAAACACGCATATCGTTGTAATCGGGCGAGTTCCTACTTTCAGACGCAGCAGGAACTTCTGGGTTTGGTCAATCCGTTCGCGAGATATGGGAGTTTGAAGCTAAGAAATGGTTGAGAAGACAACAAATTCTTCGCACTTCTGCTGCTACAAACGCTTAACCAGAATGGCCTAGGGAAAAAATACACATAGCGTTGTAATCGGGCGGGTTTCTACTTTCAGACGCAACAGGAATTTTTGGGTTAGGTCAATCCGTTCGCGAGATATGGGAGTTTGAAGCCAAGAAATGGTTGAGAAGGCAAAAAATTTTTTGCAATTCTGCTGCTCCAAACGCTTAACCAGAATGGCCTAGGGAAAAAATACACATACCGTTGTAACCGGGCGAGTTTCTACTTTCAGACGGAACAGGAATTTTTGAGTTAGGTCAATCCGTTCGCGAGATATGGGAGTTTGAAGCCAAGAAATGGTTGAGAAGACTACAAATTTTTCGCACTTCTGCTGCTCCAAGCGCTTAACAAGAATGCCCTAGGGAAAAAATACGCATATCGTTGTAATCGGGCGAGTTCCTACTTTCAGACGCAGCTGGAACTTCTGGGTTTGGTCAATCTGTTCGCGAGATATGGGAGTTTGAAGCCTAGAAATGGTTGAGAAGACAACAAATTCTTCGCACTTCTGCTGCTCCAAACGCTTAACCAGAATGGCCTAGGGAAAAAATACACATAGCGTTGTAATCGGGCGAGTTTCTACTTTCAGACGCAACAGGAATTTTTGGGTTAGGTCAATCCGTTCGCGAGATATGGGAGTTTGAAGCCAAGAAATGGTTGAGAAGGCAAAAAATTTTTCGCAATTCTGCTGCTCCAAACACTTAACCAGAATGGCCTAGGGAGAAAATACACATACCGTTGTAGTCGGGCGAGTTTCTACTTTCAGATGCAACAGGAATTTTTGGGTTAGGTCAATCCGTTCGCGAGATATGGGAGTTTGAAGCCAAGAAATGGTTGAGAAGGCAAAAAATTTTTCGCAATTCTGCTGCTCCAAGCGCTTAACCAGAATGCGCTAGGGAAAAAACACGCATATCGTTGTAATCGGGCGAGTTCCTACTTTCAGACGCAGCAGGAACTTCTGGGTTTAGTCAATCCGTTCGCGAGAGATGGGAGTTTGAAGCTAAGAAATGGTTGAGAAGACAACAAATTCTTCGCACTTCTACTGCTACAAACGCTTAACCAGAATGGCCTAGGGAAAAAATACACATAGCGTTGTAATCGGGCGGGTTTCTACTTTCAGACGCAACAGGAATTTTTGGGTTAGGTCAATCCGTTCGCGAGATATGGGAGTTTGAAGCCAAGAAATGGTTGAGAAGGCAAAAAATTTTTTGCAATTCTGCTGCTCCAAACGCTTAACCAGAATGGCCTAGGGAAAAAATACACATACCGTTGTAATCGGGCGAGTTTCTACTTTCAGATGCAACAGGAATTTTTGGGTTAGGTCAATCCGTTCGCGAGATATGGGAGTTTGAAGCTAAGAAATGGTTGAGAAGGCAACAAATTTTTCGCACTTCTGCTGCTCCAAACGCTTAACCAGAATGGCCTAGGGAAAAAATACACATAGCGTTGTAATCGGGCGAGTTTCTACTTTCAGACGCAACAGGAATTTTTGGGTTAAGTCAATCCGTTCGCGAGATATGGGAGTTTGAAGCCAAGAAATGGTTGAGAAGGCAAAAAATTTTTTGCAATTCTGCTGCTCCAAACGCTTAACCAGAATGGCCTAGGGAAAAAATACACATACCGTTGTAATCGGGCGAGTTTCTACTTTCAGATGCAACAGGAATTTTTGGGTTAGGTCAATCCGTTCGCGAGATATGGGAGTTTGAAGCCAAGAAATGGTTGAGAAGGCAAAAAATTTTTCGCAATTCTGCTGCTCCAAGCGCTTAACCAGAATGCCCTAGGGAAAAAATACGCATATCGTTGTAATCGGGCGAGTTCCTACTTTCAGACGCAGCTGGAACTTCTGGGTTTGGTCAACCCGTTCGCGAGATATGGGAGTTTGAAGCTAAGAAATGGTTGAGAAGACAACAAATTCTTCGCACTTCTGCTGCTCCAAACGCTTAACCAGAATGGCCTAGGGAAAAAATACACATAGCGTTGTAATCGGGCGAGTTTCTACTTTCAGACGCAACAGGAATTTTTGGGTTAGGTCTATCCGTTCGCGAGATATGGGAGTTTGAAACCAAGAAATGGTTGAGAAGGCAAAAAACTTTTCGCAATTCTGCTGCTCCAAACGCTTAACCAGAATGGCCTAGGGAAAAAATACACATACCGCTGTAATCCGGCGAGTTTCTACTTGCAGATACAATAGGAATTTTTGGGTTAGGTCAATCCGTTCGCGAGATATGGGAGTTTGAAGCTAAGAAATGGTTGAGAAGGCAAAAAATTTTTCGCAATTCTGCTGCTCCAAACGCTTAACCAGAATGGCCTAGGGAAAAAATACACATAGCGTTGTAATCGGGCGAGTTTCTACTTTCAGACGCAACAGGAATTTTTGGGTTAGGTCAATCCGTTCGCGAGATATGGGAGTTTGAAGCTAAGAAATGTTGAGAAGACACAAATTTTTTCGCACTTCTGCTGCTCCAAACGCTTAACCAGAATGGCCTAGGGAAAAAATACACATAGCGTTGTAATCGGGCGAGTTTCTACTTTTAGGACGCAACAGGAATTTTTGGGTTAGGTCTATCCGTTCGCGAGATATGGGAGTTTGAAGCCAAGAAATGGTTGAGAAGGCAAAAAACTTTCGCAATTCTGCTGCTTCCAAACGCTTAACCAGAATGGCCTAGGGAAAAAATACACATAGCGTTGTAATCGGGCGAGTTTCTACTTTCAGACGCAGCAGGAACTTCTGGGTTTGGTCAATCTGTTCGCGAGATATGGGAGTTTGAAGCTAAGAAATGGTTGAGAAGACAACAAATTCTTCGCACTTCTGCTGCTCCAAACGCTTAACCAGAATGGCCTAGGGAAAAAATACACATAGCGTTGTAATCGGGCGAGTTTCTACTTTCAGACGCAACAGGAATTTTTGGGTTAGGTCAATCCGTTCGCGAGATATGGGAGCTTGAAGCCAAGAAATGGTTGAGAAGGCAAAAAATTTTTCGCAATTCTGCTGCTCCAAACGCTTAACCAGAATGGCCTAGGGTAAAAATACACATACCGTTGTAGTCGGGCGAGTTTCTACTTTCAGATGCAACAGGAATTTTTGGGTTAGGTCAATCCGTTCGCGAGATATGGGAGTTTGAAGCCAAGAAATGGTTGAGAAGGCAGAAAATTTTTCGCAATTCTGCTGCTCCAAGCGCTTAACCAGAATGCCCTAGGGAAAAAATACGCATATCGTTGTAATCGGACGAGTTTCTACTTTCAGACGCAGCAGGAACTTCTGGGTTTGGTCAATCCGTTCGCGAGATATGGGAGTTTGAAGCTAAGAAATGGTTGAGAAGACAACAAATTCTTCGCACTTCTGCTGCTCCAAACGCTTAACCAGAATGGCCTAGGGAAAAAATACACATAGCGTTGTAATCGGGCGAGTTTCTACTTTCAGACGCAGCAGGAACTTCTGGGTTTGGTCAATCCGTTCGCGAGATATGGGAGTTTGAAGCTAAGAAATGGTTGAGAAGACAACAAATTCTTCGCACTTCTGCTGCTCCAAACGCTTAACCAGAATGGCCTAGGGAAAAAATACACATACCGTTGTAACCGGGCGAGTTTCTACTTTCAGACGGAACAGGAATTTTTGAGTTAGGTCAATCCGTTCGCGAGATATGGGAGTTTGAAGCCAAGAAATGGTTGAGAAGACTACAAATTTTTCGCACTTCTGCTGCTCCAAGCGCTTTACAAGAATGCCCTAGGGAAAAAATACGCATATCGTTGTAATCGGGCGAGTTTCTACTTTCAGACGCAGCAGGAACTTCTGGGTTTGGTCAATCCGTTCGCGAGATATGGGAGTTTGAAGCTAAGAAATGGTTGAGAAGACAACAAATTCTTCGCACTTCTGCTGCTCCATACGCTTAACCAGAATGGCCTAGGGAAAAAATACACATAGCGTTGTAATCGGGCGAGTTTCTACTTTCAGACGCAGCAGGAACTTCTGGGTTTGGTCAATCCGTTCGCGAGATATGGGAGTTTGAAGCTAAGAAATGGTTGAGAAGACAACAAATTCTTCGCACTTCTGCTGCTCCAAACGCTTAACCAGAATGGCCTAGGGAAAAAATACACATACCGTTGTAACCGGGCGAGTTTCTACTTTCAGACGGAACAGGAATTTTTGAGTTAGGTCAATCCGTTCGCGAGATATGGGAGTTTGAAGCCAAGAAATGGTTGAGAAGACTACAAATTTTTCGCACTTCTGCTGCTCCAAGCGCTTTACAAGAATGCCCTAGGGAAAAAATACGCATATCGTTGTAATCGGGCGAGTTCCTACTTTCAGACGCAGCTGGAACTTCTGGGTTTGGTCAATCTGTTCGCGAGATATGGGAGTTTGAAGCTAAGAAATGGTTGAGAAGACAACAAATTCTTCGCACTTCTGCTACTCCAAACGCTTAACCAGAATGGCCTAGGGAAAAAATACACATAGCGTTGTAATCGGGCGAGTTTCTACTTTCAGACGCAACAGGAATTTTTGGGTTAGGTCAATCCGTTCGCGAGATATGGGAGTTTGAAGCCAAGAAATGGTTGAGAAGGCAAAAAATTTTTCGCAATTCTGCTGCTCCAAACGCTTAACCAGAATGGCCTAGGGAAAAAATACACATACCGTTGTAGTCGGGCGAGTTTCTACTTTCAGATGCAACAGGAATTTTTGGGTTAGGTCAATCCGTTCGCGAGATATGGGAGTTTGAAGCCAAGAAATGGTTGAGAAGGCAAAAAATTTTTCGCAATTCTGCTGCTCCAAGCGCTTAACCAGAATGCGCTAGGGAAAAAACACGCATATCGTTGTAATCGGGCGAGTTCCTACTTTCAGACGCAGCAGGAACTTCTGGGTTTGGTCAATCCGTTCGCGAGATATGGGAGTTTGAAGCTAAGAAATGGTTGAGAAGACAACAAATTCTTCGCATTTCTGCTGCTACAAACGCTTAACCAGAATGGCCTAGGGAAAAAATACACATAGCGTTGTAATCGGGCGGGTTTCTACTTTCAGACGCAACAGGAATTTTTGGGTTAGGTCAATCCGTTCGCGAGATATGGGAGTTTGAAGCCAAGAAATGGTTGAGAAGGCAAAAAATTTTTTGCAATTCTGCTGCTCCAAACGCTTAACCAGAATGGCCTAGGGAAAAAATACACATACCGTTGTAATCGGGCGAGTTTCTACTTTCAGATGCAACAGGAATTTTTGGGTTAGGTCAATCCGTTCGCGAGATATGGGAGTTTGAAGCTAAGAAATGGTTGAGAAGGCAACAAATTTTTCGCACTTCTGCTGCTCCAAACGCTTAACCAGAATGGCCTAGGAAAAAAATACACATAGCGTTGTAATCGGGCGAGTTTCTACTTTCAGACGCAACAGGAATTTTTGGGTTAAGTCAATCCGTTCGCGAGATATGGGAGTTTGAAGCCAAGAAATGGTTGAGAAGGCAAAAAATTTTTTGCAATTCTGCTGCTCCAAACGCTTAACCAGAATGGCCTAGGGAAAAAATACACATACCGTTGTAACCGAGCGAGTTTCTACTTTCAGACGGAACAGGAATTTTTGAGTTAGGTCAATCCGTTCGCGAGATATGGGAGTTTGAAGCCAAGAAATGGTTGAGAAGACTACAAATTCTTCGCACTTCTGCTGCTCCAAACGCTTAACCAGAATGGCCTAGGGAAAAAATACACATACCGTTGTAACCGGGCGAGTTTCTACTTTCAGACGGAACAGGAATTTTTGAGTTAGGTCAATCCGTTCGCGAGATATGGGAGTTTGAAGCCAAGAAATGGTTGAGAAGACTACAAATTTTTCGCACTTCTGCTGCTCCAAGCGCTTAACAAGAATGCCCTAGGGAAAAAATACGCATATCGTTGTAATCGGGCGAGTTCCTACTTTCAGACGCAGCTGGAACTTCTGGGTTTGGTCAATCTGTTCGCGAGATATGGGAGTTTGAAGCTAAGAAATGGTTGAGAAGACAACAAATTCTTCGCACTTCTGCTGCTCCAAACGCTTAACCAGAATGGCCTAGGGAAAAAATACACATAGCGTTGTAATCGGGCGAGTTTCTACTTTCAGACGCAACAGGAATTTTTGGGTTAGGTCAATCCGTTCGCGAGATATGGGAGTTTGAAGCCAAGAAATGGTTGAGAAGGCAAAAAATTTTTCGCAATTCTGCTGCTCCAAACGCTTAACCAGAATGGCCTAGGGAAAAAATACACATACCGTTGTAGTCGGGCGAGTTTCTACTTTCAGATGCAACAGGAATTTTTGGGTTAGGTCAATCCGTTCGCGAGATATGGGAGTTTGAAGCCAAGAAATGGTTGAGAAGGCAAAAAATTTTTCGCAATTCTGCTGCTCCAAGCGCTTAACCAGAATGCGCTAGGGAAAAAACACGCATATCGTTGTAATCGGGCGAGTTCCTACTTTCAGACGCAGCAGGAACTTCTGGGTTTGGTCAATCCGTTCGCGAGATATGGGAGTTTGAAGCTAAGAAATGGTTGAGAAGACAACAAATTCTTCGCACTTCTGCTGCTACAAACGCTTAACCAGAATGGCCTAGGGAAAAAATACACATAGCGTTGTAATCGGGCGGGTTTCTACTTTCAGACGCAACAGGAATTTTTGGGTTAGGTCAATCCGTTCGCGAGATATGGGAGTTTGAAGCCAAGAAATGGTTGAGAAGGCAAAAAATTTTTTGCAATTCTGCTGCTCCAAACGCTTAACCAGAATGGCCTAGGGAAAAAATACACATACCGTTGTAATCGGGCGAGTTTCTACTTTCAGATGCAACAGGAATTTTTGGGTTAGGTCAATCCGTTCGCGAGATATGGGAGTTTGAAGCTAAGAAATGGTTGAGAAGGCAACAAATTTTTCGCACTTCTGCTGCTCCAAACGCTTAACCAGAATGGCCTAGGGAAAAAATACACATAGCGTTGTAATCGGGCTAGTTTCTACTTTCAGACGCAACAGGAATTTTTGGGTTAAGTCAATCCGTTCGCGAGATATGGGAGTTTGAAGCCAAGAAATGGTTGAGAAGGCAAAAAATTTTTTGCAATTCTGCTGCTCAAACGCTTAACCAGAATGGCCTAGGGAAAAAATACACATACCGTTGTAACCGGGCGAGTTTCTACTTTCAGACGGAACAGGAATTTTTGAGTTAGGTCAATCCGTTCGCGAGATATGGGAGTTTGAAGCCAAGAAATGGTTGAGAAGACTACAAATTTTTCGCACTTCTGCTGCTCCAAGCGCTTAACAAGAATGCCCTAGGAAAAAATACGCATATCGTTGTAATCGGGCGAGTTCCTACTTTCAGACGCAGCTGGAACTTCTGGGTTTGGTCAATCTGTTCGCGAGATATGGGAGTTTGAAGCTAAGAAATGGTTGAGAAGACAACAAATTCTTCGCACTTCTGCTGCTCCAAACGCTTAACCAGAATGGCCTAGGGAAAAAATACACATAGCGTTGTAATCGGGCGAGTTTCTACTTTCAGACGCAACAGGAATTTTTGGGTTAGGTCAATCCGTTCGCGAGATATGGGAGTTTGAAGCCAAGAAATGGTTGAGAAGGCAAAAAATTTTTCGCAATTCTGCTGCTCCAAACACTTAACCAGAATGGCCTAGGGAGAAAATACACATACCGTTGTAGTCGGGCGAGTTTCTACTTTCAGATGCAACAGGAATTTTTGGGTTAGGTCAATCCGTTCGCGAGATATGGGAGTTTGAAGCCAAGAAATGGTTGAGAAGGCAAAAAATTTTTCGCAATTCTGCTGCTCCAAGCGCTTAACCAGAATGCGCTAGGGAAAAAACACGCATATCGTTGTAATCGGGCGAGTTCCTACTTTCAGACGCAGCAGGAACTTCTGGGTTTAGTCAATCCGTTCGCGAGATATGGGAGTTTGAAGCTAAGAAATGGTTGAGAAGACAACAAATTCTTCGCACTTCTACTGCTACGAACGCTTAACCAGAATGGCCTAGGGAAAAAATACACATAGCGTTGTAATCGGGCGGGTTTCTACTTTCAGACGCAACAGGAATTTTTGGGTTAGGTCAATCCGTTCGCGAGATATGGGAGTTTGAAGCCAAGAAATGGTTGAGAAGGCAAAAAATTTTTTGCAATTCTGCTGCTCCAAACGCTTAACCAGAATGGCCTAGGGAAAAAATACACATACCGTTGTAATCGGGCGAGTTTCTACTTTCAGATGCAACAGGAATTTTTGGGTTAGGTCAATCGTTCGCGAGATATGGGAGTTTGAAGCTAAGAAATGGTTGAGAAGGCAACAAATTTTTCGCACTTCTGCTGCTCCAAACGCTTAACCAGAATGGCCTAGGGAAAAAATACACATAGCGTTGTAATCGGGCGAGTTTCTACTTTCAGACGCAACAGGAATTTTTGGGTTAAGTCAATCCGTTCGCGAGATATGGGAGTTTGAAGCCAAGAAATGGTTCGAGAAGGCAAAAAATTTTTTGCAATTCTGCTGCTCCAAACGCTTAACCAGAATGGCCTAGGGAAAAAATACACATACCGTTGTAATCGGGCGAGTTTCTACTTTCAGATGCAACAGGAATTTTTGGGTTAGGTCAATCCGTTCGCGAGATATGGGAGTTTGAAGCCAAGAAATGGTTGAGAAGGCAAAAAATTTTTCGCAATTCTGCTGCTCCAAGCGCTTAACAAGAATGCCCTAGGGAAAAAATACGCATATCGTTGTAATCGGGCGAGTTCCTACTTTCAGACGCAGCTGGAACTTCTGGGTTTGGTCAATCTGTTCGCGAGATATGGGAGTTTGAAGCTAAGAAATGGTTGAGAAGACAACAAATTCTTCGCACTTCTGCTGCTCCAAACGCTTAACCAGAATGGCCTAGGGAAAAAATACACATAGCGTTGTAATCGGGCGAGTTTCTACTTTCAGACGCAACAGGAATTTTTGGGTTAGGTCAATCCGTTCGCGAGATATGGGAGTTTGAAGCTAAGAAATGGTTGAGAAGGCAACAAATTTTTCGCACTTCTGCTGCTCCAAACGCTTAACCAGAATGGCCTAGGGAAAAAATACACATAGCGTTGTAATCGGGCGAGTTTCTACTTTCAGACGCAACAGGAATTTTTGGGTTAAGTCAATCCGTTCGCGAGATATGGGAGTTTGAAGCCAAGAAATGGTTGAGAAGGCAAAAAATTTTTTGCAATTCTGCTGCTCCAAACGCTTAACCAGAATGGCCTAGGGAAAAAATACACATACCGTTGTAATCGGGCGAGTTTCTACTTTCAGATGCAACAGGAATTTTTGGGTTTGGTCAATCCGTTCGCGAGATATGGGAGTTTGAAGCCAAGAAATGGTTGAGAAGGCAAAAAATTTTTCGCACTTCTGCTGCTCCAAGCGCTTAACAAGAATGCCCTAGGGAAAAAATACGCATATCGTTGTAATCGGGCGAGTTCCTACTTTCAGACGCAGCTGGAACTTCTGGGTTTGGTCAATCTGTTCGCGAGATATGGGAGTTTGAAGCTAAGAAATGGTTGAGAAGACAACAAATTCTTCGCACTTCTGCTGCTCCAAACGCTTAACCAGAATGGCCTAGGGAAAAAATACACATAGCGTTGTAATCGGGCGAGTTTCTACTTTCAGACGCAACAGGAATTTTTGGGTTAGGTCAATCCGTTCGCGAGATATGGGAGTTTGAAGCCAAGAAATGGTTGAGAAGGCAAAAAATTTTTCGCAATTCTGCTGCTCCAAACACTTAACCAGAATGGCCTAGGGAGAAAATACACATACCGTTGTAGTCGGGCGAGTTTCTACTTTCAGATGCAACAGGAATTTTTGGGTTAGGTCAATCCGTTCGCGAGATATGGGAGTTTGAAGCTAAGAAATGGTTGAGAAGGCAAAAAATTTTTCGCAATTCTGCTGCTCCAAACGCTTAACCAGAATGGCCTAGGGAAAAAATACACATAGCGTTGTAATCGGGCGAGTTTCTACTTTCAGACGCAACAGGAATTTTTGGGTTAGGTCAATCCGTTCGCGAGATATGGGAGTTTGAAGCTAAGAAATGGTTGAGAAGACAACAAATTTTTCGCACTTCTGCTGCTCCAAACGCTTAACCAGAATGGCCTAGGGAAAAAATACACATAGCGTTGTAATCGGGCGAGTTTCTACTTTCAGACGCAACAGGAATTTTTGGGTTAGGTCTATCCGTTCGCGAGATATGGGAGTTTGAAGCCAAGAAATGGTTGAGAAGGCAAAAAACTTTTCGCAATTCTGCTGCTCCAAACGCTTAACCAGAATGGCCTAGGGAAAAAATACACATAGCGTTGTAATCGGGCGAGTTTCTACTTTCAGACGCAGCAGGAACTTCTGGGTTTGGTCAATCTGTTCGCGAGATATGGGAGTTTGAAGCTAAGAAATGGTTGAGAAGACAACAAATTCTTCGCACTTCTGCTGCTCCAAACGCTTAACCAGAATGGCCTAGGGAAAAAATACACATAGCGTTGTAATCGGGCGAGTTTCTACTTTCAGACGCAACAGAAATTTTTGGGTTAGGTCAATCCGTTCGCGAGATATGGGAGCTTGAAGCCAAGAAATGGTTGAGAAGGCAAAAAATTTTTCGCAATTCTGCTGCTCCAAACGCTTAACCAGAATGGCCTAGGGAAAAAATACACATACCGTTGTAGTCGGGCGAGTTTCTACTTTCAGATGCAACAGGAATTTTTGGGTTAGGTCAATCCGTTCGCGAGATATGGGAGTTTGAAGCCAAGAAATGGTTGAGAAGGCAGAAAATTTTTCGCAATTCTGCTGCGCCAAGCGCTTAACCAGAATGCCCTAGGGAAAAAATACGCATATCGTTGTAATCGGGCGAGTTTCTACTTTCAGACGCAGCAGGAACTTCTGGGTTTGGTCAATCCGTTCGCGAGATATGGGAGTTTGAAGCTAAGAAATGGTTGAGAAGACAACAAATTCTTCGCACTTCTGCTGCTCCAAACGCTTAACCAGAATGGCCTAGGGAAAAAATACACATAGCGTTGTAATCGGGCGAGTTTCTACTTTCAGACGCAGCAGGAACTTCTGGGTTTGGTCAATCCGTTCGCGAGATATGGGAGTTTGAAGCTAAGAAATGGTTGAGAAGACAACAAATTCTTCGCACTTCTGCTGCTCCAAACGCTTAACCAGAATGGCCTAGGGAAAAAATACACATACCGTTGTAACCGGGCGAGTTTCTACTTTCAGACGGAACAGGAATTTTTGAGTTAGGTCAATCCGTTCGCGAGATATGGGAGTTTGAAGCCAAGAAATGGTTGAGAAGACTACAAATTTTTCGCACTTCTGCTGCTCCAAGCGCTTTACAAGAATGCCCTAGGGAAAAAATACGCATATCGTTGTAATCGGGCGAGTTCCTACTTTCAGACGCAGCTGGAACTTCTGGGTTTGGTCAATCTGTTCGCGAGATATGGGAGTTTGAAGCTAAGAAATGGTTGAGAAGACAACAAATTCTTCGCACTTCTGCTGCTCCAAACGCTTAACCAGAATGGCCTAGGGAAAAAATACACATAGCGTTGTAATCGGGCGAGTTTCTACTTTCAGACGCAACAGGAATTTTTGGGTTAGGTCAATCCGTTCGCGAGATATGGGAGTTTGAAGCCAAGAAATGGTTGAGAAGGCAAAAAATTTTTCGCAATTCTGCTGCTCCAAACGCTTAACCAGAATGGCCTAGGGAAAAAATACACATACCGTTGTAGTCGGGCGAGTTTCTACTTTCAGATGCAACAGGAATTTTTGGGTTAGGTCAATCCGTTCGCGAGATATGGGAGTTTGAAGCTAAGAAATGGTTGAGAAGACAACAAATTCTTCGCACTTCTGCTGCTCCAAACGCTTAACCAGAATGGCCTAGGGAAAAAATACACATACCGTTGTAACCGGGCGAGTTTCTACTTTCAGACGGAACAGGAATTTTTGAGTTAGGTCAATCCGTTCGCGAGATATGGGAGTTTGAAGCCAAGAAATGGTTGAGAAGGCAAAAAATTTTTCGCAATTCTGCTGCTCCAAACGCTTAACCAGAATGGCCTAGGGAAAAAATACACATACCGTTGTAGTCGGGCGAGTTTCTACTTTCAGATGCAACAGGAATTTTTGGGTTAGGTCAATCCGTTCGCGAGATATGGGAGTTTGAAGCCAAGAAATGGTTGAGAAGGCAAAAAATTTTTCGCAATTCTGCTGCTCCAAGCGCTTAACCAGAATGCGCTAGGGAAAAAACACGCATATCGTTGTAATCGGGCGAGTTCCTACTTTCAGACGCAGCAGGAACTTCTGGGTTTGGTCAATCCGTTCGCGAGATATGGGAGTTTGAAGCTAAGAAATGGTTGAGAAGACAACAAATTCTTCGCACTTCTGCTGCTCCAAACGCTTAACCAGAATGGCCTAGGGAAAAAATACACATAGCGTTGTAATCGGGCGAGTTTCTACTTTCAGACGCAACAGGAATTTTTGGGTTAAGCCAATCCGTTCGCGAGATATGGGAGTTTGAAGCCAAGAAATGGTTGAGAAGGCAAAAAATTTTTTGCAATTCTGCTGCTCCAAACGCTTAACCAGAATGGCCTAGGGAAAAAATACACATACCGTTGTAACCGAGCGAGTTTCTACTTTCAGACGGAACAGGAATTTTTGAGTTAGGTCAATCCGTTCGCGAGATATGGGAGTTTGAAGCCAAGAAATGGTTGAGAAGACTACAAATTCTTCGCACTTCTGCTGCTCCAAACGCTTAACCAGAATGGCCTAGGGAAAAAATACACATACCGTTGTAACCGGGCGAGTTTCTACTTTCAGACGGAACAGGAATTTTTGAGTTAGGTCAATCCGTTCGCGAGATATGGGAGTTTGAAGCCAAGAAATGGTTGAGAAGACTACAAATTTTTCGCACTTCTGCTGCTCCAAGCGCTTAACAAGAATGCCCTAGGGAAAAAATACGCATATCGTTGTAATCGGGCGAGTTCCTACTTTCAGACGCAGCTGGAACTTCTGGGTTTGGTCAATCTGTTCGCGAGATATGGGAGTTTGAAGCTAAGAAATGGTTGAGAAGACAACAAATTCTTCGCACTTCTGCTGCTCCAAACGCTTAACCAGAATGGCCTAGGGAAAAAATACACATAGCGTTGTAATCGGGCGAGTTTCTACTTTCAGACGCAACAGGAATTTTTGGGTTAGGTCAATCCGTTCGCGAGATATGGGAGTTTGAAGCCAAGAAATGGTTGAGAAGGCAAAAAATTTTTCGCAATTCTGCTGCTCCAAACGCTTAACCAGAATGGCCTAAGGAAAAAATACACATACCGTTGTAGTCGGGCGAGTTTCTACTTTCAGATGCAACAGGAATTTTTGGGTTAGGTCAATCCGTTCGCGAGATATGGGAGTTTGAAGCCAAGAAATGGTTGAGAAGGCAAAAAATTTTTCGCAATTCTGCTGCTCCAAGCGCTTAACCAGAATGCGCTAGGGAAAAAACACGCATATCGTTGTAATCGGGCGAGTTCCTACTTTCAGACGCAGCAGGAACTTCTGGGTTTGGTCAATCCGTTCGCGAGATATGGGAGTTTGAAGCTAAGAAATGGTTGAGAAGACAACAAATTCTTCGCACTTCTGCTGCTCCAAACGCTTAACCAGAATGGCCTAGGGAAAAAATACACATACCGTTGTAATCGGGCGAGTTTCTACTTTCAGATGCAACAGGAATTTTTGGGTTAGGTCAATCCGTTCGCGAGATATGGGAGTTTGAAGCTAAGAAATGGTTGAGAAGGCAACAAATTTTTCGCACTTCTGCTGCTCCAAACGCTTAACCAGAATGGCCTAGGGAAAAAATACACATAGCGTTGTAATCGGGCGAGTTTCTACTTTCAGACGCAACAGGAATTTTTGGGTTAAGTCAATCCGTTCGCGAGATATGGGAGTTTGAAGCCAAGAAATGGTTGAGAAGGCAAAAAATTTTTTGCAATTCTGCTGCTCCAAACGCTTAACCAGAATGGCCTAGGGAAAAAATACACATACCGTTGTAACCGGGCGAGTTTCTACTTTCAGACGGAACAGGAATTTTTGAGTTAGGTCAATCCGTTCGCGAGATATGGGAGTTTGAAGCCAAGAAATGGTTGAGAAGACTACAAATTTTTCGCACTTCTGCTGCTCCAAGCGCTTAACAAGAATGCCCTAGGGAAAAAATACGCATATCGTTGTAATCGGGCGAGTTCCTACTTTCAGACGCAGCTGGAACTTCTGGGTTTGGTCAATCTGTTCGCGAGATATGGGAGTTTGAAGCTAAGAAATGGTTGAGAAGACAACAAATTCTTCGCACTTCTGCTGCTCCAAACGCTTAACCAGAATGGCCTAGGGAAAAAATACACATAGCGTTGTAATCGGGCGAGTTTCTACTTTCAGACGCAACAGGAATTTTTGGGTTAGGTCAATCCGTTCGCGAGATATGGGAGTTTGAAGCCAAGAAATGGTTGAGAAGGCAAAAAATTTTTCGCAATTCTGCTGCTCCAAACGCTTAACCAGAATGGCCTAGGGAGAAAATACACATACCGTTGTAGTCGGGCGAGTTTCTACTTTCAGATGCAACAGGAATTTTTGGGTTAGGTCAATCCGTTCGCGAGATATGGGAGTTTGAAGCCAAGAAATGGTTGAGAAGGCAAAAAATTTTTCGCAATTCTGCTGCTCCAAGCGCTTAACCAGAATGCCCTAGGGAAAAAATACGCATATCGTTGTAATCGGGCGAGTTCCTACTTTCAGACGCAGCTGGAACTTCTGGGTTTGGTCAATCTGTTCGCGAGATATGGGAGTTTGAAGCTAAGAAATGGTTGAGAAGACAACAAATTCTTCGCAATTCTGCTGCTCCAAACGCTTAACCAGAATGGCCTAGGGAAAAAATACACATAGCGTTGTAATCGGGCGAGTTTCTACTTTCAGACGCAACAGGAATTTTTGGGTTAGGTCAATCCGTTCGCGAGATATGGGAGTTTGAAGCCAAGAAATGGTTGAGAAGGCAAAAAATTTTTCGCAATTCTGCTGCTCCAAACGCTTAACCAGAATGGCCTAGGGAAAAAATACACATAGCGTTGTAATCGGGCGAGTTTCTACTTTCAGACGCAGCAGGAACTTCTGGGTTTGGTCAATCCGTTCGCGAGATATGGGAGTTTGACGCTAAGAAATGGTTGAGAAGACAACAAATTCTTCGCACTTCTGCTGCTCCAAACGCTTAACCAGAATGGCCTAGGGAAAAAATACGCATATCGTTGTAATCGGGCGAGTTCCTACTTTCAGACGCAGCAGGAACTTCTGGGTTTGGTCAATCCGTTCGCGAGATATGGGAGTTTGAAGCTAAGAAATGGTTGAGAAGACAACAAATTCTTCGCACTTCTGCTGCTACAAACGCTTAACCAGAATGGCGTAGGGAAAAAATACACATAGCGTTGTAATCGGGCGAGTTTCTACTTTCAGACGCAACAGGAATTTTTGGGTTAGGTCAATCCGTTCGCGAGATATGGGAGTTTGAAGCCAAGAAATGGTTGAGAAGGCAAAAAATTTTTCGCAATTCTGCTGCTCCAAACGCTTAACCAGAATGGCCTAGGGAGAAAATACACATACCGTTGTAGTCGGGCGAGTTTCTACTTTCAGATGCAACAGGAATTTTTGGGTTAGGTCAATCCGTTCGCGAGATATGGGAGTTTGAAGCCAAGAAATGGTTGAGAAGGCAAAAAATTTTTCGCAATTCTGCTGCTCCAAGCGCTTAACCAGAATGCCCTAGGGAAAAAATACGCATATCGTTGTAATCGGGCGAGTTCCTACTTTCAGACGCAGCTGGAACTTCTGGGTTTGGTCAATCTGTTCGCGAGATATGGGAGTTTGAAGCTAAGAAATGGTTGAGAAGACAACAAATTCTTCGCAATTCTGCTGCTCCAAACGCTTAACCAGAATGGCCTAGGGAAAAAATACACATAGCGTTGTAATCGGGCGAGTTTCTACTTTCAGACGCAACAGGAATTTTTGGGTTAGGTCAATCCGTTCGCGAGATATGGGAGTTTGAAGCCAAGAAATGGTTGAGAAGGCAAAAAATTTTTCGCAATTCTGCTGCTCCAAACGCTTAACCAGAATGGCCTAGGGAAAAAATACACATAGCGTTGTAATCGGGCGAGTTTCTACTTTCAGACGCAGCAGGAACTTCTGGGTTTGGTCAATCCGTTCGCGAGATATGGGAGTTTGACGCTAAGAAATGGTTGAGAAGACAACAAATTCTTCGCACTTCTGCTGCTCCAAACGCTTAACCAGAATGGCCTAGGGAAAAAATACGCATATCGTTGTAATCGGGCGAGTTCCTACTTTCAGACGCAGCAGGAACTTCTGGGTTTGGTCAATCCGTTCGCGAGATATGGGAGTTTGAAGCTAAGAAATGGTTGAGAAGACAACAAATTCTTCGCACTTCTGCTGCTACAAACGCTTAACCAGAATGGCCCAGGGAAAAAATACACATAGCGTTGTAATCGGGCGGGTTTCTACTTTCAGACGCAACAGGAGTTTTTGGGTTAGGTCAATCCGTTCGCGAGATATGGGAGTTTGAAGCCAAGAAATGGTTGAGAAGGCAAAAAATTTTTTGCAATTCTGCTGCTCCAAACGCTTAACCAGAATGGCCTAGGGAAAAAATACACATACCGTTGTAATCGGGCGAGTTTCTACTTTCAGATGCAACAGGAATTTTTGGGTTATGTCAATCCGTTCGCGAGATATGGGAGTTTCAAGCCAAGAAATGGTTGAGAAGGCAAAAAATTTTTCGCACTTCTGCTGCTCCAAACGCTTAACCAGAATGGCCTAGGGAAAAAATACGCATACAGTTGTAATCGGGCGTGTTTCTACTTTTGAGACGCAGCAGGAACTTCTGGGTTTGGTCAATCCGTTCGCGAGATATGGGAGTTTGAAGCTAAGAAATGGTTGAGAAGACAACAAATTTTTCGCAATTCTGCTGCTCCAAACGCTTAACCAGAATGGATTAGGGAAAAAATACGCATACCATTGTAATCGGGCGAGCTTCTACTTTCAGATGCAACAGGAATTTTTGGGTTAGGTCTATCCGTTCGCGAGATATGGGAGTTTGAAGCCAAGAAATAGTTGAGAAGGCAAAAAATTTTTCGCAATTCTGCTGCTCCAAACGCTTAACCAGAAAGGCCTAGGGAAAAAATACACATACCGTTGTAATCGGGCGAGTTTCTACTCTCAGATGCAACTGGAATTTTTGAGTTACGTCAATCCGTTCGCGAGATATGGGAGTTTGAAGCTAAGAAATGGTTGAGAAGACAACAAATTCTTCGCACTTCTGCTGCTCCAAACGCTTAACCAGAATGGCCTAGGGAAAAAATACGCATATCGTTGTAATCGGGCGAGTTCCTACTTTCAGACGCAGCAGGAACTTCTGGGTTTGGTCAATACGTTCGCGAGATATGGGAGTTTGAAGCCAAGAAATGGTTGAGAAGGCAAAAAATTTTTCGCACTTCTGCTGCTCCAAACGCTTAACCAGAAAGGCCTAGGGAAAAAATACACATACCGTTGTAATCGGGCGAGTTTCTACTCTCAGATGCAACTGGAATTTTTGAGTTACGTCAATCCGTTCGCGAGATATGGGAGTTTGAAGCTAAGAAATGGTTGAGAAGACAACAAATTTTTCGCACTTCTGCTGCTCCAAACGCTTAACCAGAATGGCCTAGGGAAAAAATACGCATACCGTTGTAATCGGGCGAGTTTCTGCTTTCAGACGCAGCAGGAATTTTTGGGTTTGGTCAATCCGTTCGCGAGATATGGGACTTTGAAGCTAAGAAATTGTTGAGAAGGCAAAAAATTTTTCGCAATTCTGCTGCTCCAAACGCTTAACCAGAATGGCCTCGGGAAAAAATACACATACCGTTGTAATGGGGCGAGTTTCTACTTTCAGATGCAATAGGAATTTTTGGGTTAGGTCAATCCGTTCGCGAGATATGGTAATTTGAAGCCAAGAAACGGTTGAGAAGGCAAAAAATTTTTCGCAATTCTGCTGCTCCAAGCGCTTAACCAGAATGCCCTAGGGAAAAAATACGCATATCGTTGTAATCGGGCGAGTTCCTACTTTCAGACGCAGCAGGAACTTCTGGGTTTGGTCAATCCGTTCGCGAGATATGGGAGTTTGAAGCTAAGAAATGGTTGAGAAGACAACAAATTTTTCGCACTTCTGCTGCTCCATACGCTTAACCAGAATGGCCTAGGGAAAAAATACACATACCGTTGTAATCGGGTGAGTTTCTACTTTCAGATGCCATAGGAATTTTTGGGTTAGGTCAATCCGTTCGCGAGATATGGGACTTTGAAGCCAAGAAATGGTTGAGAAGGCAAAAAATTTTTCGCAATTCTGCTGCTCCAAACGCTTAACCAGAACGGCCTAGGGAAAAAATACACATAGCGTTGTAATCGGGCGAGTTTCTACTTTCAGACGCAACAGGAATTTTTGGGTTGGGTCAATCCGTTCGCGACATATGGGAGTTTGAAGCCAAGAAATGGTTGAGAAGGCAAAAAATTTTTCGCAATTCTGCTGCTCCAAACGCTTAACCAGAATGGCCTAGGGAAAAAATACACATACCGTTGTAATCGGGCGAGTTTCTACTTTCAGATGCAACAGGAATTTTTGGGTTAGGTCAATCCGTTCGCGAGATATGGGAGTTTGAAGCCAAGAAATGGTTGAGAAGGCAAAAAATTTTTCGCACTTCTGCTGCTCCAAACGCTTAACCAGAAAGGCCTAGGGAAAAAAGACGCATATCGTTGTAATCGGGCGAGTTCCTACTTTCAGACGCAGCAGGAACTTCTGGGTTTGGTCAATCCGTTCGCGAGATATGGGAGATTGAAGCTAAGAAATGGTTGAGAAGACAACAAACTCTTCGCACTTCTGCTGCTCCAAACGCTTAACCAGAATGGCCTAGGGAAAAAATACACATAGCGTTGTAATCGGGCGAGTTTCTACTTTCAGAAGCAACAGGAATTTTTGGGTTAGGTCAATCCGCTCGCGAGATATGGGAGTTTGAAGCCAAGAAATGGTTGAGAAGGCAAAAAATTTTTCGCAATTCTGCTGCTCCAAACGCTTAACCAGAATGGCCTAGGGAAAAAATACACATACCGTTGTAATCGGGCGAGTTTCTACTTTCAGATGCAACAGGAATTTTTGGGTTAGGTCAATCCGTTCGCGAGATATGGGAGTTTGAAGCCAAGAAATGGTTGAGAAGGCAAAAAATTATTCGCAGTTCTGCTGCTCCAAACGCTTAACCAGAAAGGCCTAGGGAAAAAATACACATACCGTTGTAATCGGGCTAGTTTCTACTCTCAGATGCAACTGGAATTTTTGAGTTACGTAAATCCGTTCGCGAGATATGGGAGTTTGAAGCTAAGAAATGGTTGAGAAGACAACAAATTTTTCGCACTTCTGCTGCTCCAAACGCTTAACCAGAATGGCCTAGGGAAAAAATATGCATATCGTTGTAATCGGGCGAGTTCCTACTTTCAGACGCAGCAGGAACTTCTGGGTTTGGTCAATCCGTTCGCGAGATATGGGAGTTTGAAGCTAAGAAATGGTTGAGAAGACAACAAATTCTTCGCACTTCTGCTGCTCCAAACGCTTAACCAGAATGGCCTAGGGAAAAAATACACATAGCGTTGTAATCGGGCGAGTTTCTACTTTCAGACGCAGCAGGAACTTCTGGGTTTGGTCAATCCGTTCGCGAGATATGGGAGTTTGAAGCTAAGAAATGGTTGAGAAGACAACAAATTCTTCGCACTTCTGCTGCTCCAAACGCTTAACCAGAATGGCCTAGGGAAAAAATACACATAGCGTTGTAATCGGGCGAGTTTCTACTTTCAGAAGCAACAGGAATTTTTGGGTTTGGTCAATCCGCTCGCGAGTTATGGGAGTTTGAAGCCATGAAATGGTTGAGAAGGCAAAAAATTTTTCGCACTTCTGCTGCTCCAAACGCTTAACCAGAAAGGCCTAGGGAAAAAATGCACATACCGTTGTAATCGGGCGAGTTTCTACTTTCAGACGAAGCAGGAATTTTTGGGTCGGTCAATCCGTTCGCGAGATATGGGACTTTGAAGCTAAGAAATGGTTGAGAAGACAACAAATTTTTCGCACTTCTGCTGCTCCAAACGCTTAACCAGAATGGCTTAGGGAAAAAATACGCATACCGTTGTAATCGGGCGAGCTTCTACTTTCAGACGCAGCAGGAATTTTTGGGTTTGGTCAATCCGTTCGCGAGATATGGGACTTTGAAACTAAGAAATGGTTGAGAAGGCAAAAAATTTTTCGCAATTCTGCTGCTCCAAACGCTTAACCAGAATGGCCTCGGGAAAAAATACACATAACGTTGTAATGGGGCAAGTTTCTACTTTCAGATGCAATAGGAATTTTTGGGTTAGGTCAATCCGTTCGCGAGATATGGGAGTTTGAAGCTAAGAAATGGTTGAGAAGACAATAAATTTTTCGCACATCTGCTGCTCCAATCGCTTAACCAGAATGGCCTAAGGGAAAAATACACGTACCGTTGTAATCGGGCGAGTTTCTACTTTCAGATGCAATAGGAATTTTTGGGTTATGTCAATCCATTCGCGAGATATGAGAGTTTGAATACAAGAAATGGTTGAGAAGGCAAAACATTTTTCGCAATTCTGCTGCTCCAAACGCTTAACCAGAATGGCCTAGGGAAAAAATGCGCATATCGTTATAATCGGGCGAGTTTCTACTTTCAGACGCAGCAGGAATTTTTGGGTTAGGTCAATCCGTTCGCGAGATATGGGAGTTTGAAGCCAAGAAATGGTTGAGAAGGCAAAAAATTTTTCGCAATTCTGCTGCTCCAAGCGCTTAACCAGAATGCCCTAGGGAAAAAATACGCATATCGTTGTAATCGGGCGAGTTCCTACTTTCAGACGCAGCAGGAACTTCTGGGTTTGGTCAATCCGTTCGCGAGATATGGGAGTTTGAAGCCAAGAAATGGTTGAGAAGGCAAAAAATTTTTCGCACTTCTGCTGCTCCAAACACTTAACCAGAATGGCCTAGGGAAAAAATACGCATACCGTTGTAATCGGGCGTGTTTCTACTTTCAGAGGCAGCAGGAACTTTTGGGTTCGGTCAATCCGATCGCGAGATATGGGACTTTGAAGCTAAGAAATGGTTGAGAAGACAACAAATTTTTCGCACTTCTGCTGCTCCAAACGCTTAACCAGAATGGCCTAGGGAAAAAATACGCATACCGTTGTAATCGGGCGAGCTTCTACTTTCAGACGCAGCAGGAATTTTTGGGTTTGGTCAATCCGTTCGCGAGATATGGGACTTTGAAACTAAGAAATGGTTGAGAAGGCAAAAAATTTTTCGCAATTCTGCTGCTCCAAACGCTTAACCAGAATGGCCTCGGGAAAAAATACACATACCGTTGTAATAGGGCGAGTTTCTACTATCAGATGCAACAGGAATTTTTGGGTTAGGTCAATCCGTTCGCGAGATATGGGAGTTTGAAGCCAAGAAATGGTTGAGAAGGCAAAAAATTTTTCGCACTTCTGCTGCTCCAAACACTTAACCAGAATGGCCTAGGGAAAAAATACGCATACCGTTGTAATCGGGCGTGTTTCTACTTTCAGAGGCAGCAGGAATTTTTGGGTTCGGTCAATCCGTTCGCGAGATATTGGACATTGAAGCTAAGAAATGGTTGAGAAGACAACAAATTTTTCGCACATCTGCTGCTCCAATCGCTTAACCAGAATGGCCTAAGGGAAAAATACACGTACCGTTGTAATCGGGCGAGTTTCTACTTTCAGATGCAATAGGAATTTTTGGGTTATGTCAATCCATTCGCGAGATATGAGAGTTTGAAGACAAGAAATGGTTGAGAAGGCAAAACATTTTTCGCAATTCTGCTGCTCCAAACGCTTAACCAGAATGGCCTAGGGAAAAAATACGCATATCGTTATAATCAGGCGAGTTTCTACTTTCAGTCGCAGCAGGAATTTTTGGGTTTGGTCGATCCGTTCGCGAGATATGGGAGTTTGAAGCTAAGAAATGGTTGAGAAGACAACAAATTTTTCGCAATTCTGCTGCTCCAAACGCTTAACCAGAATGGACTAGGGAAAAAATACACATACCGTTGTAATCGGGTGAGTTTCTACTTTCAGATGCCATAGGAATTTTTGGGTTAGGTCAATCCGTTCGCGAGATATGGGAGTTTGAAGCCAAGAAATGGTTGAGAAGGCAAGAAATTTTTCGCAATTCTGCTGCTCCAAACGCTTAACCAGAATGGCGTGGGGAAAAAATACACATACCGTTGTAATCGGGCGAGTTTCTACTTTCAGATGCAACAGGAATCTTTGGGTTACGTCAATCCGTTCGCGAGATATGGGAGTTTGAAGCTAAGAAATGGTTGAGAAGACAACAAATTTTTCGCACTTCTGCTGCTCCAAACGCTTAACCAGAATGGCCTAGGGAAAAAATACACATACCGTTGTAATCGGGCGAGTTTCTACTTTCAGATACAATAGGAATTTTTGGGTTAGGTCCATCCGTTCGCGAGATATGGGAGTTTGAAGCTAAGAAATGGTTGAGAAGGCAAAAAATTTTTCGCAATTCTGCCGCGCCAAACGCTTAACCAGAATGGCCTAGGGAAAAAATACACATACCGTTGTAATCGGGCGAGTTTCTACTTGCAGATACAATAGGAATTTTTGGGTTAGGTCAATCCGTTCGCGAGATATGGGAGTTTGAAGCTAAGAAATGGTTGAGAAGGCAAAAAATTTTTCGCAATTCTGCCGCGACAAACGCTTAACCAGAATGGCCTAGGGAAAAAATACACATACCGTTGTAATCGGGCGAGTTTCTACTTTCAGACGCAGCAGGAACTTCTGGGTTTGGTCAATCCGTTCGCGAGATATGGGAGTTTGAAGCTAAGAAATGGTTGAGAAGACAACAAATTTTTCGCACTTCTGCTGCTCCAAACGCTTAACCAGAATGGCCTAGGGAAAAAAATACACATAACGTTGTAATCGGGCGAGTTTCTACTTTCAGATGCAATAGGAAATTTTGGGTCACGTCAATCCGTTCGCGAGATATGGGAGTTTGAAGCTAAGAAATGGTTGAGAAGACAACAAATTTTTCGCACTTCTGCTGCTCCAAACGCTTAACCAGAATGGCCTAGGGAAAAAATACACATACCGCTGTAATCGGGCGAGTTTCTACTTTCAGGTGCAACAGGAATTTTTGGGTTATGTCAATCCGTTCGCGAGATATGGGACTTTGAAGCCAAGAAATGGGTGAGAAGGCAAAAAAATTTTCGCAATTCTGCTGCTCCATACACTTAACCAGAATGGCCTAGGGAAAAAATACAAATACGGTTGTAATCGGGCGAGTTTCTACTTTCAGATGCAATAGGAATTTTTGGGTTAGGTCAATCCGTTCGCGAGATATGGGAGTTTGAAGCCAAGAAATGGTTGAGAAGACAACAAATTTTTCGCACTTCTGCTGCTCCAAACGCTTAACCAGAATGGCCTAGGGAAAAAATACGCATACCGTTGTAATCGGGCGAGTTTCTACTTTCAGACGCAGCAGGAATTTTTGGGTTTGGTCAATCCGTTCGCGAGATATGGGACTTTGAAGCTAAGAAATTGTTGAGAAGGCAAAAAATTTTTCGCAATTCTGCTGCTCCAAACGCTTAACCAGAATGGCCTCGGGAAAAAATACACATACCGTTTTAATGGGGCGAGTTTCTACTTTCAGATGCAATAGGAATTTTTGGGTTAGGTCAATCCGTTCGCGAGATATGGTAGTTTGAAGCCAAGAAATGGTTGAGAAGGCAAAAAATTTTTCGCAATTCTGCTGCTTCAAGCGCTTAACCAGAACGGCCTAGGGAAAAAATACAAATACCGCTGTAATCGGGCGAGTTTCTACTTTCAGATGCAATAGGAATTTTTGGGTTAGGTCAATCCGTTCGCGAGATATGGGAGTTTGAAGCCAAGAAATGGTTGAGAAGGCAAAAAATTTTTCGCACTTCTGCTGCTCCATACGCTTAACCAGAATGGCCTAGGGAAAAAATACACATACCGTTGTAATCGGGTGAGTTTCTACTTTCAGATGCCATAGGAATTTTTGGGTTAGGTCAATCCGTTCGCGAGATATGGGAGTTTGAAGCCAAGTAATGGTTGATAAGGCAAGAAATTTTTCGCAATTCTGCTGCTCCAAACGCTTAACCAGAATGGCGTAGGGAAAAAATACACATACCGTTGTAATCGGGCGAGTTTCTACTTTCAGATGCAACAGGAATCTTTGGGTTACGTCAATCCGTTCGCGAGATATGGGAGTTTGAAGCTAAGAAATGGTTGAGAAGACAACAAATTTTTCGCACTTCTGCTGCTCCAAACGCTTAACCAGAATGGCCTAGGGAAAAAATACACATACCGTTGTAATCGGGCGAGTTTCTACTTTGAGATGCAATAGGAATTTTTGGGTTATGTCAATCCGTTCGCGAGATATGGGACTTTGAAGCCAAGAAATGGTTGAGAAGGCAAAAAATTTTTCGCAATTCTGCTGCTCCAAACGCTTAACCAGAACGGCCTAGGGAAAAAATACAAATACCGCTGTAATCGGGCGAGTTTCTACTTTCAGATGCGATAGGAATTTTTGGGTTAGGTCAATCCGTTCGCGAGATATGGGAGTTTGAAGACAAGAAATGGTTGAGAAGGCAAAAAATTTTTCGCAATTCTGCTGCTCCAAACGCTTAACCAGAATGGCCTAGGGATAAAATACACATACCGTTGTAATCGGGCGAGTTTCTACTCTCAGATGCAACAGGAATTTTTGAGTTACGTCAATCCGTTCGCGAGATATGGGAGTTTGAAGCTAAGAAATGGTTGAGAAGACAACAAATTTTTCGCACTTCTGCTGCTCCAAACGCTTAACCAGAATGGCCTCGGGAAAAAATACACATACCGTTGTAATGGGGCGAGTTTCTACTTTCAGATGCAATAGGAATTTTTGGGTTAGGTCAATCCGTTCGCGAGATATGGGAGTTTGAAGCCAAGAAATGGTTGAGAAGGCAAAAAATTTTTCGCAATTCTGCTGCTCCAAGCGCTTAACCAGAATGCCCTAGGGAAAAAATACGCATCTCATTGTAATCGGGCGAGTTTCTACTTTCAGACGCAGCAGGAATTTTTGGGTATGGTCAATCCGTTCGCGAGATATGGGACTTTGAAGCTAAGAAATGGTTGAGAAGGCAAAAAATTCTTCGCACTTCTGCTGCTCCAAACGCTTAACCAGAATGGTCTAGGGAAAAAATACACATACCGTTGTAATCGGGCGAGTTTCTACTTTCAGATGCAACAGGAATCTTTGGGTTACGTCAATCCGTTCGCGAGATATGGGAGTTTGAAGCTAAGAAATGGTTTAGAAGACAACAAATTTTTCGCACTTCTGCTGCTCCAAACGCTTAACCAGAATGGCCTAGGGAAAAAATACACATACCGTTGTAATCGGGCGAGTTTCTACTTTCAGATGCAATAGGAATTTTTGGGTTATGTCAATCCGTTCGCGAGATATGGGACTTTGAAGCCAAGAAATGGTTGAGAAGGCAAAAAATTTTTCGCAATTCTGCTGCTCCAAACGCTTAACCAGAACGGCCTAGGGAAAAAATACAAATACCGCTGTAATCGGGCGAGTTTCTACTTTCAGATGCAATAGGAATTTTTGGGTTAGGTCAATCCGTTCGCGAGATATGGGAGTTTGAAGCCAAGAAATGGTTGAGAAGGCAAAAAATTTTTCGCAATTCTGCTGCTCCAAACGCTTAACCAGAATGGCCTAGGGATAAAATACACATACCGTTGTAATCGGGCGAGTTTCTACTCTCAGATGCAACAGGAATTTTTGAGTTACGTCAATCCGTTCGCGAGATATGGGAGTTTGAAGCTAAGAAATGGTTGAGAAGACAACAAATTCTTCGCACTTCTGCTGCTCCAAACGCTTAACCAGAATGGCCTAGGGAAAAAATACACATAGCGTTGTAATCGGGCGAGTTTCTACTTTCAGAAGCAACAGGAATTTTTGGGTTTGGTCAATCCGCTCGCGAGTTATGGGAGTTTGAAGCCATGAAATGGTTGAGAAGGCAAAAAATTTTTCGCACTTCTGCTGCTCCAAACGCTTAACCAGAAAGGCCTAGGGAAAAAATGCACATACCGTTGTAATCGGGCGAGTTTCTACTCTCAGATGCAACTGGAATTTTTGAGTTACGTCAATCCGTTCGCGAGATATGGGAGTTTGAAGCTAAGAAATGGTTGAGAAGACAACAAATTTTTCGCACTTCTGCTGCTCCATACGCTTAACCAGAATGGCCTAGGGAAAAAATACGCATACCGTTGTAATCGGGCGAGTTTCTACTTTCAGACGCAGCAGGAATTTTTGGGTTTGGTCAATCCGTTCGCGAGATATGGGACTTTGAAGCTAAGAAATTGTTGAGAAGGCAAAAAATTTTTCGCAATTCTGCTGCTCCAAACGCTTAACCAGAATGGCCTCGGGAAAAAATACGCATACCGTTTTAATGGGGCGAGTTTCTACTTTCAGATGCAATAGGAATTTTTGGGTTAGGTCAATCCGTTCGCGAGATATGGTAGTTTGAAGCCAAGAAATGGTTGAGAAGGCAAAAAATTTTTCGCAATTCTGCTGCTTCAAGCGCTTAACCAGAACGGCCTAGGGAAAAAATACAAATACCGCTGTAATCGGGCGAGTTTCTACTTTCAGATGCAATAGGAATTTTTGGGTTAGGTCAATCCGTTCGCGAGATATGGGAGTTTGAAGCCAAGAAATGGTTGAGAAGGCAAAAAATTTTTCGCACTTCTGCTGCTCCATACGCTTAACCAGAATGGCCTAGGGAAAAAATACACATACCGTTGTAATCGGGTGAGTTTCTACTTTCAGATGCCATAGGAATTTTTGGGTTAGGTCAATCCGTTCGCGAGATATGGGAGTTTGAAGCCAAGTAATGGTTGATAAGGCAAGAAATTTTTCGCAATTCTGCTGCTCCAAACGCTTAACCAGAATGGCGTAGGGAAAAAATACACATACCGTTGTAATCGGGCGAGTTTCTACTTTCAGATGCAACAGGAATCTTTGGGTTACGTCAATCCGTTCGCGAGATATGGGAGTTTGAAGCTAAGAAATGGTTGAGAAGACAACAAATTTTTCGCACTTCTGCTGCTCCAAACGCTTAACCAGAATGGCCTAGGGAAAAAATACACATACCGTTGTAATCGGGCGAGTTTCTACTTTCAGATGCAATAGGAATTTTTGGGTTATGTCAATCCGTTCGCGAGATATGGGACTTTGAAGCCAAGAAATGGTTGAGAAGGCAAAAAATTTTTCGCAATTCTGCTGCTCCAAACGCTTAACCAGAACGGCCTAGGGAAAAAATACAAATACCGCTGTAATCGGGCGAGTTTCTACTTTCAGATGCAATAGGAATTTTTGGGTTAGGTCAATCCGTTCGCGAGATATGGGAGTTTGAAGACAAGAAATGGTTGAGAAGGCAAAAAATTTTTCGCAATTCTGCTGCTCCAAACGCTTAACCAGAATGGCCTAGGGATAAAATACACATACCGTTGTAATCGGGCGAGTTTCTACTCTCAGATGCAACAGGAATTTTTGAGTTACGTCAATCCGTTCGCGAGATATGGGAGTTTGAAGCTAAGAAATGGTTGAGAAGACAACAAATTTTTCGCACTTCTGCTGCTCCAAACGCTTAACCAGAATGGCCTCGGGAAAAAATACACATACCGTTGTAATGGGGCGAGTTTCTACTTTCAGATGCAATAGGAATTTTTGGGTTAGGTCAATCCGTTCGCGAGATATGGGAGTTTGAAGCCAAGAAATGGTTGAGAAGGCAAAAAATTTTTCGCAATTCTGCTGCTCCAAGCGCTTAACCAGAATGCCCTAGGGAAAAAATACGCATCTCATTGTAATCGGGCGAGTTTCTACTTTCAGACGCAGCAGGAATTTTTGGGTATGGTCAATCCGTTCGCGAGATATGGGACTTTGAAGCTAAGAAATGGTTGAGAAGGCAAAAAATTCTTCGCACTTCTGCTGCTCCAAACGCTTAACCAGAATGGCCTAGGGAAAAAATACACATACCGTTGTAATCGGGCGAGTTTCTACTTTCAGATGCAACAGGAATCTTTGGGTTACGTCAATCCGTTCGCGAGATATGGGAGTTTGAAGCTAAGAAATGGTTTAGAAGACAACAAATTTTTCGCACTTCTGCTGCTCCAAACGCTTAACCAGAATGGCCTAGGGAAAAAATACACATACCGTTGTAATCGGGCGAGTTTCTACTTTCAGATGCAATAGGAATTTTTGGGTTATGTCAATCCGTTCGCGAGATATGGGACTTTGAAGCCAAGAAATGGTTGAGAAGGCAAAAAATTTTTCGCAATTCTGCTGCTCCAAACGCTTAACCAGAACGGCCTAGGGAAAAAATACAAATACCGCTGTAATCGGGCGAGTTTCTACTTTCAGATGCAATAGGAATTTTTGGGTTAGGTCAATCCGTTCGCGAGATATGGGAGTTTGAAGCCAAGAAATGGTTGAGAAGGCAAAAAATTTTTCGCACTTCTGCTGCTCCATACGCTTAACCAGAATGGCCTAGGGAAAAAATACACATACCGTTGTAATCGGGCGAGTTTCTACTTTCAGATGCAATAGGAATTTTTGGGTTATGTCAATCCGTTCGCGAGATATGGGACTTTGAAGCCAAGAAATGGTTGAGAAGGCAAAAAATTTTTCGCAATTCTGCTGCTCCAACGCTTAACCAGAACGGCCTAGGGAAAAAATACAAATACCGCTGTAATCGGGCGAGTTTCTACTTTCAGATGCAATAGGAATTTTTGGGTTAGGTCAATCCGTTCGCGAGATATGGGAGTTTGAAGCCAAGAAATGGTTGAGAAGGCAAGAAATTTTTCGCAATTCTGCTGCTCCAAACGCTTAACCAGAATGGCGTAGGGAAAAAATACACATACCGTTGTAATCGGGCGAGTTTCTACTTTCAGATGCAACAGGAATCTTTGGGTTACGTCAATCCGTTCGCGAGATATGGGAGTTTGAAGCTAAGAAATGGTTGAGAAGACAACAAATTTTTCGCACTTCTGCTGCTCCAAACGCTTAACCAGAATGGCCTAGGGAAAAAATACACATACCGTTGTAATCGGGCGAGTTTCTACTTTCAGATGCAATAGGAATTTTTGGGTTATGTCAATCCGTTCGCGAGATATGGGACTTTGAAGCCAAGAAATGGTTGAGAATGCAAAGAATTTTTCGCAATTCTGCTGCTCCAAACGCTTAACCAGAACGGCCTAGGGAAAAAATACAAATACCGCTGTAATCGGGCGAGTTTCTACTTTCAGATGCAATAGGAATTTTTGGGTTAGGTCAATCCGTTCGCGAGATATGAGGTTTGAAGACAAGAAATGGTTGAGAAGGCAACAAATTTTTCGCAATTCTGCTGCTCCAAATGCTTAACCAGAATGGCCTAGGGAAAAAATACACATACCGTTGTAATCGGGCGAGTTTCTACTCTCAGATGCAACAGGAATTTTTGAGTTACGTCAATCCGTTCGCGAGATATGGGAGTTTGAAGCAAAGAAATGGTTGAGAAGACATCAAATTTTTCGCACTTCTGCTGCTCCAAACGCTTAACCAGAATGGCGTAGGGAAAAAATACACATACCGTTGTAATCGGGCGAGTTTCTACTTTCAGATGCAACAGGAATCTTTGGGTTACGTCAATCCGTTCGCGAGATATGGGAGTTTGAAGCTAAGAAATGGTTGAGAAGGCAAAAAATTTTTCGCACTTCTGCTGCTCCATACGCTTAACCAGAATGGCCTAGGGAAAAAATACACATACCGTTGTAATCGGGTGAGTTTCTACTTTCAGATGCCATAGGAATTTTTGGGTTAGGTCAATCCGTTCGCGAGATATGGGAGTTTGAAGCCAAGTAATGGTTGAGAAGGCAAGAAATTTTTCGCAATTCTGCTGCTCCAAACGCTTAACCAGAATGGCGTAGGGAAAAAATACACATACCGTTGTAATCGGGCGAGTTTCTACTTTCAGATGCAACAGGAATCTTTGGGTTACGTCAATCCGTTCGCGAGATTTGGGAGTTTGAAGCTAAGAAATGGTTGAGAAGACAACAAATTTTTCGCACTTCTGCTGCTCCAAACGCTTAACCAGAATGGCCTAGGGAAAAAATACACATACCGTTGTAATCGGGCGAGTTTCTACTTTCAGATGCAATAGGAATTTTTGGGTTATGTCAATCCGTTCGCGAGATATGGGACTTTGAAGCCAAGAAATGGTTGAGAAGGCAAAAAATTTTTCGCAATTCTGCTGCTCCAAACGCTTAACCAGAACGGCCTAGGGAAAAAATACAAATACCGCTGTAATCGGGCGAGTTTCTACTTTCAGATGCAATAGGAATTTTTGGGTTAGGTCAATCCGTTCGCGAGATATGGGAGTTTGAAGCCAAGAAATGATTGAGAAGGCAAAAAATTTTTCGCACTTCTGCTGCTCCATACGCTTAACCAGAATGGCCTAGGGAAAAAATACACATACCGTTGTAATCGGGCGAGTATCTACTTTCAGATGCAATAGGAATTTTTGGGTTATGTCAATCCGTTCGCGAGATATGGGACTTTGAAGCCAAGAAATGGTTGAGAAGGCAAAAAATTTTTCGCAATTCTGCTGCTCCAAACGCTTAACCAGAACGGCCTAGGGAAAAAATACAAATACCGCTGTAATCGGGCGAGTTTCTACTTTCAGATGCAATAGGAATTTTTGGGTTAGGTCAATCCGTTCGCGAGATATGGGAGTTTGAAGCCAAGAAATGGTTGAGAAGGCAAAAAATTTTTCGCACATCTGCTGCTCCATACGCTTAACCAGAATGGCCTAGGGAAAAAATACACATACCGGTGTAATCGGGTGAGTTTCTACTTTCAGATGCCATAGGAATTTTTGGGTTATGTCAATCCGTTCGCGAGATATGGGACTTTGAAGCCAAGAAATGGTTGAGGAGGCAAAAAATTTTTCGCAATTCTGCTGCTCCAAACGCTTAACCAGAACGGCCTAGGGAAAAAATACACATAGCGTTGTAATCGGGCGAGTTTCTACTTTCAGACGCAACAGGAATTTTTGGGTTGGGTCAATCCGTTCGCGACATATGGGAGTTTGAAGCCAAGAAATGGTTGAGAAGGCAAAAAATTTTTCGCAATTCTGCTGCTCCAAACGCTTAACCAGAATGGCCTAGGGATAAAATACACACACCGTTGTAATCGGGCGAGTTTCTACTTTCAGATGCAACAGGAATTTTTGGGTTAGGTTAGTCCGTTCGCGAGATATGGGACTTTGAAGTTAAGAAATAGTTGAGGAGGCAAAAAATTTTTCGCAATTCTGCTGCTCCAAACGCTTAACCAGAATGGCCTCGGGAAAAAATACACATACCGCTGTAATGGGGCGAGTTTCTACTTTCAGATGCAATAGGAATTTTTGGGTTAGGTCAATCCGTTCGCGAGATATGGGAGTTTGAAGCCAAGAAATGGTTGAGAAGGCAAAAAATTTTTCGCAATTCTGCTGCTCCAAGCGCTTAACCAGAATGCCCTAGGGAAAAAATACGCATATCGTTGTAATCGGGCGAGTTCCTACTTTCAGACGCAGCAGGAACTTTTGGGTTTGGTCAATCCGTTCGCGAGATATGGGAGTTTGAAGCTAAGAAATGGTTGAGAAGACAACAAACTCTTCGCACTTCTGCTGCTCCAAACGCTTAACCAGAATGGCCTAGGGAAAAAATACACATAGCGTTGTAATCGGGCGAGTTTCTACTTTCAGAAGCAACAGGAATTTTTGGGTTAGGTCAATCCGCTCGCGAGATATGGGAGTTTGAAGCCAAGAAATGGTTGAGAAGGCAAAAAATTTTTCGCAATTCTGCTGCTCCAAACGCTTAACCAGAATGGCCTAGGGAAAAAATACACATACCGTTGTAATCGGGCGAGTTTCTACTTTCAGATGCAACAGGAATTTTTGGGTTAGGTCAATCCGTTCGCGAGATATGGGAGTTTGAAGCCAAGAAATGGTTGAGAAGGCAAAAAATTTTTCGCACTTCTGCTGCTCCAAACGCTTAACCAGAACGGCCTAGGGAAAAAATACAAATACCGCTGTAATCGGGCGAGTTTCTACTTTCAGATGCAATAGGAATTTTTGGGTTAGGTCAATCCGTTCGCGAGATATGGGAGTTTGAAGCCAAGAAATGGTTGAGAAGGCAAAAAATTTTTCGCACTTCTGCTGCTCCAAACGCTTAACCAGAAAGGCCTAGGGAAAAAATACACATACCGTTGTAATCGGGCGAGTTTCTACTCTCAGATGCAACTGGAATTTTTGAGTTACGTCAATCCGTTCGCGAGATATGGGAGTTTGAAGCTAAGAAATGGTTGAGAAGATAACAAATTTTTCGCACTTCTGCTGCTCCAAACGCTTAACCAGAATGGCCTAGGGAAAAAATACGCATACCGTTGTAATCGGGCGAGTTTCTACTTTCAGACGCAGCAGGAATTTTTGGGTTTGGTCAATCCGTTCGCGAGATATGGGACTTTGAAGCTAAGAAATTGTTGAGAAGGCAAAAAATTTTTCGCAATTCTGCTGCTCCAAACGCTTAACCAGAATGGCCTCGGGAAAAAATACACATACCGTTTTAATGGGGCGAGTTTCTACTTTCAGATGCAATAGGAATTTTTGGGTTAGGTCAATCCGTTCGCGAGATATGGTAGTTTGAAGCCAAGAAATGGTTGAGAAGGCAAAAAATTTTTCGCAATTCTGCTGCTCCAAGCGCTTAACCAGAATGCCCTAGGGAAAAAATACGCATATCGTTGTAATCGGGTGAGTTCCTACTTTCAGACGCAGCAGGAACTTCTGGGTTTGGTCAATCCGTTCGCGAGATATGGGAGTTTGAAGCCAAGAAATGGTTGAGAAGGCAAGAAATTTTTCGCAATTCTGCTGCTCCAAACGCTTAACCAGAATGGCGTAGGGAAAAAATACACATACCGTTGTAATCGGGCGAGTTTCTACTTTCAGATGCAACAGGAATCTTTGGGTTACGTCAATCCGTTCGCGAGATATGGGAGTTTGAAGCTAAGAAATGGTTGAGAAGGCAAATAATTTTTCGCACTTCTGCTGCTCCATACGCTTAACCAGAATGGCCTAGGGAAAAAATACACATACCGTTGTAATCGGGTGAGTTTCTACTTTCAGATGCCATAGGAATTTTTGGGTTAGGTCAATCCGTTCGCGAGATATAGGAGTTTGAAGCCAAGTAATGGTTGAGAAGGCAAGAAATTTTTCGCAATTCTGCTGCTCCAAACGCTTAACCAGAATGGCGTAGGGAAAAAATACACATACCGTTGTAATCGGGCGAGTTTCTACTTTCAGATGCAACAGGAATCTTTGGGTTACGTCAATCCGTTCGCGAGATTTGGGAGTTTGAAGCTAAGAAATGGTTGAGAAGACAACAAATTTTTCGCACTTCTGCTGCTCCAAACGCTTAACCAGAATGGCCTAGGGAAAAAATACACATACCGTTGTAATCGGGCGAGTTTCTACTTTCAGATGCAATAGGAATTTTTGGGTTATGTCAATCCGTTCGCGAGATATGGGACTTTGAAGCCAAGAAATGGTTGAGAAGGCAAAAAATTTTTCGCAATTCTGCTGCTCCAAACGCTTAACCAGAACGGCCTAGGGAAAAAATACAAATACCGCTGTAATCGGGCGAGTTTCTACTTTCAGATGCAATAGGAATTTTAGGTTAGGTCAATCCGTTCGCGAGATATGGGAGTTTGAAGCCAAGAAATGGTTGAGAAGGCAAAAAATTTTTCGCACTTCTGCTGCTCCATACGCTTAACCAGAATGGCCTAGGGAAAAAATACACATACCGTTGTAATCGGGCGAGTTTCTACTTTCAGATGCAATAGGAATTTTTGGGTTATGTCAATCCGTTCGCGAGATATGGGACTTTGAAGCCAAGAAATGGTTGAGAAGGCAAAAAATTTTTCGCAATTCTGCTGCTCCAAACGCTTAACCAGAACGGCCTAGGGAAAAAATACAAATACCGCTGTAATCGGGCGAGTTTCTACTTTCAGATGCAATAGGAATTTTTGGGTTAGGTCAATCCGTTCGCGAGATATGGGAGTTTGAAGCCAAGAAATTGTTGAGAAGGCAAAAAATTTTTCGCAATTCTGCTGCTCCAAACGCTTAACCAGAATGGCCTCGGGAAAAAATACACATACTGTTTTAATGGGGCGAGTTTCTACTTTCAGATGCAATAGGAATTTTTGGGTTAGGTCAATCCGTTCGCGAGATATGGTAGTTTGAAGCCAAGAAATGGTTGAGAAGGCAAAAAATTTTTCGCAATTCTGCTGCTCCAAGCGCTTAACCAGAATGCCCTAGGGAAAAAATACGCATATCGTTGTAATCGGGTGAGTTCCTACTTTCAGACGCAGCAGGAACTTCTGGGTTTGGTCAATCCGTTCGCGAGATATGGGAGTTTGAAGCCAAGAAATGGTTGAGAAGGCAAGAAATTTTTCGCAATTCTGCTGCTCCAAACGCTTAACCAGAATGGCGTAGGGAAAAAATACACATACCGTTGTAATCGGGCGAGTTTCTACTTTCAGATGCAACAGGAATCTTTGGGTTACGTCAATCCGTTCGCGAGATTTGGGAGTTTGAAGCTAAGAAATGGTTGAGAAGACAACAAATTTTTCGCACTTCTGCTGCTCCAAACGCTTAACCAGAATGGCCTAGGGAAAAAATACACATACCGTTGTAATCGGGCGAGTTTCTACTTTCAGATGCAATAGGAATTTTTGGGTTATGTCAATCCGTTCGCGAGATATGGGACTTTGAAGCCAAGAAATGGTTGAGAAGGCAAAAAATTTTTCGCAATTCTGCTGCTCCAAACGCTTAACCAGAACGGCCTAGGGACAAAATACAAATACCGCTGTAATCGGGCGAGTTTCTACTTTCAGATGCAATAGGAATTTTTGGGTTAGGTCAATCCGTTCGCGAGATATGGGAGTTTGAAGCCAAGAAATGGTTGAGAAGGCAAAAAATTTTTCGCACTTCTGCTGCTCCATACGCTTAACCAGAATGGCCTAGGGAAAAAATACACATACCGTTGTAATCGGGCGAGTTTCTACTTTCAGATGCAATAGGAATTTTTGGGTTATGTCAATCCGTTCGCGAGATATGGGACTTTGAAGCCAAGAAATGGTTGAGAAGGCAAAAAATTTTTCGCAATTCTGCTGCTCCAAACGCTTAACCAGAACGGCCTAGGGAAAAAATACAAATACCGCTGTAATCGGGCGAGTTTCTACTTTCAGATGCAATAGGAATTTTTGGGTTAGGTCAATCCGTTCGCGAGATATGGGAGTTTGAAGCCAAGAAATGGTTGAGAAGGCAAAAAATTTTTCGCACATCTGCTGCTCCATACGCTTAACCAGAATGGCCTAGGGAAAAAATACACATACCGTTGTAATCGGGTGAGTTTCTACTTTCAGATGCCATAGGAATTTTTGGGTTAGGTCAATCCGTTCGCGAGATATGGGAGTTTGAAGCCAAGAAATGGTTGAGAAGGCAAGAAATTTTTCGCAATTCTGCTGCTCCAAACGCTTAACCAGAATGGCGTAGGGAAAAAATACACATACCGTTGTAATCGGGCGAGTTTCTACTTTCATATGCAACAGGAATCTTCGGGTTACGTCAATCCGTTCGCGAGATATGGGAGTTTGAAGCTAAGAAATGGTTGAGAAGACAACAAATTTTTCGCAATTCTGCTGCTCCAAGCGCTTAACCAGAATGCCCTAGGGAAAAAATACGCATCTCATTGTAATCGGGCGAGTTTCTACTTTCAGATGCAACAGGAATTTTTGGGTTAGGTCAATCCGTTCGCGAGATATGGGAGCTTCAAGCCAAGAAATGGTTGAGAAGGCAAAAAATTTTTCGCAATTCTGCTGCTCCAAACGCTTAACCAGAACGGCCTAGGGAAAAAATACAAATACCGCTGTAATCGTGCGAGTTTCTACTTTCAGATGCAATAGGAATTTTTGGGTTAGGTCAATCCGTTCGCGAGATATAGGAGTTTGAAGACAAGAAATGGTTGAGAAGGCAAAAAATTTTTCGCAATTCTGCTGCTCCAAACGCTTAACCAGAATGGCCTAGGGAAAAAATACACATACCGTTGTAATCGGGCGAGATTCTACTTTCAGACCCAGCAGGAATTTTTGGGTTCGGTCAATCCGTTCGCGAGATATGGGACTTTGAAGCTAAGAAATGGTTGAGAAGACAACAAATTTTTCGCACTTCTGCTGCTCCAAGTGCTTAACCAGAATGGCCTAGGGAAAAAATACGCATATCGCTGTAATCGGGCGAGTTCCTACTTTCAGACGCAGCAGGAACTTCTGGGTTTGGTCAATCCGTTCGCGAGATATGGGAGTTTGAAGCTAAGAAATGGTTGAGAAGACAACAAATTCTTCGCACTTCTGCTGCTCCAAACGCTTAACCAGAATGGCCTAGAGAAACAATACACATAGCGTTGTAATCGGGCGAGTTTCTACTTTCAGACGCAACAGGAATTTTTGGGTTAGGTCAATCCGTCCGCGAGATATGGGAGTTTGAAGCCAAGAAATGGTTGAGAAGGCAAAAAATTTTTCGCAATTCTGCTGCTCCAAACGCTTAACCAGAATGGCCTAGGGAAAAAATACACATACCGTTGTAATCGGGCGAGTTTCTACTTCCAGATGCAAAAGGAATTTTTGGGTTAGGTCAATCCGTTCGCGAGATATGGGAGTTTGAAGCCAAGAAATGGTTGAGAAGGCAAAAAATTTTTCGCACTTCTGCTGCTCCAAACGCTTAACCAGAACGGCCTAGGGAAAAAATACAAATACCGCTGTAATCGGGCGAGTTTCTACTTTCAGATGCAATAGGAATTTTTGGGTTAGGTCAATCCGTTCGCGAGATATGGGAGTTTGAAGACAAGAAATGGTTGAGAAGGCAAAAAATTTTTCGCAATTCTGCTGCTCCAAACGCTTAACCAGAATGGCCTAGGGAAAAAATACACATACCGTTGTAATCGGGCGAGTTTCTACTTTCAGATGCAACAGGAATTTTTGGGTTAGGTCAATCCGTTCGCGAGATATGGGAGTTTGAAGCCAAGAAATGGTTGAGAAGGCAAAAAATTTTTCGCAATTCTGCTGCTCCAAACGCTTAACCAGAATGGCCTAGGGAAAAAATACACATACCGTTGTAATCGGGCGAGTTTCTACTCTCAGATGCAACAGGAATTTTTGAGTTACGTCAATCCGTTCGCGAGATATGGGAGTTTGAAGCTAAGGAATGGTTGAGAAGACAACAAATTTTTCGCACTTCTGCTGCTCCAAACGCTTAACCAGAATGGCCTCGGGAAAAAATACACATACCGTTGTAATGGGGCGAGTTTCTACTTTCAGATGCAATAGGAATTTTTGGGTTAGGTCAATCCGTTCGCGAGATATGGGAGTTTGAAGCTAAGAAATGGTTGAGAAGACAACAAATTTTTCGCACTTCTGCTGCTCCAAACGCTTAACCAGAATGGCCTAGAGAAACAATACACATAGCGTTGTAATCGGGCGAGTTTCTACTTTCAGACGCAACAGGAATTTTTGGGTTAGGTCAATCCGTTCGCGAGATATGGGAGTTTGAAGCCAAGAAATGGTTGAGAAGGCAAAAAATTTTTCGCAATTCTGCTGCTCCAAACGCTTAACCAGAATGGCCTAGGGAAAAAATACACATACCGTTGTAATCGGGCGAGTTTCTACTTCCAGATGCAAAAGGAATTTTTGGGTTAGGTCAATCCGTTCGCGAGATATGGGAGTTTGAAGCCAAGAAATGGTTGAGAAGGCAAAAAATTTTTCGCACTTCTGCTGCTCCAAACGCTTAACCAGAACGGCCTAGGGAAAAAATACAAATACCGCTGTAATCGGGCGAGTTTCTACTTTCAGACGCAACAGGAATTTTTGGGTTAGGTCAATCCGTTCGCGAGATATGGGAGTTTGAAGCCAAGAAATGGTTGAGAAGGCAAAAAATTTTTCGCAATTCTGCTGCTCCAAACGCTTAACCAGAATGGCCTAGGGAAAAAATACACATACCGTTGTAATCGGGCGAGTTTCTACTCTCAGATGCAACTGGAATTTTTGAGTTACGTCAATCCGTTCGCGAGATATGGGAGTTTTAAGCTAAGAAATGGTTGAGAAGACAACAAATTTTTCGCACTTCTGCTGCTCCAAACGCTTAACCAGAATGGCCTAGGGAAAAAATACGCATACCGTTGTAATCGGGCGAGATTCTACTTTCAGACGCAGCAGGAATTTTTGGGTTCGGTCAATCCGTTCGCGAGATATGGGACTTTGAAGCTAAGAAATGGTTGAGAAGACAACAAATTTTTCGCACTTCTGCTGCTCCAAACGCTTAACCAGAATGGCCTAGGGAAAAAATACGCATACCGTTGTAATCGGGCGAGTTTCTACTTTCAGATGCAATAGGAATTTTTGGGTTAGGTCAATCCGTTCGCGAGATATGGGAGTTTGAAGCCAAGAAATGGTTGAGAAGGCAAAAAATTTTTCGCACTTCTGCTGCTCCATACGCTTAACCAGAATGGCCTAGGGAAAAAATACACATACCGTTGTAATCGGGTGAGTTTCTACTTTCAGATGCCATAGGAATTTTTGGGTTAGGTCAATCCGTTCGCGAGATATGGGAGTTTGAAGCCAAGAAATGGTTGAGCAGGCAAGAAATTTTTCGCAATTCTGCTGCTCCAAACGCTTAACCAGAATGGCGTAGGGAAAAAATACACATACCGTTGTAATCGGGCGAGTTTCTACTTTCAGATGCAACAGGAATCTTTGGGTTACGTCAATCCGTTCGCGAGATATGGGAGTTTGAAGCTAAGAAATGGTTGAGAGGACAACAAATTTTTCGCACTTCTGCTGCTCCAAACGCTTAACCAGAATGGCCTAGGGAGAAAATACACATACCGTTGTAATCGGGCGAGTTTCTACTTTCAGATGCAATAGGAATTTTTGGGTTATGTCAATCCGTTCGCGAGATATGGGACTTTGAAGCCAAGAAATGGTTGAGAAGGCAAAAAATTTTTCGCAATTCTGCTGCTCCAAACGCTTAACCAGAACGGCCTAGGGAAAAAATACAAATACCGCTGTAATCGGGCTAGTTTCTACTTTCAGATGCAATAGGAATTTTTGGGTTAGGTCAATCCGTTCGCGAGATATGGGAGTTTGAAGACAAGAAATGGTTGAGAAGGCAAAAAATTATTCGCAATTCTGCTGCTCCAAACGCTTAACCAGAATGGCCTAGGGAAAAAATACACATACCGTTGTAATCGGGCGAGTTTCTACTCTCAGATGCAACAGGAATTTTTGAGTTACGTCAATCCGTTCGCGAGATATGGGAGTTTGAAGCTAAGAAATGGTTGAGAAGACAACAAATTTTTCGCACTTCTGCTGCTCCAAACGCTTAACCAGAATGGCCTCGGGAAAAAATACGCATCTCATTGTAATCGGGCGAGTTTCTACTTTCAGACGCAGCAGGAATTTTTGGGTATGGTCAATCCGTTCGCGAGATATGGGACTTTGAAGCTAAGAAATGGTTCAGAAGGCAAAAAATTCTTCGCACTTCTGCTGCTCCAAACGCTTAACCAGAATGGCCTAGGGAAAAAATACACATACCGTTGTAATCGGGCGAGTTTCTACTTTCAGATGCAACAGGAATTTTTGGGTTAGGTCAATCCGTTCGCGAGATATGGGAGTTTCAAGCCAAGAAATGGTTGAGAAGGCAAAAAATTTTTCGCAATTCTGCTGCTCCAAACGCTTAACCAGAACGGCCTAGGGAAAAAATACAAATACCGCTGTAATGGGGCGAGTATCTACTTTCAGATGCCATAGGAATTTTTGGGTTAGGTCAATCCGTTCGCGAGATATAGGAGTTTGAAGACAAGAAATGGTTGAGAAGGCAAAAAATTTTTCGCAATTCTGCTGCTCCAAACGCTTAACCAGAATGGCCTAGGGAAAAAATACACATACCGTTGTAATCGGGCGAGATTCTACTTTCAGACCCAGCAGGAATTTTTGGGTTCGGTCAATCCGTTCGCGAGATATGGGACTTTGAAGCTAAGAAATGGTTGAGAAGACAACAAATTTTTCGCACTTCTGCTGCTCCAAGTGCTTAACCAGAATGGCCTAGGGAAAAAATACGCATATCGTTGTAATCGGGCGAGTTCCTACTTTCAGACGCAGCAGGAACTTCTGGGTTTGGTCAATCCGTTCGCGAGATATGGGAGTTTGAAGCTAAGAAATGGTTGAGAAGACAACAAATTCTTCGCTCTTCTGCTGCTCCAAACGCTTAACCAGAATGGCCTAGAGAAACAATACACATAGCGTTGAAATCGGGCGAGTTTCTACTTTCAGACGCAACAGGAATTTTTGGGTTAGGTCAATCCGTTCGCGAGATATGGGAGTTTGAAGCCAAGAAATGGTTGAGAAGGCAAAAAATTTTTCGCAATTCTGCTGCTCCAAACGCTTAACCAGAATGGCCTAGGGAAAAAATACACATACCGTTGTAATCGGGCGAGTTTCTACTTCCAGATGCAAAAGGAATTTTTGGGTTAGGTCAATCCGTTCGCGAGATATGGGAGTTTGAAGCCAAGAAATGGTTGAGGAGGCAAAAAATTTTTCGCACTTCTGCTGCTCCAAACGCTTAACCAGAAGGGCCTAGGGAAAAAATACAAATACCGCTGTAATCGGGCGAGTTTCTACTTTCAGATGCAATAGGAATTTTTGGGTTAGGTCAATCCGTTCGCGAGATATGGGAGTTTGAAGACAAGGAATGGTTGAGAAGGCAAAAAATTTTTCGCAATTCTGCTGCTCCAAACGCTTAACCAGAATGGCCTAGGGCAAAAATACACATACCGTTGTAATCGGGCGAGTTTCTACTTTCAGATGCAACAGGAATTTTTGGGTTAGGTCAATCCGTTCGCGAGATATGGGAGTTTGAAGCCAAGAAATGGTTGAGAAGGCAAAAAATTTTTCGCAATTCTGCTGCTCCAAACGCTTAACCAGAATGGCCTAGGGAAAAAATACACATACCGTTGTAATCGGGCGAGTTTCTACTCTCAGATGCAACTGGAATTTTTGAGTTACGTCAATCCGTTCGCGAGATATGGGAGTTTTAAGCTAAGAAATGGTTGAGAAGACAACAAATTTTTCGCACTTCTGCTGCTCCAAACGTTTAACCAGAATGGCCTAGGGAAAAAATACGCATACCGTTGTAATCGGGCGAGATTCTACTTTCAGACGCAGCAGGAATTTTTGGGTTCGGTCAATCCGTTCGCGAGATATGGGACTTTGAAGCTAAGAAATGGTTGAGAAGACAACAAATTTTTCGCACTTCTGCTGCTCCAAACGCTTAACCAGAATGGCCTAGGGAAAAAATACGCATACCGTTGTAATCGGGCGAGTTTCTACTTTCAGATGCAATAGGAATTTTTGGGTTAGGTCAATCCGTTCGCGAGATATGGGAGTTTGAAGCCAAGAAATGGTTGAGAAGGCAAAAAATTTTTCGCACTTCTGCTGCTCCATACGCTTAACCAGAATGGCCTAGGGAAAAAATACACATACCGTTGTAATCGGGTGAGTTTCTACTTTCAGATGCCATAGGAATTTTTGGGTTAGGTCAATCCGTTCGCGAGATATGGGAGTTTGAAGCCAAGAAATGGTTGAGAAGGCAAGAAATTTTTCGCAATTCTGCTGCTCCAAACGCTTAACCAGAATGGCGTAGGGAAAAAATACACATACCGTTGTAATCGGGCGAGTTTCTACTTTCAGATGCAACAGGAATCTTTGGGTTACGTCAATCCGTTCGCGAGATATGGGAGTTTGAAGCTAAGAAATGGTTGAGAGGACAACAAATTTTTCGCACTTCTGCTGCTCCAAACGCTTAACCAGAATGGCCTAGGGAGAAAATACACATACCGTTGTAATCGGGCGAGTTTCTACTTTCAGATGCAATAGGAATTTTTGGGTTATGTCAATCCGTTCGCGAGATATGGGACTTTGAAGCCAAGAAATGGTTGAGAAGGCAAAAAATTTTTCGCAATTCTGCTGCTCCAAACGCTTAACCAGAACGGCCTAGGGAAAAAATACAAATACCGCTGTAATCGGGCTAGTTTCTACTTTCAGATGCAATAGGAATTTTTGGGTTATGTCAATCCGTTCGCGAGATATGGGAGTTTGAAGACAAGAAATGGTTGAGAAGGCAAAAAATTATTCGCAATTCTGCTGCTCCAAACGCTTAACCAGAATGGCCTAGGGAAAAAATACACATACCGTTGTAATCGGGCGAGTTTCTACTCTCAGATGCAACAGGAATTTTTGAGTTACGTCAATCCGTTCGCGAGATATGGGAGTTTGAAGCTAAGAAATGGTTGAGAAGACAACAAATTTTTCGCACTTCTGCTGCTCCAAACGCTTAACCAGAATGGCCTCGGGAAAAAATACACATACCGTTGTAATGGGGCGAGTTTCTACTTTCAGATGAAATAGGAATTTTTGGGTTAGGTCAATCCGTTCGCGAGATATGGGAGTTTGAAGCCAAGAAATGGTTGAGAAGGCAAAAAATTTTTCGCAATTCTGCTGCTCCAAGCGCTTAACCAGAATGCCCTAGGGAAAAAATACGCATCTCATTGTAATCGGGCGAGTTTCTACTTTCAGACGCAGCAGGAATTTTTGGGTATGGTCAATCCGTTCGCGAGATATGGGACTTTGAAGCTAAGAAATGGTTCAGAAGGCAAAAAATTCTTCGCACTTCTGCTGCTCCAAACGCTTAACCAGAATGGCCTAGGGAAAAAATACACATACCGTTGTAATCGGGCGAGTTTCTACTTTCAGATGCAACAGGAATTTTTGGGTTAGGTCAATCCGTTCGCGAGATATGGGAGTTTCAAGCCAAGAAATGGTTGAGAAGGCAAAAAATTTTTCGCAATTCTGCTGCTCCAAACGCTTAACCAGAACGGCCTAGGGAAAAAATACAAATACCGCTGTAATGGGGCGAGTATCTACTTTCAGATGCAATAGGAATTTTTGGGTTAGGTCAATCCGTTCGCGAGATATGGGAGTTTGAAGCCAAGAAATGGTTGAGAAGGCAAGAAATTTTTCGCAATTCTGCTGCTCCAAACGCTTAACCAGAATGGCGTAGGGAAAAAATACACATACCGTTGTAATCGGGCGAGTTTCTACTTTCATATGCAACAGGAATCTTCGGGTTACGTCAATCCGTTCGCGAGATATGGGAGTTTGAAGCTAAGAAATGGTTGAGAAGACAACAAATTTTTCGCACTTCTGCTGCTCCAAACGCTTAACCAGAATGGCCTAGGGAAAAAATACACATACCGTTGTAATCGGGCGAGTTTCTACTTTCAGATGCAATAGGAATTTTTGGGTTATGTCAATCCGTTCGCGAGATATGGGACTTTGAAGACAAGAAATGGTTGAGAAGGCAAAAAATTTTTCGCAATTCTGCTGCTCCAAACGCTTAACCAGAATGGCCTAGGGAAAAAATACACATACCGTTGTAATCGGGCGAGTTTCTACTTTCAGATGCAACAGGAATTTTTGGGTTAGGTCAATCCGTTCGCGAGATATGGGAGTTTGAAGCCAAGAAATGGTTGAGAAGGCAAAAAATTTTTCGCAATTCTGCTGCTCCAAACGCTTAACCAGAATGGCCTAGGGAAAAAATACACATACCGTTGTAATCGGGCGAGTTTCTACTCTCAGATGCAACAGGAATTTTTGAGTTACGTCAATCCGTTCGCGAGATATGGGAGTTTGAAGCTAAGGAATGGTTGAGAAGACAACAAATTTTTCGCACTTCTGCTGCTCCAAACGCTTAACCAGAATGGCCTCGGGAAAAAATACACATACCGTTGTAATGGGGCGAGTTTCTACTTTCAGATGCAATAGGAATTTTTGGGTTAGGTCAATCCGTTCGCGAGATATGGGAGTTTGAAGCTAAGAAATGGTTGAGAAGACAACAAATTTTTCGCACTTCTGCTGCTCCAAACGCTTAACCAGAATGGCCTAGGGAAAAAATACGCATACCGCTGTAATCGGGCGAGATTCTACTTTCAGACGCAGCAGGAATTTTTGGGTTCGGTCAATCCGTTCGCGAGATATGGGACTTTGAAGCTAAGAAATGGTTGAGAAGACAACAAATTTTTCGCACTTCTGCTGCTCCAAGTGCTTAACCAGAATGGCCTAGGGAAAAAATACGCATATCGTTGTAATCGGGCGAGTTCCTACTTTCAGACGCAGCAGGAACTTCTGGGTTTGGTCAATCCGTTCGCGAGATATGGGAGTTTGAAGCTAAGAAATGGTTGAGAAGACAACAAATTCTTCGCACTTCTGCTGCTCGAAACGCTTAACCAGAATGGCCTAGAGAAACAATACACATAGCGTTGTAATCGGGCGAGTTTCTACTTTCAGACGCAACAGGAATTTTTGGGTTAGGTCAATCCGTTCGCGAGATATGGGAGTTTGAAGCCAAGAAATGGTTGAGAAGGCAAAAAATTTTTCGCAATCCTGCTGCTCCAAACGCTTAACCAGAATGGCCTAGGGAAAAAATACACATACCGTTGTAATCGGGCGAGTTTCTACTTCCAGATGCAAAAGGAATTTTTGGGTTAGGTCAATCCGTTCGCGAGATATGGGAGTTTTAAGCTAAGAAATGGTTGAGAAGACAACAAATTTTTCGCACTTCTGCTGCTCCAAACGCTTAACCAGAACGGCCTAGGGAAAAAATACAAATACCGCTGTAATCGGGCGAGTTTCTACTTTCAGACGCAACAGGAATTTTTGGGTTAGGTCAATCCGTTCGCGAGATATGGGAGTTTGAAGCCAAGAAATGGTTGAGAAGGCAAAAAATTTTTCGCAATTCTGCTGCTCCAAACGCTTAACCAGAATGGCCTAGGGAAAAAATACACATACCGTTGTAATCGGGCGAGTTTCTACTCTCAGATGCAACTGGAATTTTTGAGTTACGTCAATCCGTTCGCGAGATATGGGAGTTTTAAGCTAAGAAATGGTTGAGAAGACAACAAATTTTTCGCACTTCTGCTGCTCCAAACGCTTAACCAGAATGGCCTAGGGAAAAAATACGCATACCGTTGTAATCGGGCGAGATTCTACTTTCAGACGCAGCAGGAATTTTTGGGTTCGGTCAATCCGTTCGCGAGATATGGGACTTTGAAGCTAAGAAATGGTTGAGAAGACAACAAATTTTTCGCACTTCTGCTGCTCCAAACGCTTAACCAGAATGGCCTAGGGAAAGAATACGCATACCGTTGTAATCGGGCGAGTTTCTACTTTCAGATGCAATAGGAATTTTTGGGTTAGGTCAATCCGTTCGCGAGATATGGGAGTTTGAAGCCAAGAAATGGTTGAGAAGGCAAAAAATTTTTCGCACTTCTGCTGCTCCATACGCTTAACCAGAATGGCCTAGGGAAAAAATACACATACCGTTGTAATCGGGTGAGTTTCTACTTTCAGATGCCATAGGAATTTTTGGGTTAGGTCAATCCGTTCGCGAGATATGGGAGTTTGAAGCCAAGAAATGGTTGAGAAGGCAAGAAATTTTTCGCAATTCTGCTGCTCCAAACGCTTAACCAGAATGGCGTAGGGAAAAAATACACATACCGTTGTAATCGGGCGAGTTTCTACTTTCAGATGCAACAGGAATCTTTGGGTTACGTCAATCCGTTCGCGAGATATGGGAGTTTGAAGCTAAGAAATGGTTGAGAGGACAACAAATTTTTCGCACTTCTGCTGCTCCAAACGCTTAACCAGAATGGCCTAGGGAGAAAATACACATACCGTTGTAATCGGGCGAGTTTCTACTTTCAGATGCAATAGGAATTTTTGGGTTATGTCAATCCGTTCGCGAGATATGGGACTTTGAAGCCAAGAAATGGTTGAGAAGGCAAAAAATTTTTCGCAATTCTGCTGCTCCAAACGCTTAACCAGAACGGCGTAGGGAAAAAATACACATACCGTTGTAATCGGGCGAGTTTCTACTTTCAGATGCAACAGGAATTTTTGAGTTACGTCAATCCGTTCGCGAGATATGGGAGTTTGAAGCTAAGAAATGGTTGAGAAGACAACAAATTTTTCGCACTTCTGCTGCTCCAAACGCTTAACCAGAATGGCCTCGGGAAAAAATACACATACCGTTGTAATGGGGCGAGTTTCTACTTTCAGATGAAATAGGAATTTTTGGGTTAGGTCAATCCGTTCGCGAGATATAGGAGTTTGAAGACAAGAAATGGTTGCGAAGGCAAAAAATTTTTCGCAATTCTGCTGCTCCAAACGCTTAACCAGAATGGCCTAGGGAAAAAATACGCATCTCATTGTAATCGGGCGAGTTTCTACTTTCAGACGCAGCAGGAATTTTTGGGTATGGTCAATCCGTTCGCGAGATATGGGACTTTGAAGCTAAGAAATGGTTCAGAAGGCAAAAAATTCTTCGCACTTCTGCTGCTCCAAACGCTTAACCAGAATGGCCTAGGGAAAAAATACACATACCGTTGTAATCGGGCGAGTTTCTACTTTCAGATGCAACAGGAATTTTTGGGTTAGGTCAATCCGTTCGCGAGATATGGGAGTTTCAAGCCAAGAAATGGTTGAGAAGGCAAAAAATTTTTCGCAATTCTGCTGCTCCAAACGCTTAACCAGAACGGCCTAGGGAAAAAATACAAATACCGCTGTAATGGGGCGAGTATCTACTTTCAGATGCAATAGGAATTTTTGGGTTAGGTCAATCCGTTCGCGAGATATAGGAGTTTGAAGACAAGAAATGGTTGCGAAGGCAAAAAATTTTTCGCAATTCTGCTGCTCCAAACGCTTAACCAGAATGGCCTAGGGAAAAAATACACATACCGTTGTAATCGGGCGAGATTCTACTTTCAGACCCAGCAGGAATTTTTGGGTTCGGTCAATCCGTTCGCGAGATATGGGACTTTGAAGCTAAGAAATGGTTGAGAAGACAACAAATTTTTCGCACTTCTGCTGCCCCAAGTGCTTAACCAGAATGGCCTAGGGAAAAAATACGCATATCGTTGTAATCGGGCGAGTTCCTACTTTCAGACGCAGCAGGAACTTCTGGGTTTGGTCAATCCGTTCGCGAGATATGGGAGTTTGAAGCTAAGAAATGGTTGAGAAGACAACAAATTCTTCGCACTTCTGCTGCTCCAAACGCTTAACCAGAATGGCCTAGAGAAACAATACACATAGCGTTGAAATCGGGCGAGTTTCTACTTTCAGACGCAACAGGAATTTTTGGGTTAGGTCAATCCGTTCGCGAGATATGGGAGTTTGAAGCCAAGAAATGGTTGAGAAGGCAAAAAATTTTTCGCAATTCTGCTGCTCCAAACGCTTAACCAGAATGGCCTAGGGAAAAAATACACATACCGTTGTAATCGGGCGAGTTTCTACTTCCAGATGCAAAAGGAATTTTTGGGTTAGGTCAATCCGTTCGCGAGATATGGGAGTTTGAAGCCAAGAAATGGTTGAGAAGGCAAACAATTTTTCGCACTTCTGCTGCTCCAAACGCTTAACCAGAACGGCCTAGGGAAAAAATACAAATACCGCTGTAATCGGGCGAGTTTCTACTTTCAGATGCAATAGGAATTTTTGGGTTAGGTCAATCCGTTCGCGAGATATGGGAGTTTGAAGACAAGGAATGGTTGAGAAGGCAAAAAATTTTTCGCAATTCTGCTGCTCCAAACGCTTAACCAGAATGGCCTAGGGCAAAAATACACATACCGTTGTAATCGGGCGAGTTTCTACTTTCAGATGCAACAGGAATTTTTGGGTTAGGTCAATCCGTTCGCGAGATATGGGAGTTTGAAGCCAAGAAATGGTTGAGAAGGCAAAAAATTTTTCGCAATTCTGCTGCTCCAAACGCTTAACCAGAATGGCCTAGGGAAAAAATACACATACCGTTGTAATCGGGCGAGTTTCTACTCTCAGATGCAACAGGAATTTTTGAGTTACGTCAATCCGTTCGCGAGATATGGGAGTTTGAAGCTAAGAAATGGTTGAGAAGACAACAAATTTTTCGCACTTCTGCTACTCCAAACGCTTAACCAGAATGGCCTAGGGAAAAAATACGCATACCGCTGTAATCGGGCGAGATTCTACTTTCAGACGCAGCAGGAATTTTTGGGTTGGGTCAATCCGTTCGCGAGATATGGGACTTTGAAGCTAAGAAATGGTTGAGAAGACAACAAATTTTTCGCACTTCTGCTGCTCCAAGTGCTTAACCAGAATGGCCTAGGGAAAAAATACGCATATCGTTGTAATCGGGCGAGTTCCTACTTTCAGACGCAGCAGGAACTTCTGGGTTTGGTCAATCCGTTCGCGAGATATGGGAGTTTGAAGCTAAGAAATGGTCGAGAAGACAACAAATTCTTCGCACTTCTGCTGCTCGAAACGCTTAACCAGAATGGCCTAGAGAAACAATACACATAGCGTTGTAATCGGGCGAGTTTCTACTTTCAGACGCAACAGGAATTTTTGGGTTAGGTCAATCCGTTCGCGAGATATGGGAGTTTGAAGCCAAGAAATGGTTGAGAAGGCAAAAAATTTTTCGCAATTCTGCTGCTCCAAACGCTTAACCAGAATGGCCTAGGGAAAAAATACACATACCGTTGTAATCGGGCGAGTTTCTACTTCCAGATGCAAAAGGAATTTTTGGGTTAGGTCAATCCGTTCGCGAGATATGGGAGTTTGAAGCCAAGAAATGGTTGAGAAGGCAAAAAATTTTTCGCACTTCTGCTGCTCCAAACGCTTAACCAGAACGGCCTAGGGAAAAAAACACAAATACCGCTGTAATCGGGCGAGTTTCTACTTTCAGATGCAATAGGAATTTTTGGGTTAGGTCAATCCGTTCGCGAGATATGGGAGTTTGAAGACAAGAAATGGTTGAGAAGGCAAAAAATTTTTCGCAATTCTGCTGCTCCAAACGCTTAACCAGAATGGCCTAGGGAAAAAATACACATACCTTTGTAATCGGGCGAGTTTCTACTCTCAGATGCAACTGGAATTTTTGAGTTACGTCAATCCGTTCGCGAGATATGGGAGTTTGAAGCTAAGAAATGGTTGAGAAGACAACAAATTTTTCGCACTTCTGCTGCTCCAAACGCTTAACCAGAATGGCCTAGGGAAAAAATACGCATACCGTTGTAATCGGGCGAGATTCTACTTTCAGACGCAGCAGGTATTTTTGGATTCGGTCAATCCGTTCGCGAGATATGGGACTTTGAAGCTAAGAAATGGTTGAGAAGACAACAAATTTTTCGCACTTCTGCTGCTCCAAACTCTTAACCAGAATGGCCTAGGGAAAAAATACGCATACCGTTGTAATCGGGCGAGTTTCTACATTCAGACGCAGCAGGAATTTTTGGGTTTGGTCAATCCGTTCGCGAGATATGGGACTTTGAAGCTAAGAAATGGTTGAGAAGGCAAAAAATTTTTCGCAATTCTGCTGCTCCAAGCGCTTAACCAGAATGCCCTAGGGAAAAAATACGCATATCGTTGTAATCGGGCGAGTTCCTACTTTCAGACGCAGCAGGAACTTCTGGGTTTGGTCAATCCGTTCGCGAGATATGGGAGTTTGAAGCTAAGAAATGGTTGAGAAGACAACAAATTCTTCGCACTTCTGCTGCTCCAAACGCTTAACCAGAATGGCCTAGAGAAACAATACACATAGCGTTGTAACCGGGCGAGTTTCTACTTTCAGACGCAACAGGAATTTTTGGGTTAGGTCAATCCGTTCGCGAGATATGGGAGTTTGAAGCCAAGAAATGGTTGAGAAGGCAAAAAATTTTTTGCAATTCTGCTGCTCCAAACGCTTAACCAGAATGGCCTAGGGAAAAAATACACATACCGTTGTAATCGGGCGAGTTTCTACTTCCAGATGCAAAAGGAATTTTTGGGTTAGGTCAATCCGTTCGCGAGATATGGGAGTTTGAAGCCAAGAAATGGTTGAGAAGGCAAAAAATTTTTCGCAATTCTGCTGCTCCAAACGCTTAACCAGAACGGCCTAGGGAAAAAATACAAATACCGCTGTAATCGGGCGAGTTTCTACTTTCAGATGGAATAGGAATTTTTGGGTTAGGTCAATCCGTTCGCGAGATATGGGAGTTTGAAGCCAAGAAATGGTTGAGAAGACAACAAATTCTTCGCACTTCTGCTGCTCCAAACGCTTAACCAGAATGGCCTAGGGAAAAAATACACATAGCCTTGTAATCGGGCGAGTTTCTACTTTCAGATGCAACAGGAATTTTTGGGTTAGGTCAATCCGTTCGCGAGATATGGGAGTTTGAAGCCAAGAAATGGTTGAGAAGGCAAAAAATTTTTCGCACTTCTGCTGCTCCAAACGCTTAACCAGAATGGCCTAGGGAAAAAATACGCATACCGTTGTAATCGGGCGTGTTTCTACTTTCAGACGAAGCAGGAATTTTTGGGTTCGGTCAATCCGTTCGCGAGATATGGGACTTTGAAGCCAAGAAATGGTTGAGAAGACAACAAATTTTTCGCACTTCTGCTGCTCCAAACGCTTAACCAGAATGGCCTAGGGAAAAAATACACATAGCGTTGTAATCGGGCGAGTTTCTATAATACTTTCAGACGCAACAGGAATTTTTGGGTTAGGTCAATCCGTTCGCGAGATATGGGAGTTTGAAGCCAAGAAATGGTTGAGAAGGCAAAAAATTTTTCGCACTTCTGCTGCTCCAAACGCTTAACCAGAATGGCCTAGGGAAAAAATACGAATACCGTTGTAATCGGGCGTGTTTCTACTTTCAGACGCAACAGGAATTTTTGGGTTCGGTCAATCCGTTCGCGACATATGGGAGTTTGAAGCCAAGAAATGGTTGAGAAGGCAAAAAATTTTTCGCACTTCTGCTGCTCCAAACGCTTAACCAGAATGGCCTAGGGAAAAAATACGCATACCGTTGTAATCGGGCGTGTTTCTACTTTCAGACGCAGCAGGAATTTTTGGGTTCGGTCAATCCGTTCGCGAGATATGGGAGTTTGAAGCCAAGAAATGGTTGAGAAGGCAAAAAATTTTTCGCACTTCTGCTACTCCAAACGCTTAACCAGAATGGCCTAGGGAAAAAATACGCATACCGTTGTAATCGGGCGTGTTTCTACTTTCAGACGAAGCAGGAATTTTTGGGTTCGGTCAATCCGTTCGCGAGATATGGGACTTTGAAGCTAAGAAATGGTTGAGAAGACAACAAATTTTTCGCACTTCTGCTGCTCCAAACGCTTAACCAGAATGGCCTACGGAAAAAATACGCATACCGTTGTAATCGGGCGAGCTTCTACTTTCAGACGCAGCAGGAATTTTTGGGTTCGGTCAATCCGTTCGCGAGATATGGGACTTTGAAGCTAAGAAATGGTTGAGAAGACAACAAATTTTTCGCACTTCTGCTGCTCCAAACGCTTAACCAGAATGGCCTAGGGAAAAAATACGTATACCGTTGTAATCGGGCGAGTTTCTACTTTCAGACGAAGCAGGAATTTTTGGGTTCGGTCAATCCGTTCGCGAGATATGGGACTTTGAAGCTAAGAAATGGTTGAGAAGACAACAAATTTTTCGCACTTCTGCTGCTCCAAACGCTTAACCAGAATGGCCTAGGGAAAAAATACGCATACCGTTGTAATCGGGCGAGCTTCTACTTTCAGACGCAGCAGGAATTTTTGGGTTTGGTCAATCCGTTCGCGAGATATGGGACTTTGAAACTAAGAAATGGTTGAGAAGGCAAAAAATTTTTCGCAATTCTGCTGCTCCAAACGCTTAACCAGAATGCCCTCGGGAAAAAATACACATAACGTTGTAATGGGGCGAGTTTCTACTTTCAGATGCAATAGGAATTTTTGGGTTAGGTCAATCCGTTCGCGAGATATGGGAGTTTGAAGCTAAGAAATGGTTGAGAAGACAATAAATTTTTCGCACATCTGCTGCTCCAATCGCTTAACCAGAATGGCCTAAGGGAAAAATACACGTACCGTTGTAATCGGGCAAGTTTCTACTTTCAGATGCAATAGGAATTTTTGGGTTATGTCAATCCATTCGCGAGATATGAGAGTTTGAAGACAAGAAATGGTTGAGAAGGCAAAACATTTTTCGCAATTCTGCTGCTCCAAACGCTTAACCAGAATGGCCTAGGGAAAAAATACGCATATCGTTATAATCGGGCGAGTTTCTACTTTCAGACGCAGCAGGAATTTTTGGGTTTTGTCAATCCGTTCGCGAGATATGGGAGTTTGAAGCTAAGAAATGGTTGAGAAGACAACAAATTTTTCGCAATTCTGCTGCTCCAAACGCTTAACCAGAATGACTAGGGAAAAAATACGCATACCGTTGTAATCGGGCGAGCTTCTACTTTCAACGCAACAGGAATTTTTGGGTTAGGTCTATCCGTTCGCGAGATATGGGAGTTTGAAGCCAAGAAATGGTTGAGAAGGCATACAATTTTTCGCAATTCTGCTGATCCAAACGCTTAACCAGAATGCCCTCGGGAAAAAATACACATACCAATGTAGTCGGGCGAGTTTCAACTTTCAGATGCAATAGGAATTTTTGGGTTAGGTCAATCCGTTCGCGAGATATGGGGGTTTGAAGACAAGAAATGGTTGAGAAGGCAAAAAACTTTTCGCAATTCTGCTGCTCCAAACGCTTAACCAGAATGGCCTAGGGAAAAAATACACATACCGTTGTAATCGGGCGAGTTTCTACTTGTAGATACAATAGGAATTTTTGGGTTAGGTCAATCCGTTCGCGAGATATGGGACTTTGAAACTAAGAAATGGTTGAGAAGGCAAAAAATTTTTCGCAATTCTGCTGCTCCAAACGCTTGACCAGAATTGCCTCGGGAAAAAATACACATAACGTTGTAATGGGGGGAGTTTCTACTTTCAGATGCAATAGGAATTTTTGGGTTAGGTCAATCCGTTCGCGAGATATGGGAGTATGAAGCTAAGAAATGGTTGAGAAGACAATAAATTTTTCGCACTTCTGCTGCTCCAAACGCTTAACCAGAATGGCCTAGGGAAAAAATACGCATACCGTTGTAATCGGGCGAGCTTCTACTTTCAGACGCAGCAGGAATTTTTGGGTTTGGTCAATCCGTTCGCGAGATATGGGACTTTGAAACTAAGAAATGGTTGAGAAGGCAAGAAATTTTTCGCAATTCTGCTGCTCCAAACGCTTAACCAGAATGCCCTCGGGAAAAAATACACATAACGTTGTAATGGGGCGAGTTTCTACTTTCAGATGCAATAGGAATTTTTGGGTTAGGTCAATCCGTTCGCGAGATATGGGAGTTTGAAGCTAAGAAATGGTTGAGAAGACAATAAATTTTTCGCACATCTGCTGCTCCAAACGCTTAACCAGAATGGCCTAGGGAAAAAATACGCATATCGTTATAATCGGGCGAGTTTCTACTTTCAGACGCAGCAGGAATTTTTGGGTTTGGTCAATCCGTTCGCGAGATATGGGAGTTTGAAGCTAAGAAATGGTTGAGAAGACAACAAATTTTTCGCAATTCTGCTGCTCCAAACGCTTAACCAGAATGACTAGGGAAAAAATACGCATACCGTTGTAATCGGGCGAGCTTCTACTTTCAACGCAACAGGAATTTTTGGGTTAGGTCTATCCGTTCGCGAGATATGGGAGTTTGAAGCCAAGAAATGGTTGAGAAGGCATACAATTTTTCGCAATTCTGCTGATCCAAACGCTTAACCAGAATGCCCTCGGGAAAAAATACACATACCAATGTAGTCGGGCGAGTTTCAACTTTCAGATGCAATAGGAATTTTTGGGTTAGGTCAATCCGTTCGCGAGATATGGGGGTTTGAAGACAAGAAATGGTTGAGAAGGCAAAAAACTTTTCGCAATTCTGCTGCTCCAAACGCTTAACCAGAATGGCCTAGGGAAAAATACACATACCGTTGTAATCGGGCGAGTTTCTACTTGTAGATACAATAGGAATTTTTGGGTTAGGTCAATCCGTTCGCGAGATATGGGACTTTGAAACTAAGAAATGGTTGAGAAGGCAAAAAATTTTTCGCAATTCTGCTGCTCCAAAAGCTTAACCAGAATTGCCTCGGGAAAAAATACACATAACGTTGTAATGGGGGGAGTTTCTACTTTCAGATGCAATAGGAATTTTTGGGTTAGGTCAATCCGTTCGCGAGATATGGGAGTATGAAGCTAAGAAATGGTTGAGAAGACAATAAATTTTTCGCACATCTGCTGCTCCAATCGCTTAACCAGAATGGCCTAGGGAAAAAATACACATACCGTTGTAATCGGGCGAGTTTCTACTTTCAGATGCAATAGGAATTTTTGGGTTCGGTCAATCCGTTCGCGAGATATGGGAGTTTGAAGCCAAGAAATGGTTGAGAAGGCAAAAAATTTTTCGCACTTCTGCTACTCCAAACGCTTAACCAGAATGGCCTAGGGAAAAAATACGCATACCGTTGTAATCGGGCGTGTTTCTACTTTCAGACGAAGCAGGAATTTTTGGGTTCGGTCAATCCGTTCGCGAGATATGGGACTTTGAAGCTAAGAAATGGTTGAGAAGACAACAAATTTTTCGCACTTCTGCTGCTCCAAACGCTTAACCAGAATGGCCTACGGAAAAAATACGCATACCGTTGTAATCGGGCGGGCTTCTACTTTCAGACGCAGCAGGAATTTTTGGGTTCGGTCAATCCGTTCGCGAGATATGGGACTTTGAAGCTAAGAAATGGTTGAGAAGACAACAAATTTTTCGCACTTCTGCTGCTCCAAACGCTTAACCAGAATGGCCTAGGGAAAAAATACGTATATCGTTGTAATCGGGCGAGTTTCTACTTTCAGATACAATAGGAATTTTTGGGTTAGGTCAATCCGTTCGCGAGATATGGGAGTTTGAAGCTAAGAAATGGTTGAGAAGGCAAAAAATTTTTCGCAATTCTGCCGCGCCAGACGCTTAACCAGAATGGCCTAGGGAAAAAATACACATACCGTTGTAATCGGGCGAGTTTCTACTTTCAGACGAAGCAGGAATTTTTGGGTTCGGTCAATCCGTTCGCGAGATATGGGACTTTGAAGCTAAGAAATGGTTGAGAAGACAACAAATTTTTCGCACTTCTGCTGCTCCAAACGCTTAACCAGAATGGCCTAGGGAAAAAATACGCATACCGTTGTAATCGGGCGTGTTTCTACTTTCAGACGAAGCAGGAATTTTTGGGTTCGGTCAATCCGTTCGCGAGATATGGGACTTTGAAGCTAAGAAATGGTTGAGAAGACAACAAATTTTTCGCACTTCTGCTGCTCCAAACGCTTAACCAGAATGGCCTAGGGAAAAAATACGCATACCGCTGTAATCGGGCGAGCTTCTACTTTCAGACGCAGCAGGAATTTTTGGGTTTGGTCAATCCGTTCGCGAGATATGGGACTTTGAAACTAAGAAATGGTTGAGAAGGCAAAAAATTTTTCGCAATTCTGCTGCTCCAAACGCTTAACCAGAATGCCCTCGGGAAAAAATACACATAACGTTGTAATGGGGCGAGTTTCTACTTTCAGATGCAATAGGAATTTTTGGGTTAGGTCAATCCGTTCGCGAGATATGGGAGTTTGAAGCTAAGAAATGGTTGAGAAGACAATAAATTTTTCGCACATCTGCTGCTCCAATCGCTTAACCAGAATGGCCTAAGGGAAAAATACACGTACCGTTGTAATCGGGCGAGTTTCTACTTTCAGATGCAATAGGAATTTTTGGGTTATGTCAATCCATTCGCGAGATATGAGAGTTTGAAGACAAGAAATGGTTGAGAAGGCAAAACATTTTTCGCAATTCTGCTGCTCCAAACGCTTAACCAGAATGGCCTAGGGAAAAAATACGCATATCGTTATAATCGGACGAGTTTCTACTTTCAGACGCAGCAGGAATTTTTGGGTTTGGTCAATCCGTTCGCGAGATATGGGAGTTTGAAGCTAAGAAATGGTTGAGAAGACAACAAATTTTTCGCAATTCTGCTGCTCCAAACGCTTAACCAGAATGGACTAGGGAAAAAATACGCATACCGTTGTAATCGGGCGAGCTTCTACTTTCAACGCAACAGGAATTTTTGGGTTAGGTCTATCCGTTCGCGAGATATGGGAGTTTGAAGCCAAGAAATGGTTGAGAAGGCATACAATTTTTCGCAATTCTGCTGATCCAAACGCTTAACCAGAATGCCCTCGGGAAAAAATACACATACCAATGTAGTCGGGCGAGTTTCAACTTTCAGATGCAATAGGAATTTTTGGGTTAGGTCAATCCGTTCGCGAGATATGGGGGTTTGAAGACAAGAAATGGTTGAGAAGGCAAAAAACTTTTCGCAATTCTGCTGCTCCAAACGCTTAACCAGAATGGCCTAGGGAAAAAATACACATACCGTTGTTGTCGGGCGAGTGTCTACTTGTAGATACAATAGGAATTTTTGGGTTAGGTCAATCCGTTCGCGAGATATGGGACTTTGAAACTAAGAAATGGTTGAGAAGGCAAAAAATTTTTCGCAATTCTGCTGCTCCAAACGCTTAACCAGAATTGCCTCGGGAAAAAATACACGTAACGTTGTAATGGGGGGAGTTTCTACTTTCAGATGCAATAGGAATTTTTGGGTTAGGTCAATCCGTTCGCGAGATATGGGAGTATGAAGCTAAGAAATGGTTGAGAAGACAATAAATTTTTCGCACATCTGCTGCTCCAATCGCTTAACCAGAATGGCCTAGGGAAAAAATACACATACCGTTGTAATCGGGCGAGTTTCTACTTTCAGATGCAATAGGAATTTTTGGGTTATGTCAATCCGTTCGCGAGATATGGGAGCTTGAAGCCAAGAAATGGTTGAGAAGGCAAAAAATTTTTCGCACTTCTGCTGCTCCAAACGCTTAACCAGAATGGCCTAGGGAAAAAATACACATACCGTTGTAATCGGCCGAGTTTCTACTTTCAGATGCAATAGGAATTTTTGGGTTATGTCAATCCGTTCGCGAGATATGGGAGTTTGAAACCAAGAAATGGTTGAGAAGGCAAAAAATTTTTCGCAATTCTGCTGCTCAAAACGCTTAACCAGAATGGCCTAGGGAAAAAATACACATAGCGTTGTAATCGGGCGAGTTTCTACTTTCAGATGCAACAGGAATTTTTGGGTTGGGTCAATCCGTTCGCGAGATATGGGAGTTTGAAGACAAGAAATGGTTGAGAAGGCAAAAAATTTTTCGCAATTCTGCTGCTCCAAACGCTTAACCAGAATGGCCTAGGGAAAAAATACACATACCGTTGTAATCGGGCGAGTTTCTACTTTCAGATGCAATAGGAACTTTTGGGTTATGTCAATCCGTTCGCGAGATATGGGACTTTGAAGCCAAGAAATGGTTGAGAAGACAACAAATTTTTCGCACTTCTGCTGCTCCAAACGCTTAACCAGAATGGCCTAGGGAAAAAATACGCATACCGTTGTTATCGGGCGAGACTCTACTTTCAGACGCAGCAGGAATTTTTGGGTTCGGTCAATCCGTTCGCGAGATATGGGACTTTGAAGCTAAGAAATGGTTGAGAAGACAACAAATTTTTCGCACTTCTGCTGCTCCAAACGCTTAACCAGAATGGCCTAGGGAAAAAATACGCCTACCGTTGTAATCGGGCGAGTTTCTACTTTCAGACGCAGCAGGAATTTTTGGGTTTGTTCAATCCGTTCGCGAGATATGGGACTTTGAAGCTAAGAAATGGTTGAGGAGGCAAAAAATTTTTCGCAATTCTGCTGCTCCAAACGCTTAACCAGAATGGCCTCGGGAAAAAATACACATACCGCTGTAATGGTGCGAGTTTCTACTTTCAGATGCAATAGGAATTTTTGGGTTAGGTCAATCCGTTCGCGAGATATGGGAGTTTGAAGCTAAGAAATGGTTGAGAAGACAATAAATTTTTCGCACATCTGCTGCTCCAATCGCTTAACCAGAATGGCCTAAGGGAAAAATACACGTACCGTTGTAATCGGGCGAGTTTCTACTTTCAGATGCAATAGCAATTTTTGGGTTATGTCAATCCATTCGCGAGATATGAGAGTTTGAAGACAAGAAATGGTTGAGAAGGCAAAACATTTTTCGCAATTCTGCTGCTCCAAACGCTTAACCAGAATGGCCTAGGGAAAAAATACGCATATCGTTATAATCGGGCGAGTTTCTACTTTCAGACGCAGCAGGAATTTTTGGGTTTGGTCAATCCGTTCGCGAGATATGGGAGTTTGAAGCTAAGAAATGGTTGATAAGACAACAAATTTTTCGCAATTCTGCTGCTCCAAACGCTTAACCAGAATGGACTAGGGAAAAAATTCGCATACCGTTGTAATCGGGCGAGCTTCTACTTTCAACGCAACAGGAATTTTTGGGTTAGGTCTATCCGTTCGCGAGATATGGGAGTTTGAAGCCAAGAAATGGTTGAGAAGGCATACAATTTTTCGCAATTCTGCTGATCCAAACGCTTAACCAGAATGCCCTCGGGAAAAAATACACGTACCAATGTAGTCGGGCGAGTTTCAACTTTCAGATGCAATAGGAATTTTTGGGTTAGGTCAATCCGTTCGCGAGATATGGGGGTTTGAAGACAAGAAATGGTTGAGAAGGCAAAAAACTTTTCGCAATTCTGCTGCTCCAAACGCTTAACCAGAATGGCCTAGGGAAAAAATACACATACCGTTGTAATCGGGCGAGTTTCTACTTGTAGATACAATAGGAATTTTTGGGTTAGGTCAATCCGTTCGCGAGATACGGGACTTTGAAACTAAGAAATGGTTGAGAAGGCAAAAAATTTTTCGCAATTCTGCTGCTCCAAACGCTTAACCAGAATTGCCTCGGGAAAAAATACACATAACGTTGTAATGGGGGGAGTTTCTACTTTCAGATGCAATAGGAATTTTTGGGTTAGGTCAATCCGTTCGCGAGATATGGGAGTATGAAGCTAAGAAATGGTTGAGAAGACAATAAATCTTTCGCACATCTGCTGCTCCTATCGCTTAACCAGAATGGCCTAGGGAAAAAATACACATACCGTTGTAATCGGGCGAGTTTCTACTTTCACACGCAACAGGAATTTTTGGGTTAGGTCTATCCGTTCGCGAGATATGGGAGTTTGAAGCCAAGAAATGGTTGAGAAGGCATACAATTTTTCGCAATTCTGCTGATCCAAACGCTTAACCAGAATGCCCTAGGGAAAAAATACACATACCAATGTAGTCGGGCGAGTTTCAACTTTCAGATGCAATAGGAATTTTTGGGTTAGGTCAATCCGTTCGCGAGATATGGAAGTTTGAAGACAAGAAATGGTTGAGAAGGCAAAAAACTTTTCGCAATTCTGCTGCTCCAAACGCTTAACCAGAATGGCCTAGGGAAAAAATACACATAACGTTGTAATCGGGCGAGTTTCTACTTTCAGATGCAATAGGAAATTTTGGGTCACGTCAATCCGTTCGCGAGATATGGGAGTTTGAAGCTAAGAAATGGTTGAGAAGACAACAAATTTTTCGCACTTCTGCTGCTCCAAACGCTTAACCAGAATGGCCTAGGGAAAAAATACACATAACGTTGTAATCGGGCGAGTTTCTACTTTCAGATGCAATAGGAAATTTTGGGTCACGTCAATCCGTTCGCGAGATATGGGTGTTTGAAGCTAAGAAATGGTTGAGAAGACAACAAATTTTTCGCACTTCTGCTGCTCCAAACGCTTAACCAGAATGGCCTAGGGAAAAAATACACATACCGTTGTAATCGGGCGAGTTTCTACTTTCAGATGCAACAGGAATCTTTGGGTTACGTCAATCCGTTCGCGAGATATGGGAGCTTGAAGCTAAGAAATGGTTGAGAAGACAACAAATTCTTCGCACTTCTGCTGCTCCAAACGCTTAACCAGAATGGCCTAGGGAAAAAATACACATAGCGTTGTAATCGGGCGAGTTCCTACTTTCAGACGCAGCAGGAACTTCTGGGTTTGGTCAATCCGTTCGCGAGATATGGGAGTTTGAAGCTAAGAAATGGTTGAGAAGACAACAAATTCTTCGCACTTCTGCTGCCCCAAACGCTTAACCAGAATGGCCTAGGGAAAAAATACACATAGCGTTGTAATCGGGCGAGTTTCTACTTTCAGACGCAACAGGAATTTTTGGGTTAGGTCAATCTGTTCGCGAGATATGGGAGTTTGAAGCCAAGAAATGGTTGAGAAGGCAAAAAATTTTTCGCAATTCTGCTGCACCAAACGCTTAACCAGAATGGCCTAGGGAGAAAATACACATACCGTTGTAATCGGGCGAGTTTCTACTTTCAGATGCAATAGGAATTTTTGGGTTAGGTCAAGCCGTTCGCGAGATATGGGAGTTTGAAGCCAAGAAATGGTAGATAAGGCAAAAAATTTATCACAATTCTGCTGCTCCAAACGCTTAACCAGAACGGCCTAGGGAAAAAATACACATACCGTTGTAATCGGGCGAGTTTCTACTTTCAGACGCAATAGGAATTTTTGGGTTATGTCAATCCGTCCGCGAGATATGGGAGTTTGAAGACAAGAAATGGTTGAGAAGGCAAAAAATTTTTCGCAATTCTGCTGCTCCAAACGCTTAATCAGAATGGCCTAGGGAAAAAATACACATACTCTTGTAATCGGGCGAGTTTCTACTTTCAGATGCAATAGGATTTTTTGGGTTAGGTCAATCCGTTCGCGAGATATCGGAGTTTGAAGCCAAGAAATGGTAGAGAAGGCAAAAAATTTTTCACAATTCTGCTGCTCCAAACGCTTAACCAGAATGACCTAGGGAAAAAATACACATACCGTTGTATTCGGGCGAGTTTCTACTTTCAGATGCAATAGGAATTTTTGGGTCAGGTCAATCCGTTCGCGAGATATGGGACTTTGAAGCTAAGAAATGGTTGAGAAGACAACAAATTCTTCGCACTTCTGCTGCTCCAAACGCTTAACCAGTATGGCCTAGGGAAAAAATACACATAGCGTTGTAATCGGGCGAGTTTCTACTTTCAGACGCAACAGGAATTTTTGGGTTAGGTCAATCCGTTCGCGAGATATGGGAGTTTGAAGCCAAGAAATGGTTGAGAAGGCAAAAAATTTTTCGCAATTCTGCTGCTCTAAACGCTTAACCAGAACGGCCTAGGGATAAAATACACATACCGTTGTAATCGGGCGAGTTCCTACTTTCAGATGCAACAGGAATTTTTGGGTTAGGTCAATCCGTTCGCGAGATATGGGAGTTTGAAGCCAAGAAATGGTTGAGAAGGAAAAAAATTTTTCGCACTTCTGCTGCTCCAAACGCTTAATCAGAATGGCATAGGGAAAAAATACACATACTGTTGTAATCGGGCGAGTTTCTAATTTCAGATGCAATAGGATTTTTTGGATTAGGTCAATCCGTTCGCGAGATATGGGAGTTTGAAGCCAAGAAATGGTAGAGAAGGCAAAAAATTTTTCACAATTCTGCTGCTCCAAACGCTTAACCAGAATGACCTAGGGAAAAAATACACATACCGTTGTAACCGGGCGAGTTTCTACTTTCAGATGCAATAGGAATTTTTGGGTCAGGTCAAGCCGTTCGCGAGATATGGGAGTTTGAAGCCAAGAAATGGTTGAGAAGACAACAAATTCTTCGCACTTCTGCTGCTCCAAACGCTTAACCAGAATGGCCTAGGGAAAAAATACACATACCGTTGTAATCGGGCGAGTTTCTACTTTCAGACGCAATAGGAATTTTTGGGTTAGGTCAATCCGTCCGCGAGATATGGGAGTTTGAAGACAAGAAATGGTTGAGAAGGCAAAAAATTTTTCGCAATTCTGCTGCTCCAAACGCTTAATCAGAATGGCCTAGGGAAAAAATACACATACTGTTGTAATCGGGCGAGTTTCTACTTTCAGATGCAATAGGACTTTTTGGGTTAGGTCAATCCGTTCGCGAGATATGGGAGTTTGAAGCCAAGAAATGGTAGAGAAGGCAAAAAATTTTTCACAATTCTGCTGCTCCAAACGCTTAACCAGAATGACCTAGGGAAAAAATACACATACCGTTGTAATCGGGCGAGTTTCTACTTTCAGACGCAACAGGAATTTTTGGGTTAGGTCAATCTGTTCGCGAGATATGGGAGTTTGAAGCCAAGAAATGGTTGAGAAGGCAAAAAATTTTTCGCAATTCTGCTGCTCCAAACGCTTAACCAGAATGGCCTAGGGAAAAAATACACATACCGTTGTAATCGGGCGAGCTTCTACATTCAGATGCAATAGGAATTTTTGGGTTAGGTCAAGCCGTTCGCGAGATATGGGAGTTTGAAGCCAAGAAATGGTAGATAAGGCAAAAAATTTATCACAATTCTGCTGCTCCAAACGCTTAACCAGAATGGCCTAGGGAAAAAATACACATACCGTTGTAATCGGGCGAGTTTCTACTTTCAGACGCAATAGGAATTTTTGGGTTAGGTCAATCCGTCCGCGAGATATGGGAGTTTGAAGACAAGAAATGGTTGAGGAGGCAAAAAATTTTTCGCAATTCTGCTGCTCCAAACGCTTAATCAGAATGGCCTAGGGAAAAAATACACATACTGTTGTAATCGGGCGAGTTTCTACTTTCAGATGCAATAGGACTTTTTGGGTTAGGTCAATCCGTTCGCGAGATATGGGAGTTTGAAGCCAAGAAATGGTAGAGAAGGCAAAAAATTTTTCACAATTCTGCTGCTCCAAACGCTTAACCAGAATGACCTAGGGAAAAAATACACATACCGTTGTAATCGGGCGAGTTTCTACTTTCAGATGCAATAGGAATTTTTGGGTCAGGTCAATCCGTTCGCGAGATATGGGACTTTGAATCTAAGAAATGGTTGAGAAGACAACAAATTCTTCGCACTTCTGCTGCTCCAAACGCTTAACCAGAACGGCCTAGGGATAAAATACACATACCGTTGTAATCGGGCGAGTTCCTACTTTCAGATGCAACAGGAATTTTTGGGTTAGGTCAATCCGTTCGCGAGATATGGGAGTTTGAAGCCAAGAAATGGTTGAGAAGGAAAAAAATTTTTCGCACTTCTGCTGCTCCATACGCTTAACCAGAATGGCCTAGGGAAAAAATACACACACCGTTGTAATCGGGTGAGTTTCTACTTTCAGATGCCATAGGAATTTTTGGGTTAGGTCAATCCGTTCGCGAGATATGGGAGTTTGAAGCCAAGAAATGGTTGAGAAGGCAAAAAATTTTTCGCAATTCTGCTGCTCCAAGCGCTTAACCAGAATGCCCTAGGGAAAAAATACGCATATCGTTGTAATCGGGCGAGTTCCTACTTTCAGACGCAGCAGGAACTTCTGGGTTTGGTCAATCCGTTCGCGAGATATGGGAGTTTGAAGCTAAGAAATGGTTGAGAAGACAACAAATTCTTCGCAATTCTGCTGCTCCAAACGCTTAACCAGAATGGCCTAGGGAAAAAATACACATAGCGTTGTAATCGGGCGAGTTTCTACTTTCAGACGCAGCAGGAACTTTTGGGTTTGGTCAATCCGTTCGCGAGATATGGGAGTTTGAAGCTAAGAAATGGTTGAGAAGACAACAAATTCTTCGCACTTCTGCTGCTCCAAACGCTTAACCAGAATGGCCTAGGGAAAAAATACACATAGCGTTGTAATCGGGCGAGTTTCTACTTTCAGACGCAACAGGAATTTTTGGGTCAGGTCAATCCGTTCGCGAGATATGGGACTTTGAAGCTAAGAAATGGTTGAGAAGACAACAAATTCTTCGCACTTCTGCTGCTCCAAACGCTTAACCAGAACGGCCTAGGGATAAAATACACATACCGTTGTAATCGGGCGAGTTCCTACTTTGAGATGCAACAGGAATTTTTGGGTTAGGTCAATCCGTTCGCGAGATATGGGAGTTTGAAGCCAAGAAATGGTTGAGAAGGAAAAAAATTTTTCGCACTTCTGCTGCTCCATACGCTTAACCAGAATGGCCTAGGGAAAAAATACACACACCGTTGTAATCGGGTGAGTTTCTACTTTCAGATGCCATAGGAATTTTTGGGTTAGGTCAATCCGTTCGCGAGATATGGGAGTTTGAAGCCAAGAAATGGTTGAGAAGGCAAGAAGTTTTTCGCAATTCTGCTGCTCCAAACGCTTAACCAGAATGGCGTAGGGAAAAAATACACATACCGTTGTAATCGGGCGAGTTTCTACTTTCAGATGCAACAGGAATCTTTGGGTTACGTCAATCCGTTCGCGAGATATGGGAGTTTGAAGCTAAGAAATGGTTGAGAAGGCAAAAAATTTTTCACAATTCAGCTGCTCCAAACGCTTAACCAGAATGACCTAGGGAAAAAATAAACATACCGTTGTAATCGGGCGAGTTTCTACTTTCAGATGCAATAGGAATTTTTGGGTCAGGTCAATCCGTTCGCGAGTTATGGGACTTTGAAGCTAAGAAATGGTTGAGAAGACAACAAATTCTTCGCACTTCTGCTGCTCCAAACGCTTAACCAGTATGGCCTAGGGAAAAAATAAACATAGCATTGTAATCCGGCGAGTTTCTACTTTCAGACGCAACAGGAATTTTTGGGTTAGGTCAATCCGTTCGCGAGATATGGGAGTTTGAAGCCAAGAAATGGTTGAGAAGGCAAAAAATTTTTCGCAATTCTGCTGCTCCAAACGCTTAACCAGAATGGCCTAGGGATAAAATACACATACCGTTGTAATCGGGCGAGTTTCTACTTTCAGACGCAACAGGAATTTTTGGGTTAGGTCAATCCGTTCGCGAGATATGGGAGTTTGAAGCCAAGAAATGGTTGAGAAGGCAAAAAATGTTTGCAATTCTGCTGCTCCAAACGCTTAACCAGAATGGCCTAGGGAAAAAATACACATAGCGTTGTAATCTGGCGAGTTTCTACTTTCAGACGCAACAGGAATTTTTGGGTTAGGTCAATCCGTTCGCGAGATATGGGAGTTTGAAGCCAAGAAATGGTTGAGAAGGCAAAAAATTTTTCGCAATTCTGCTGCTCCAAACGCTTAACCAGAATGGCCTAGGGATAAAATACACATACCGTTGTAATCGGGCGAGTTTCTACTTTCAGATGCAACAGGAATTTTTGGGTTAGGTCAATCTGTTCGCGAGATATGGGAGTTTGAAGCCAAGAAATGGTTGAGAAGGCAAAAAATTTTTCGCAATTCTGCTGCTCCAAACGCTTAACCAGAACGGCCTAGGGAGAAAATACACATACCGTTGTAATCGGGCGAGTTTCTACTTTCAGATGCAATAGGAATTTTTGGGTTAGGTCAATCCGTCCCCGAGATATGGGAGTTTGAAAACAAGAAATGGTTGAGAAGGCAAAAAATTTTTCGCAATTCTGCTGCTCCAAACGCTTAATCAGAATGGCCTAGGGAAAAAATACACATACTGTTGTAATCGGGCGAGTTTCTACTTTCAGATGCAATAGGACTTTTTGGGTTAGGTCAATCCGTTCGCGAGATATGGGAGTTTGAAGCCAAGAAATGGTAGAGAAGGCAAAAAATTTTTCACAATTCTGCTGCTCCAAACGCTTAACCAGAATGACCTAGGGAAAAAATACACATACCGTTGTAATCGGGCGAGTTTCTACTTTCAGATGCAATAGGAATTTTTGGGTCAGGTCAATCCGTTCGCGAGATATGGGACTTTGAAGCTAAGAAATGGTTGAGAAGACAACAAATTCTTCGCACTTCTGCTGCTCCAAACGCTTAACCAGAACGGCCTAGGGATAAAATACACATACCGTTGTAATCGGGCGAGTTCCTACTTTGAGATGCAACAGGAATTTTTGGGTTAGGTCAATCCGTTCGCGAGATATGGGAGTTTGAAGCCAAGAAATGGTTGAGAAGGAAAAAAATTTTTCGCACTTCTGCTGCTCCATACGCTTAACCAGAATGGCCTAGGGAAAAAATACACACACCGTTGTAATCGGGTGAGTTTCTACTTTCAGATGCCATAGGAATTTTTGGGTTAGGTCAATCCGTTCGCGAGATATGGGAGTTTGAAGCCAAGAAATGGTTGAGAAGGCAAGAAGTTTTTCGCAATTCTGCTGCTCCAAACGCTTAACCAGAATGGCGTAGGGAAAAAATACACATACCGTTGTAATCGGGCGAGTTTCTACTTTCAGATGCAACAGGAATCTTTGGGTTACGTCAATCCGTTCGCGAGATATGGGAGTTTGAAGCTAAGAAATGGTTGAGAAGGCAAAAAATTTTTCGCAATTCTGCTGCTCCAAGCGCTTAACCAGAATGCCCTAGGGAAAAAATACGCATATCGTTGTAATCGGGCGAGTTCCTACTTTCAGACGCAGCAGGAACTTCTGGGTTTGGTCAATCCGTTCGCGAGATATGGGAGTTTGAAGCTAAGAAATGGTTGAGAAGACAACAAATTCTTCGCAATTCTGTTGCTCCAAACGCTTAACCAGAATGGCCTAGGGAAAAAATACACATAGCGTTGTAATCGGGCGAGTTTCTACTTTCAGACGCAACAGGAATTTTTGGGTTAGGTCAATCTGTTCGCGAGATATGGGAGTTTGAAGCCAAGAAATGGTTGAGAAGGCAAAAAATTTTTCGCAATTCTGCTGCTCCAAACGCTTAACCAGAATGGCCTAGGGAGAAAATACACATACCGTTGTAATCGGGCGAGTTTCTACTTTCAGATGCAATAGGAATTTTTGGGTTAGGTCAAGCCGTTCGCGAGATATGGGAGTTTGAAGCCAAGAAATGGTAGAGAAGGCAAACAATTTTTCACAATTCAGCTGCTCCAAACGCTTAACCAGAATGACCTAGGGAAAAAATAAACATACCGTTGTAATCGGGCGAGTTTCTACTTTCAGATGCAATAGGAATTTTTGGGTCAGGTCAATCCGTTCGCGAGTTATGGGACTTTGAAGCTAAGAAATGGTTGAGAAGACAACAAATTCTTCGCACTTCTGCTGCTCCAAACGCTTAACCAGTATGGCCTAGGGAAAAAATAAACATAGCATTGTAATCCGGCGAGTTTCTACTTTCAGACGCAACAGGAATTTTTGGGTTAGGTCAATCCGTTCGCGAGATATGGGAGTTTGAAGCCAAGAAATGGTTGAGAAGGCAAAAAATTTTTCGCAATTCTGCTGCTCCAAACGCTTAACCAGAATGGCCTAGGGATAAAATACACATACCGTTGTAATCGGGCGAGTTTCTACTTTCAGACGCAACAGGAATTTTTGGGTTAGGTCAATCCGTTCGCGAGATATGGGAGTTTGAAGCCAAGAAATGGTTGAGAAGGCAAAAAATTTTTCGCAATTCTGCTGCTCCAAACGCTTAACCAGAATGGCCTAGGGATATAATACACGTACCGTTGTAATCGGGCGAGTTTCTACTTTCAGATGCAACAGGAATTTTTGGGTTAGGTCAATCCGTTCGCGAAATATGGGAGTTTGAAGCCAAGAAATGGTTGAGAAGGCAAAAAATTTGTCGCACTTCTGCTGCTCCATACGCTTAACCAGAATGGCCTCGGGAAAAAATACACATACCGTTGTAATGGGGCGAGTTTCTACTTTCAGATGCAATAGGAATTTTTGGGTTAGGTCAATCCGTTCGCGAGATATGGGAGTTTGAAGCCAAGAAATGGTTGAGAAGGCAAAAAATTTTTCGCAATTCTGCTGCTCCAAGCGCTTAACCAGAATGGCCTAGGGAAAAAATACACATAGCGTTGTAATCGGGCGAGTTTCTACTTTCAGACGCAACAGGAATTTTTGGGTTAGGTCAATCTGTTCGCGAGATATGGGAGTTTGAAGCCAAGAAATGGTTGAGAAGGCAAAAAATTTTTCGCAATTCTGCTGCTCCAAACGCTTAACCAGAATGGCCTAGGGAGAAAATACACATACCGTTGTAATCGGGCGAGTTTCTACTTTCAGATGCAATAGGAATTTTAGGGTTAGGTCAAGCCGTTCGCGAGATATGGGAGTTTGAAGCCAAGAAATGGTAGATAAGGCAAAAAATTTATCACAATTCTGCTGCTCCAAACGCTTAACCAGAATGGCCTAGGGAAAAAATACACGTACCGTTGTAATCGGGCGAGTTTCTACTTTCAGACGCAATAGGAATTTTTGGGTTAGGTCAATCCGTCCGCGAGATATGGGACTTTGAAGCTAAGAAATGGTTGAGAAGACAACAAATTCTTCGCACTTCTGCTGCTCCAAACGCTTAACCAGAATGGCCTAGGGAAAAAATACACATACCGTTGTAATCGGGCGAGTTTCTACTTTCAGACGCAATAGGAAATTTTGGGTTAGATCAATCCGTTCGCGAGATATGGGAGTTTGAAGCCAAGAAATGGTTGAGAAGGCAAAAAATTTTTCGCAATTCTGCTGCTCCAAACGCTTAACCAGAATGGCCTAGGGAAAAAATACACATACCGTTGTAATCGGGCGAGTTTCTACTGTCAGATGCAATAGGAATTTTTGAGTTAGGTCAATCCGTTCGCGAGATATGGGAGTTTGAAGCCAAGAAATGGTTGAGAAGGCAAAAAATTTTTCGCAATTCTGCTGCTCCAAACGCTTAACCAGAATGGCCTAGGGATAAAATACACATACCGTTGTAATCGGGCGAGTTTCTACTTTCAGACGCAACAGGAATTTTTGGGTTAGGTCAATCCGTTCGCGAGATATGGGAGTTTGAAGCCAAGAAATGGTTGAGAAGGCAAAAAATTTTTCGCAATTCTGCTGCTCCAAACGCTTAACCAGAATGGCCTAGGGATAAAATACACATACCGTTGTAATCGGGCGAGTTTCTACTTTCAGATGCAACAGGAATTTTTGGGTTAGGTCAATCCGTTCGCGAAATATGGGAGTTTGAAGCCAAGAAATGGTTGAGAAGGCAAAAAATTTTTGCAATTCTGCTGCTCCAAACGCTTAACCAGAATGGCCTAGGGAAAAAATACACATAGCGTTGTAATCTGGCGAGTTTCTACTTTCAGACGCAACAGGAATTTTTGGGTTAGGTCAATCCGTTCGCGAGATATGGGAGTTTGAAGCCAAGAAATGGTTGAGAAGGCAAAAAATTTTTCGCAATTCTGCTGCTCCAAACGCTTAACCAGAATGGCCTAGGGATAAAATACACATACCGTTGTAATCGGGCGAGTTTCTACTTTCAGATGCAACAGGAATTTTTGGGTTAGGTCAATCCGTTCGCGAAATATGGGAGTTTGAAGCCAAGAAATGGTTGAGAAGGCAAAAAATTTGTCGCACTTCTGCTGCTCCATACGCTTAACCAGAATGGCCTCGGGAAAAAATACACATACCGTTGTAATGGGGCGAGTTTCTACTTTCAGATGCAATAGGAATTTTTGGGTTAGGTCAATCCGTTCGCGAGATATGGGAGTTTGAAGCCAAGAAATGGTTGAGAAGGCAAAAAATTTTTCGCAATTCTGCTGCTCCAAGCGCTTAACCAGAATGGCCTAGGGAAAAAATACACATAGCGTTGTAATCGGGCGAGTTTCTACTTTCAGACGCAACAGGAATTTTTGGGTTAGGTCAATCTGTTCGCGAGATATGGGAGTTTGAAGCCAAGAAATGGTTGAGAAGGCAAAAAATTTTTCGCAATTCTGCTGCTCCAAACGCTTAACCAGAATGGCCTAGGGAGAAAATACACATACCGTTGTAATCGGGCGAGTTTCTACTTTCAGATGCAATAGGAATTTTTGGGTTAGGTCAAGCCGTTCGCGAGATATGGGAGTTTGAAGCCAAGAAATGGTAGATAAGGCAAAAAATTTATCACAATTCTGCTGCTCCAAACGCTTAACCAGAATGGCCTAGGGAAAAAATACACGTACCGTTGTAATCGGGCGAGTTTCTACTTTCAGACGCAATAGGAATTTTTGGGTTAGGTCAATCCGTCCGCGAGATATGGGACTTTGAAGCTAAGAAATGGTTGAGAAGACAACAAATTCTTCGCACTTCTGCTGCTCCAAACGCTTAACCAGAATGGCCTAGGGAAAAAATACACATACCGTTGTAATCGGGCGAGTTTCTACTTTCAGACGCAATAGGAAATTTTGGGTTAGATCAATCCGTTCGCGAGATATGGGAGTTTGAAGCCAAGAAATGGTTGAGAAGGCAAAAAATTTTTCGCAATTCTGCTGCTCCAAACGCTTAACCAGAATGGCCTAGGGAAAAAATACACATACCGTTGTAATCGGGCGAGTTTCTACTGTCAGATGCAATAGGAATTTTTGAGTTAGGTCAATCCGTTCGCGAGATATGAGACTTTGAAGCCAAGAAATGGTTGAGAAGGCAAAAAATTTTTTGCAATTCTGCTGCTCCAAACGCTTAACCAGAATGGCCTAGGGAAAAAATACACATACCGTTGTAATCGGGCGAGTTTCTACTTTCACACGCAATAGGAAATTTTGGGTTACGTCAATCCGTTCGCGAGATATGGGAGTTTGAAGCTAAGAAGTGGTTGAGAAGACAACAAACTTTTCGCAATTCTGCTGCTCCAAACGCTTAACCAGAATGGCCTAGGGAAAAAATACACATACCGTTGTAATCGGGCGAGTTTCTAGTTTCAGGTGCAATAGGAATTTTTGGGTTAGGTCAATCCGTTCGCGAGATATGGGAGTTTGAAGCCAAGAAATGGTTGAGAAGGCAAAAAATTTTTGGCAACTCTGCTGCTCCAAACGCTTAACCAGAATGGCCTAGGCAAAAAATACACATACCGTTGTAATCGGGCGAGTTTCTACTTTCAGATGCAATAGGAATTTTTGGGTTAGGTCAATCCGTTCGCGAGATATGGGAGTTTGAAGCCAAGAAATGCTTGAGAAGGCAAAAAATTTTTCGCAATTCTGCTGCTCCAAACGCTTAACCAGAATGGCCTAGGGAAAAAATACACATACCGTTGTAATCGGGCGAGTTTCTACTTTCAGACGCAATAGGAAATTTTGGGTTTCGTCAATCCGTTCGCGAGATATGGGAGTTTGAAGCTAAGAAATGGTTGAGAAGACAACAAATTTTTCGCACTTCTGCTGCTCCAAACGCTTAACCAGAATGGCCTAGGGAAAAAATACACATACCGTTGTAATCGGGCGAGTTTCTACTTTCAGGTGCAATAGGAATTTTTGGGTTAGGTCAATCCGTTCGCGAGATATGGGATTTTGAAGCCAAGAAATGTTTGAGAAGGCAAAAAATTTTTCGCAACTCTGCTGCTCCAAACGCTTAACCAGAATGGCCTAGGGAAAAAATACACATACCGTTGTAATCGGGCGAGATTCTACTTTCAGATGCAATAGGAATTTTTGGGTTAGGTCAATCCGTTCGCGAGATATGGGAGTTTGAAGCTAAGAAATGGTTGAGAAGACAACAAACTTTTCGCACTTCTGCTGCTCCAAACGCTTAACCAGAATGGCCTAGGGAAAAAATACACATACCGTTGTAATCGGGCGAGTTTCTAGTTTCAGGTGCAATAGGAATTTTTGGGTTAGGTCAATCCGTTCGCGAGATATGGGAGTTTGAAGCCAAGAAATGGTAGAGAAGGCAAACAATTTTTCACAATTCTGCTGCTCCAAACGCTTAACCAGAATGACCTAGGGAAAAAATAAACATACCGTTGTAATCGGGCGAGTTTCTACTTTCAGATGCAATAGGAATTTTTGGGTCAGGTCAATCCGTTCGCGAGTTATGGGACTTTGAAGCTAAGAAATGGTTGAGAAGACAACAAATTCTTCGCACTTCTGCTGCTCCAAACGCTTAACCAGTATGGCCTAGGGAAAAAATACACATAGCATTGTAATCGGGCGAGTTTCTACTTTCAGACGCAACAGGAATTTTTGGGTTAGGTCAATCCGTTCGCGAGATATGGGAGTTTGAAGCCAAGAAATGGTTGAGAAGGCAAAAAATTTTTCGCAATTCTGCTGCTCCAAACGCTTAACCAGAATGGCCTAGGGAGAAAATACACATACCGTTGTAATCGGGCGAGTTTCTACTTTCAGACGCAAGAGGAAATTTTGGGTTTCGTCAATCCGTTCGCGAGATATGGGAGTTTGAAGCCAAGAAATGGTTGAGAATGCAAAACATTTTTCGCAATTCTGCTGCTCCAAACGCTTAACCAGAATGGCCTAGGGAAAAAATACACATACCGTTGTAATCGGGCGAGTTTCTACTTTCAGACGCAATAGGAAATTTTGGGTTTCGTCAATCCGTTCGCGAGATATGGGAGTTTGAAGCTAAGAAATGGTTGAGAAGACAACAAATTGTTCGCACTTCTGCTGCTCCAAACGCTTAACCAGAATGGCCTAGGGAAAAAATACACATACCGTTGTAATCGGGCGAGTTTCTACTTTCAGATGCAATAGGAATTTTTGGGTTAGGTCAAGCCGTTCGCGAGATATGGGAGTTTGAAGCCAAGAAATGGTAGAGAAGGCAAACAATTTTTCACAATTCTGCTGCTCCAAACGCTTAACCAGAATGACCTAGGGAAAAAATAAACATACCGTTGTAATCGGGCGAGTTTCTACTTTCAGATGCAATAGGAATTTTTGGGTCAGGTCAATCCGTTCGCGAGTTATGGGACTTTGAAGCTAAGAAATGGTTGAGAAGACAACAAATTCTTCGCACTTCTGCTGCTCCAAACGCTTAACCAGTATGGCCTAGGGAAAAAATACACATAGCATTGTAATCGGGCGAGTTTCTACTTTCAGACGCAACAGGAATTTTTGGGTTAGGTCAATCCGTTCGCGAGATATGGGAGTTTGAAGCCAAGAAATGGTTGAGAAGGCAAAAAATTTTTCGCAATTCTGCTGCTCCAAACGCTTAACCAGAATGGCCTAGGGATAAAATACACATACCGTTGTAATTGGGCGAGTTTCTACTTTCAGACGCAACAGGAATTTTTGGGTTAGGTCAATCCGTTCGCGAGATATGGGAGTTTGAAGCCAAGAAATGGTTGAGAAGGCAAAAAATTTTTCGCAATTCTGCTGCTCCAAACGCTTAACCAGAATGGCCTAGGGATAAAATACAAATACCGTTGTAATCGGGCGAGTTTCTACTTTCAGATGCAACAGGAATTTTTGGGTTAGGTCAATCCGTTCGCGAAATATGGGAGTTTGAAGCCAAGAAATGGTTGAGAAGGCAAAAAATTTTTGCAATTCTGCTGCTCCAAACGCTTAACCAGAATGGCCTAGGGAAAAAATACACATAGCGTTGTAATCTGGCGAGTTTCTACTTTCAGACGCAACAGGAATTTTTGGGTTAGGTCAATCCGTTCGCGAGATATGGGAGTTTGAAGCCAAGAAATGGTTGAGAAGGCAAAAAATTTTTCGCAATTCTGCTGCTCCAAACGCTTAACCAGAATGGCCTAGGGATAAAATACACATACCGTTGTAATCGGGCGAGTTTCTACTTTCAGATGCAACAGGAATTTTTGGGTTAGGTCAATCCGTTCGCGAAATATGGGAGTTTGAAGCCAAGAAATGGTTGAGAAGGCAAAAAATTTGTCGCAATTCTGCTGCTCCATACGCTTAACCAGAATGGCCTCGGGAAAAAATACACATACCGTTGTAATGGGGCGAGTTTCTACTTTCAGATGCAATAGGAATTTTTGGGTTAGGTCAATCCGTTCGCGAGATATGGGAGTTTGAAGCCAAGAAATGGTTGAGAAGGCAAAAAATTTTTCGCAATTCTGCTGCTCCAAGCGCTTAACCAGAATGCCCTAGGGAAAAAATACGCATATCGTTGTAATCGGGCGAGTTCCTACTTTCAGACGCAGCAGGAACTTCTGGGTTTGGTCAATCCGTTCGCGAGATATGGGAGTTTGAAGCTAAGAAATTGTTGCGAAGACAACAAATTCTTCGCACTTCTGCTGCTCCAAACGCTTAACCAGAATGGCCTAGGGAAAAAATACACATAGCGTTGTAATCGGGCGAGTTTCTACTTTCAGACGCAACAGGAATTTTTGGGTTAGGTCAATCTGTTCGCGAGATATGGGAGTTTGAAGCCAAGAAATGGTTGAGAAGGCAAAAAATTTTTCGCAATTCTGCTGCACCAAACGCTTAACCAGAATGGCCTAGGGAGAAAATACACATACCGTTGTAATCGGGCGAGTTTCTACTTTCAGATGCAATAGGAATTTTTGGGTTAGGTCAAGCCGTTCGCGAGATATGGGAGTTTGAAGCCAAGAAATGGTAGATAAGGCAAAAAATTTATCACAATTCTGCTGCTCCAAACGCTTAACCAGAATGGCCTAGGGAAAAAATACACATACCGTTGTAATCGGGCGAGTTTCTACTTTCAGACGCAATAGGAATTTTTGGGTTAGGACAATCCGTCCGCGAGATATGGGAGTTTGAAGACAAGAAATGGTTGAGAAGGCAAAAAATTTTTCGCAATTCTGCTGCTCCAAACGCTTAATCAGAATGGCCTAGGGAAAAAATACACATACTGTTGTAATCGGGCGAGTTTCTACTTTCAGATGCAATAGGATTTTTTGGGTTAGGTCAATCCGTTCGCGAGATATGGGAGTTTGAAGCCAAGAAATGGTAGAGAAGGCAAAAAATTTTTCGCAATTCTGCTGCTCCAAACGCTTAACCAGAATGACCTAGGGAAAAAATACACATACCGTTGTAATCGGGCGAGTTTCTACTTTCAGATGCAATAGGAATTTTTGGGTCAGTTCAATCCGTTCGCGAGATATGGGACTTTGAAGCTAAGAAATGGTTGAGAAGACAACAAATTCTTCGCACTTCTGCTGCTCCAAACGCTTAACCAGAACGGCCTAGGGATAAAATACACATACCGTTGTAATCGGGCGAGTTCCTACTTTCAGATGCAACAGGAATTTTTGGGTTAGGTCAATCCGTTCGCGAGATATGGGAGTTTGAATCCAAGAAATGGTTGAGAAGGAAAAAAATTTTTCGCACTTCTGCTGCTCTATACGCTTAACCAGAATGGCCTAGGGAAAAAATACATATACCGTTGTAATCGGGTGAGTTTCTACTTTCAGATGCCATAGGAATTTTTGGTTAGGTCAATCCGTTCGCGAGATATGGGACTTTGAAGCCAAGAAATGGTTGAGAAGGCAAGAAATTTTTCGCAATTCTGCTGCTCCAAACGCTTAACCAGAATGGCGTAGGGAAAAAATACACATACCGTTGTAATCGGGCGAGTTTCTACTTTCAGATGCAACAGGAATCTTTGGGTTACGTCAATCCGTTCGCGAGATATGGGAGTTTGAAGCTAAGAAATGGTTGAGAAGGCAAAAAATTTTTCGCAATTCTGCTGCTCCAAGCGCTTAACCAGAATGCCCTAGGGAAAAAATACGCATATCGTTGTAATCGGGCGAGTTCCTACTTTCAGACGCAGCAGGAACTTCTGGGTTTGGTCAATCCGTTCGCGAGATATGGGAGTTTGAAGCTAAGAAATGGTTGAGAAGACAACAAATTCTTCGCAATTCTGCTGCTCCAAACGCTTAACCAGAATGGCCTAGGGAAAAAATACACATAGCGTTGTAATCGGGCGAGTTTCTACTTTCAGACGCAACAGGAATTTTTGGGTTAGGTCAATCTGTTCGCGAGATATGGGAGTTTGAAGCCAAGAAATGGTTGAGAAGGCAAAAAATTTTTCGCAATTCTGCTGCTCCAAACGCTTAACCAGAATGGCCTAGGGAGAAAATACACAAACCGTTGTAATCGGGCGAGTTTCTACTTTCAGATGCAATAGGAATTTTTGGGTTAGGTCAAGCCGTTCGCGAGATATGGGAGTTTGAAGCCAAGAAACGGTAGATAAGGCAAAAAATTTATCACAATTCTGCTGCTCCAAACGCTTAACCAGAATGGCCTAGGGAAAAAATACACATACCGTTGTAATCGGGCGAGTTTCTACTTTCAGACGCAATAGGAATTTTTGGGTTAGGTCAATCCGTCCGCGAGATATGGGAGTTTGAAGCCAAGAAATGGTAGAGAAGGCAAAAAATTTTTCACAATTCTGCTGCTCCAAACGCTTAACCAGAATGACCTAGGGAAAAAATACACATACCGATGTAATCGGGCGAGTTTCTACTTTCAGATGCAATAGGAATTTTTGGGTCAGGTCAATCCGTTCGCGAGATATGGGACTTTGAAGCTAAGAAATGGTTGAGAAGACAACAAATTCTTCGCACTTCTGCTGCTCCAAACGCTTAACAAGAATGGCCTAGGGAAAAAATACACATACCGTTGTAATCGGGCGAGTTTCTACTTTCAGACGCAATAGGAAATTTTGGGTTAGATCAATCCGTTCGCGGGATATGGGAGTTTGAAGCCAAGAAATGGTTGAGAAGGCAAAAAATTTTTCGCAATTCTGCTGCTCCAAACGCTTAACCAGAATGGCCTAGGGAAAAAATACACATACCGTTGTAATCGGGCGAGTTTCTACTTTCACACGCAATAGGAAATTTTGGGTTACGTCAATCCGTTCGCGAGATATGGGAGTTTGAAGCTAAGAAGTGGTTGAGAAGACAACAAACTTTTCGCAATTCTGCTGCTCCAAACGCTTAACCAGAATGGCCTAGGGAAAAAATACACATACCGTTGTAATCGGGCGAGTTTCTAGTTTCAGGTGCAATAGGAATTTTTGGGTTAGGTCAATCCGTTCGCGAGATATGGGAGTTTGAAGCCAAGAAATGGTTGAGAAGGCAAAAAATTTTTCGCAACTCTGCTGCTCCAAACGCTTAACCAGAATGGCCTAGGCAAAAAATACACATACCGTTGTAATCGGGCGAGTTTCTACTTTCAGATGCAATAGGAATTTTTGGGTTAGGTCAATCCGTTCGCGAGATATGGGAGTTTGAAGCCAAGAAATGCTTGAGAAGGCAAAAAATTTTTCGCAATTCTGCTGCTCCAAACGCTTAACCAGAATGGCCTAGGGAAAAAATACACATACCGTTGTAATCGGGCGAGTTTCTACTTTCAGACGCAATAGGAAATTTTGGGTTTCGTCAATCCGTTCGCGAGATATGGGAGTTTGAAGCTAAGAAATGGTTGAGAAGACAACAAATTTTTCGCACTTCTGCTGCTCCAAACGCTTAACCAGAATGGCCTAGGGAAAAAATACACATACCGTTGTAATCGGGCGAGTTTCTACTTTCAGGTGCAATAGGAATTTTTGGGTTAGGTCAATCCGTTCGCGAGATATGGGATTTTGAAGCCAAGAAATGTTTGAGAAGGCAAAAAATTTTTCGCAACTCTGCTGCTCCAAACGCTTAACCAGAATGGCCTAGGCAAAAAATACACATACCGTTGTAATCGGGCGAGTTTCTACTTTCAGATGCAATAGGAATTTTTGGGTTAGGTCAATCCGTTCGCGAGATATGGGAGTTTGAAGCCAAGAAATGCTTGAGAAGGCAAAAAATTTTTCGCAATTCTGCTGCTCCAAACGCTTAACCAGAATGGCCTAGGGAAAAAATACACATACCGTTGTAATCGGGCGAGTTTCTACTTTCAGACGCAATAGGAAATTTTGGGTTTCGTCAATCCGTTCGCGAGGTATGGGAGTTTGAAGCTAAGAAATGGTTGAGAAGACAACAAATTTTTCGCACTTCTGCTGCTCCAAACGCTTAACCAGAATGGCCTAGGGAAAAAATACACATACCGTTGTAATCGGGCGAGTTTCTACTTTCAGGTGCAATAGGAATTTTTGGGTTAGGTCAATCCGTTCGCGAGATATGGGATTTTGAAGCCAAGAAATGTTTGAGAAGGCAAAAAATTTTTCGCAACTCTGCTGCTCCAAACGCTTAACCAGAATGGCCTAGGGAAAAAATACACATACCGTTGTAATCGGGCGAGTTTCTACTTTCAGATGCAATAGGAATTTTTGGGTTAGGTCAATCCGTTCGCGAGATATGGGAGTTTGAAGCCAAGAAATGCTTGAGAAGGCAAAAAATTTTTCGCAATTCTGCTGCTCCAAACGCTTAACCAGAATGGCCTAGGGAAAAAATACACATACCGTTGTAATCGGGCGAGTTTCTACTTTCAGACGCAATAGGAAATTTTGGGTTTCGTCAATCCGTTCGCGAGATATGGGAGTTTGAAGCTAAGAAATGGTTGAGAAGACAACAAATTTTTCGCACTTCTGCTGCTCCAAACGCTTAACCAGAATGGCCTAGGGAAAAAATACACATACCGTTGTAATCGGGCGAGTTTCTACTTTCAGGTGCAATAGGAATTTTTGGGTTAGGTCAATCCGTTCGCGAGATATGGGATTTTGAAGCCAAGAAATGTTTGAGAAGGCAAAAAATTTTTCGCAACTCTGCTGCTCCAAACGCTTAACCAGAATGGCCTAGGGAAAAAATACACATACCGTTGTAATCGGGCGAGTTTCTAGTTTCAGGTGCAATAGGAATTTTTGGGTTAGGTCAATCCGTTCGCGAGATATGGGAGTTTGAATCCAAGAAATGGTTGAGAAGGCAAAAAATTTTTCGCAACTCTGCTGCTCCAAACGCTTAACCAGAATGGCCTAGGCAAAAAATACACATACCGTTGTAATCGGGCGAGTTTCTACTTTCAGATGCAATAGGAATTTTTGGGTTAGGTCAATCCGTTCGCGAGATATGGGAGTTTGAAGCCAAGAAATGCTTGAGAAGGCAAAAAATTTTTCGCAATTCTGCTGCTCCAAACGCTTAACCAGAATGGCCTAGGGAAAAAATACACATACCGTTGTAATCGGGCGAGTTTCTACTTTCAGGCGCAATAGGAAATTTTGGGTTTCGTCAATCCGTTCGCGAGATATGAGAGTTTGAAGCCAAGAAATGGTTGAGAAGGCAAAACATTTTTCGCAATTCTGCTGCTCCAAACGCTTAACCAGAATGGCCTAGGGAAAAAATACACATACCGTTGTAATCGGGCGAGTTTCTACTTTCAGACGCAATAGGAAATTTTGGGTTTCGTCAATCTGTTCGCGAGATATGGGAGTTTGAAGCTAAGAAATGGTTGAGAAGACAACAAATTTTTCGCACTTCTGCTGCTCCAAACGCTTAACCAGAATGGCCTAGGGAAAAAATACACATACCGTTGTAATCGGGCGAGTTTCTACTTTCAGGTGCAATAGGAATTTTTGGGTTAGGTCAATCCGTTCGCGAGATATGGGATTTTGAAGCCAAGAAATGTTTGAGAAGGCAAAAAATTTTTCGCAACTCTGCTGCTCCAAACGCTTAACCAGAATGGCCTAGGGAAAAAATACACATACCGTTGTAATCGGGCGAGATTCTACTTTCAGATGCAATAGGAATTTTTGGGTTAGGTCAATCCGTTCGCGAGATATGGGAGTTTGAAGCTAAGAAATGGTTGAGAAGACAACAAACTTTTCGCACTTCTGCTGCTCCAAACGCTTAACCAGAATGGCCTAGGGAAAAAATATACATACCGTTGTAATCGGGCGAGTTTCTAGTTTCAGGTGCAATAGGAATTTTTGGGTTAGGTCAATCCGTTCGCGAGATATGGGAGTTTGAAGCCAAGAAATGGTTGAGAAGGCAAAAAATTTTTCGCAACTCTGCTGCTCCAAACGCTTAACCAGAATGGCCTAGGCAAAAAATACACATACCGTTGTAATCGGGCGAGTTTCTACTTTCAGATGCAATAGGAATTTTTGGGTTAGGTCAATCCGTTCGCGAGATATGGGAGTTTGAAGCCAAGAAATGCTTGAGAAGGCAAAAAATTTTTCGCAATTCTGCTGCTCCAAACGCTTAACCAGAATGGCCTAGGGGAAAAATACACATACCGTTGTAATCGGGCGAGTTTCTACTTTCAGACGCAATAGGAAATTTTGGGTTTCGTCAATCCGTTCGCGAGATATGGGAGTTTGAAGCCAAGAAATGGTTGAGAAGGCAAAACATTTTTCGCAATTCTGCTGCTCCAAACGCTTAACCAGAATGGCCTAGGGAAAAAATACACATACCGTTGTAATCGGGCGAGTTTCTACTTTCAGACGCAATAGGAAATTTTGGGTTTCGTCAATCCGTTCGCGAGATATGGGAGTTTGAAGCTAAGAAATGGTTGAGAAGACAACAAATTTTTCGCAATTCTGCTGCTCCAAACGCTTAACCAGAATGGCCTAGGGAAAAAATACACATACCGTTGTAATCGGGCGAGTTTCTACTTTCAGGTGCAATAGGAATTTTTGGGTTAGGTCAATCCGTTCGCGAGATATGGGATTTTGAAGCCAAGAAATGTTTGAGAAGGCAAAAAATTTTTCTCAACTCTGCTGCTCCAAACACTTAACCAGAATGGCCTAGGGAAAAAATACACATACCGTTGTAATCGGGCGAGATTCTACTTTCAGATGCAATAGGAATTTTTGGGTTAGGTCAATCCGTTCGCGAGATATGGGAGTTTGAAGCTAAGAAATGGTTGAGAAGACAACAAACTTTTCGCACTTCTGCTGCTCCAAACGCTTAACCAGAATGGCCTAGGGAAAAAATACACATACCGTTGTAATCGGGCGAGTTTCTAGTTTCAGGTGCAATAGGAATTTTTGGGTTAGGTCAATCCGTTCGCGAGATATGGGAGTTTGAAGCCAAGAAATGGTTGAGAAGGCAAAAAATTTTTCGCAACTCTGCTGCTCCAAACGCTTAACCAGAATGGCCTAGGCAAAAAATACACATACCGTTGTAATCGGGCGAGTTTCTACTTTCAGATGCAATAGGAATTTTTGGGTTAGGTCAATCCGTTCGCGAGATATGGGAGTTTGAAGCCAAGAAATGCTTGAGAAGGCAAAAAATTTTTCGCAATTCTGCTGCTCCAAACGCTTAACCAGAATGGCCTAGGGAAAAAATACACATACCGTTGTAATCGGGCGAGTTTCTACTTTCAGGCGCAATAGGAAATTTTGGGTTTCGTCAATCCGTTCGCGAGATATGAGAGTTTGAAGCCAAGAAATGGTTGAGAAGGCAAAACATTTTTCGCAATTCTGCTGCTCCAAACGCTTAACCAGAATGGCCTAGGGAAAAAATACACATACCGTTGTAATCGGGCGAGTTTCTACTTTCAGACGCAATAGGAAATTTTGGGTTTCGTCAATCTGTTCGCGAGATATGGGAGTTTGAAGCTAAGAAATGGTTGAGAAGACAACAAATTTTTCGCACTTCTGCTGCTCCAAACGCTTAACCAGAATGGCCTAGGGAAAAAATACACATACCGTTGTAATCGGGCGAGTTTCTACTTTCAGGTGCAATAGGAATTTTTGGGTTAGGTCAATCCGTTCGCGAGATATGGGATTTTGAAGCCAAGAAATGTTTGAGAAGGCAAAAAATTTTTCGCAACTCTGCTGCTCCAAACGCTTAACCAGAATGGCCTAGGGAAAAAATACACATACCGTTGTAATCGGGCGAGATTCTACTTTCAGATGCAATAGGAATTTTTGGGTTAGGTCAATCCGTTCGCGAGATATGGGAGTTTGAAGCTAAGAAATGGTTGAGAAGACAACAAACTTTTCGCACTTCTGCTGCTCCAAACGCTTAACCAGAATGGCCTAGGGAAAAAATATACATACCGTTGTAATCGGGCGAGTTTCTAGTTTCAGGTGCAATAGGAATTTTTGGGTTAGGTCAATCCGTTCGCGAGATATGGGAGTTTGAAGCCAAGAAATGGTTGAGAAGGCAAAAAATTTTTCGCAACTCTGCTGCTCCAAACGCTTAACCAGAATGGCCTAGGCAAAAAATACACATACCGTTGTAATCGGGCGAGTTTCTACTTTCAGATGCAATAGGAATTTTTGGGTTAGGTCAATCCGTTCGCGAGATATGGGAGTTTGAAGCCAAGAAATGCTTGAGAAGGCAAAAAATTTTTCGCAATTCTGCTGCTCCAAACGCTTAACCAGAATGGCCTAGGGGAAAAATACACATACCGTTGTAATCGGGCGAGTTTCTACTTTCAGACGCAATAGGAAATTTTGGGTTTCGTCAATCCGTTCGCGAGATATGGGAGTTTGAAGCCAAGAAATGGTTGAGAAGGCAAAACATTTTTCGCAATTCTGCTGCTCCAAACGCTTAACCAGAATGGCCTAGGGAAAAAATACACATACCGTTGTAATCGGGCGAGTTTCTACTTTCAGACGCAATAGGAAATTTTGGGTTTCGTCAATCCGTTCGCGAGATATGGGAGTTTGAAGCTAAGAAATGGTTGAGAAGACAACAAATTTTTCGCAATTCTGCTGCTCCAAACGCTTAACCAGAATGGCCTAGGGAAAAAATACACATACCGTTGTAATCGGGCGAGTTTCTACTTTCAGGTGCAATAGGAATTTTTGGGTTAGGTCAATCCGTTCGCGAGATATGGGATTTTGAAGCCAAGAAATGTTTGAGAAGGCAAAAAATTTTTCTCAACTCTGCTGCTCCAAACACTTAACCAGAATGGCCTAGGGAAAAAATACACATACCGTTGTAATCGGGCGAGATTCTACTTTCAGATGCAATAGGAATTTTTGGGTTAGGTCAATCCGTTCGCGAGATATGGGAGTTTGAAGCTAAGAAATGGTTGAGAAGACAACAAACTTTTCGCACTTCTGCTGCTCCAAACGCTTAACCAGAATGGCCTAGGGAAAAAATACACATACCGTTGTAATCGGGCGAGTTTCTAGTTTCAGGTGCAATAGGAATTTTTGGGTTAGGTCAATCCGTTCGCGAGATATGGGAGTTTGAAGCCAAGAAATGGTTGAGAAGGCAAAAAATTTTTCGCAACTCTGCTGCTCCAAACGCTTAACCAGAATGGCCTAGGCAAAAAATACACATACCGTTGTAATCGGGCGAGTTTCTACTTTCAGATGCAATAGGAATTTTTGGGTTAGGTCAATCCGTTCGCGAGATATGGGAGTTTGAAGCCAAGAAATGCTTGAGAAGGCAAAAAATTTTTCGCAATTCTGCTGCTCCAAACGCTTAACCAGAATGGCCTAGGGAAAAAATACACATACCGTTGTAATCGGGCGAGTTTCTACTTTCAGACGCAATAGGAAATTTTGGGTTTCGTCAATCCGTTCGCGAGATATGGGAGTTTGAAGCCAAGAAATGGTTGAGAAGGCAAAACATTTTTCGCAATTCTGCTGCTCCAAACGCTTAACCAGAATGGCCTAGGGAAAAAATACACATACCGTTGTAATCGGGCGAGTTTCTACTTTCAGACGCAATAGGAAATTTTGGGTTTCGTCAATCCGTTCGCGAGATATGGGAGTTTGAAGCTAAGAAATGGTTGAGAAGACAACAAATTTTTCGCAATTCTGCTGCTCCAAACGCTTAACCAGAATGGCCTAGGGAAAAAACACACATACCGTTGTAATCGGGCGAGTTTCTACTTTCAGGTGCAATAGGAATTTTTGGGTTAGGTCAATCCGTTCGCGAGATATGGGATTTTGAAGCCAAGAAATGTTTGAGAAGGCAAAAAATTTTTCGCAACTCTGCTGCTCCAAACACTTAACCAGAATGGCCTAGGGAAAAAATACACATACCGTTGTAATCGGGCGAGTTTCTACTTTCAGATGCAATAGGAATTTTTGGGTTAGGTCAATCCGTTCGCGAGATATGGGAGTTTGAAGCTAAGAAATGGTTGAGAAGACAACAAACTTTTCGCACTTCTGCTGCTCCAAACGCTTAACCAGAATGGCCTAGGGAAAAAATACACATACCGTTGTAATCGGGCGAGTTTCTAGTTTCAGGTGCAATAGGAATTTTTGGGTTAGGTCAATCCGTTCGCGAGATATGGGAGTTTGAAGCCAAGAAATGGTTGAGAAGGCAAAAAATTTTTCGCAACTCTGCTGCTCCAAACGCTTAACCAGAATGGCCTAGGCAAAAAATACACATACCGTTGTAATCGGGCGAGTTTCTACTTTCAGATGCAATAGGAATTTTTGGGTTAGGTCAATCCGTTCGCGAGATATGGGAGTTTGAAGCCAAGAAATGCTTGAGAAGGCAAAAAATTTTTCGCAATTCTGCCTCTCCAAACGCTTAACCAGAATGGCCTAGGGAAAAAATACACATACCGTTGTAATCGTGCGAGTTTCTACTTTCAGACGCAATAGGAAATTTTGGGTTTCGTCAATCCGTTCGCGAGATATGGGAGTTTGAAGCCAAGAAATGGTTGAGAAGGCAAAAGATTTTTCGCAATTCTGCTGCTCCAAACGCTTAACCAGAATGCCCTAGGGAAAAAATACGCATATCGTTGTAATCGGGCGAGTTCCTACTTTCAGACGCAGCAGGAACTTCTGGGTTTGGTCAATCCGTTCGCGAGATATTGGAGTTTGAAGCTAAGAAATGGTTGAGAAGACAACAAATTCTTCGCAATTCTGCTGCTCCAAACGCTTAACCAGAATGGCCTAGGGAAAAAATACACATAGCGTTGTAATCGGGCGAGTTTCTACTTTCAGACGCAACAGGAATTTTTGGGTTAGGTCAATCTGTTCGCGAGATATGGGAGTTTGAAGCCAAGAAATGTTTGAGAAGGCAAAAAATTTTTCGCAACTCTGCTGCTCCAAACGCTTAACCAGAATGGCCTAGGGAAAAAATACACATACCGTTGTAATCGGGCGAGTTTCTACTTTCAGATGCAATAGGAATTTTTGGGTTAGGTCAATCCGTTCGCGAGATATGGGACTTTGAAGCCAAGAAATGGTTGAGAAGGCAAAAAATTTTTCGCAATTCTGCTGCTCCAAACGCTTAACCAGAATGGCCTAGGGAAAAAATACACATACCGTTGTAATCGGGCGAGTTTCTACTTTCAGGTGCAATAGGAATTTTTGGGTTAGGTCAATTCGTTCGCGAGATAGTATGGGAGTTTGAAGCTAAGAAATGCTTGAGAAGGCAAAAAATTTTTCGCAATTCTGCTGCTCCAAACGTTTAAACAGAACGGCCTAGGGAAAAAATACACATACCGTTGTAATCGGGCGAGTTTCTACTTTCAGATGCAATAGGAATTTTTGGGTTAGGTCAAACCGTTCGCGAGATATGGGAGTTTGAAGCCAAGAAATGGTTGAGAAGGCAAGAAATTTTTCGCAATTCTGCTGCTCCAAACGCTTAACCAGAATGCCCTAGGGAAAAAATACGCATATCGTTGTAATCGGACGAGTTCCTACTTTCAGACGCAACAGGAATTTTTGGGTTAGGTCAATCCGTTCGCGAGATATGGGAGTTTGAAGCTAAGAAATGGTTGAGAAGACAACAAATTCTTCGCAATTCTGCTGCTCCAAACGCTTAACCAGAATGGCCTAGGGAAAAAATACACATAGCGTTGTAATCGGGCGAGTTTCTACTTTCAGACGCAACAGGAATTTTTGGGTTAGGTCAATCTGTTCGCGAGATATGGGAGTTTGAAGCCAAGAAATGGTTGAGAAGGCAAAAAATTTTTCGCAATTCTGCTGCTCCAAACGCTTAACCAGAATGGCCTAGGGAGAAAATACACATACCGTTGTAATCGGGCGAGTTTCTACTTTCAGACGCAATAGGAATTTTTGGGTTAGGTCAATCCGTCCGCGAGATATGGGAGTTTGAAGACAAGAAATGGTTGAGAAGGCAAAAAATTTTTCGCAATTCTGCTGCTCCAAACGCTTAATCAGAATGGCCTAGGGAAAAAATACACATACTGTTGTAATCGGGCGAGTTTCTAATTTCAGATGCAATAGGATTTTTTGGGTTAGGTCAATCCGTTCGCGAGATATGGGAGTTTGAAGCCAAGAAATGGTAGAGAAGGCAAAAAATTTTTCACAATTCTGCTGCTCCAAACGCTTAACCAGAATGACCTAGGGAAAAAATACACATACCGTTGTAATCGGGCGAGTTTCTACTTTCAGACGCAACAGGAATTTTTGGGTTAGGTCAATCCGTTCGCGAGATATGGGAGTTTGAAGCCAAGAAATGGTTGAGAAGGCAAAAAATTTTTCGCAATTCTGCTGCTCCAAACGCTTAACCAGAATGGCCTAGGGATAAAATACACACACCGTTGTAATCGGGCGAGTTCCTACTTTCAGATGCAACAGGAATTTTTGGGTTAGGTCAATCCGTTCGCGAGATATGGGAGTTTGAAGCCAAGAAATGGCTGAGAAGGAAAAAAATTTTTCGCACTTCTGCTGCTCCATACGCTTAACCAGAATGGCCTAGGGAAAAAATACACATACCGTTATAATCGGGTGAGTTTCTACTTTCAGATGCAACAGGAATTTTTGGGTTAGGTCAATCCGTTCGCGAGATATGGGACTTTGGAGCCAAGAAATGGTTGAGAAGGCAAAAAATTTTTGCAATTCTGCTGCTCCAAACGCTTAACCAGAATGGCCTAGGGAAAAAATACACATAGCGTTGTAATCTGGCGAGTTTCTACTTTCAGACGCAACAGGAATTTTTGGGTTAGGTCAATCCGTTCGCGAGATATGGGAGTTTGAAGCCAAGAAATGGTTGAGAAGGCAAAAAATTTGTCGCACTTCTGCTGCTCCATACGCTTAACCAGAATGGCCTCGGGAAAAAATACACATACTGTTGTAATGGGGCGAGTTTCTACTTTCAGATGCAATAGGAATTTTTGGGTTAGGTCAATCCGTTCGCGAGATATGGGAGTTTAAGCCAAGAAATGGTTGAGAAGGCAAAAAATTTTTCGCAATTCTGCTGCTCCAAGCGCTTAACAAGAATGCCCTAGGGAAAAAATACGCATACTGTTGTAATCGGGCGAGTTTCTAATTTCAGATGCAATAGGATTTTTTGGGTTAGGTCAATCCGTTCGCGAGATATGGGAGTTTGAAGCCAAGAAATGGTAGAGAAGGCAAAAAATTTTTCACAATTCTGCTGCTCCAAACGCTTAACCAGAATGACCTAGGGAAAAAATACACATACCGTTGTAATCGGGCGAGTTTCTACTTTCAGATGCAATAGGAATTTTTGGGTGAGGTCAATCCGTTCGCGAGATATGGGAGTTTGAAGCCAAGAAATGCTTGAGAAGGCAAAAAATTTTTCGCAATTCTGCTGCTCCAAACGCTTAACCAGAATGGCCTAGGGAAAAAATACACATACCGTTGTAATCGGGCGAGTTTCTACTTTCAGACGCAATAGGAAATTTTGGGTTTCGTCAATCCGTTCGCGAGATATGGGAGTTTGAAGCTAAGAAATGGTTGAGAAGACAACAAATTTTTCGCAATTCTGCTGCTCCAAACGCTTAACCAGAATGGCCTAGGGAAAAAATACACATACCGTTGTAATCGGGCGAGTTTCTACTTTCAGGTGCAATAGGAATTTTTGGGTTAGGTCAATCCGTTCGCGAGATATGGGATTTTGAAGCCAAGAAATGTTTGAGAAGGCAAAAAATTTTTCGCAACTCTGCTGCTCCAAACACTTAACCAGAATGGCCTAGGGAAAAAATACACATACCGTTGTAATCGGGCGAGTTTCTACTTTCAGATGCAATAGGAATTTTTGGGTTAGGTCAATCCGTTCGCGAGATATGGTAGTTTGAAGCCAAGAAATGGTTGAGAAGGCAAAAAATTTGTCGCACTTCTGCTGCTCCATACGCTTAACCAGAATGGCCTCGGGAAAAAATACACATACTGTTGTAATGGGGCGAGTTTCTACTTTCAGATGCAATAGGAATTTTTGGGTTAGGTCAATCCGTTCGCGAGATATGGGAGTTTGAAGCCAAGAAATGGTTGAGAAGGCAAAAAATTTTTCGCAATTCTGCTGCTCCAAGCGCTTAACAAGAATGCCCTAGGGAAAAAATACGCATACTGTTGTAATCGGGCGAGTTTCTAATTTCAGATGCAATAGGATTTTTTGGGTTAGGTCAATCCGTTCGCGAGATATGGGAGTTTGAAGCCAAGAAATGGTAGAGAAGGCAAAAAATTTTTCACAATTCTGCTGCTCCAAACGCTTAACCAGAATGACCTAGGGAAAAAATACACATACCGTTGTAATCGGGCGAGTTTCTACTTTCAGATGCAATAGGAATTTTTGGGTGAGGTCAATCCGTTCGCGAGATATGGGAGTTTGAAGCCAAGAAATGCTTGAGAAGGCAAAAAATTTTTCGCAATTCTGCTGCTCCAAACGCTTAACCAGAATGGCCTAGGGAAAAAATACACATACCGTTGTAATCGGGCGAGTTTCTACTTTCAGACGCAATAGGAAATTTTGGGTTTCGTCAATCCGTTCGCGAGATATGGGAGTTTGAAGCCAAGAAATGGTTGAGAAGGCAAAACATTTTTCGCAATTCTGCTGCTCCAAACGCTTAACCAGAATGGCCTAGGGAAAAAATACACATACCGTTGTAATCGGGCGAGTTTCTACTTTCAGACGCAATAGGAAATTTTGGGTTTCGTCAATCCGTTCGCGAGATATGGGAGTTTGAAGCTAAGAAATGGTTGAGAAGACAACAAATTTTTCGCAATTCTGCTGCTCCAAACGCTTAACCAGAATGGCCTAGGGAAAAAATACACATACCGTTGTAATCGGGCGAGTTTCTACTTTCAGGTGCAATAGGAATTTTTGGGTTAGGTCAATCCGTTCGCGAGATATGGGATTTTGAAGCCAAGAAATGTTTGAGAAGGCAAAAAATTTTTCGCAACTCTGCTGCTCCAAACACTTAACCAGAATGGCCTAGGGAAAAAATACACATACCGTTGTAATCGGGCGAGTTTCTACTTTCAGATGCAATAGGAATTTTTGGGTTAGGTCAATCCGTTCGCGAGATATGGTAGTTTGAAGCTAAGAAATGGTTGAGAAGACAACAAACTTTTCGCACTTCTGCTGCTCCAAACGCTTAACCAGAATGGCCTAGGGAAAAAATACACATACCGTTGTAATCGGGCGAGTTTCTAGTTTCAGGTGCAATAGGAATTTTTGGGTTAGGTCAATCCGTTCGCGAGATATGGGAGTTTGAAGCCAAGAAATGGTTGAGAAGGCAAAAAATTTTTCGCAACTCTGCTGCTCCAAACGCTTAACCAGAATGGCCTAGGCAAAAAATACACATACCGTTGTAATCGGGCGAGTTTCTACTTTCAGATGCAATAGGAATTTTTGGGTTAGGTCAATCCGTTCGCGAGATATGGGAGTTTGAAGCCAAGAAATGCTTGAGAAGGCAAAAAATTTTTCGCAATTCTGCTGCTCCAAACGCTTAACCAGAATGGCCTAGGGAAAAAATACACATACCGTTGTAATCGTGCGAGTTTCTACTTTCAGACGCAATAGGAAATTTTGGGTTTCGTCAATCCGTTCGCGAGATATGGGAGTTTGAAGCCAAGAAATGGTTGAGAAGGCAAAAGATTTTTCGCAATTCTGCTGCTCCAAACGCTTAACCAGAATGCCCTAGGGAAAAAATACGCATATCGTTGTAATCGGGCGAGTTCCTACTTTCAGACGCAGCAGGAACTTCTGGGTTTGGTCAATCCGTTCGCGAGATATGGGAGTTTGAAGCTAAGAAATGGTTGAGAAGACAACAAGTTCTTCGCAATTCTGCTGCTCCAAACGCTTAACCAGAATGGCCTAGGGAAAAAATACACATAGCGTTGTAATCGGGCGAGTTTCTACTTTCAGACGCAACAGGAATTTTTGGGTTAGGTCAATCTGTTCGCGAGATATGGGAGTTTGAAGCCAAGAAATGTTTGAGAAGGCAAAAAATTTTTCGCAACTCTGCTGCTCCAAACGCTTAACCAGAATGGCCTAGGGAAAAAATACACATACCGTTGTAATCGGGCGAGTTTCTACTTTCAGATGCAATAGGAATTTTTGGGTTAGGTCAATCCGTTCGCGAGATATGGGACTTTGAAGCCAAGAAATGGTTGAGAAGGCAAAAAATTTTTCGCAATTCTGCTGCTCCAAACGCTTAACCAGAATGGCCTAGGGAAAAAATACACATACCGTTGTAATCGGGCGAGTTTCTACTTTCAGGTGCAATAGGAATTTTTGGGTTAGGTCAATTCGTTCGCGAGATAGTATGGGAGTTTGAAGCTAAGAAATGCTTGAGAAGGCAACAAATTTTTCGCAATTCTGCTGCTCCAAACGTTTAAACAGAACGGCCTAGGGAAAAAATACACATACCGTTGTAATCGGGCGAGTTTCTACTTTCAGATGCAATAGGAATTTTTGGGTTAGGTCAAACCGTTCGCGAGATATGGGAGTTTGAAGCCAAGAAATGGTTGAGAAGGCAAGAAATTTTTCGCAATTCTGCTGCTCCAAACGCTTAACCAGAATGCCCTAGGGAAAAAATACGCATATCGTTGTAATCGGACGAATTCCTACTTTCAGACGCAACAGGAATTTTTGGGTTAGGTCAATCCGTTCGCGAGATATGGGAGTTTGAAGCTAAGAAATGGTTGAGAAGACAACAAATTCTTCGCAATTCTGCTGCTCCAAACGCTTAACCAGAATGGCCTAGGGAAAAAATACACATAGCGTTGTAATCGGGCGAGTTTCTACTTTCAGACGCAACAGGAATTTTTGGGTTAGGTCAATCTGTTCGCGAGATATGGGAGTTTGAAGCCAAGAAATGGTTGAGAAGGCAAAAAATTTTTCGCAATTCTGCTGCTCCAAACGCTTAACCAGAATGGCCTAGGGAGAAAATACACATACCGTTGTAATCGGGCGAGTTTCTACTTTCAGACGCAATAGGAATTTTTGGGTTAGGTCAATCCGTCCGCGAGATATGGGAGTTTGAAGACAAGAAATGGTTGAGAAGGCAAAAAATTTTTCGCAATTCTGCTGCTCCAAACGCTTAATCAGAATGGCCTAGGGAAAAAATACACATACTGTTGTAATCGGGCGAGTTTCTAATTTCAGATGCAATAGGATTTTTTGGGTTAGGTCAATCCGTTCGCGAGATATGGGAGTTTGAAGCCAAGAAATGGTAGAGAAGGCAAAAAATTTTTCACAATTCTGCTGCTCCAAACGCTTAACCAGAATGACCTAGGGAAAAAATACACATACCGTTGTAATCGGGCGAGTTTCTACTTTCAGATGCAATAGGAATTTTTGGGTCAGGTCAATCCGTTCGCGAGATATGGGACTTTGAAGCTAAGAAATGGTTGAGAAGACAACAAATTCTTCGCACTTCTGCTGCTCCAAACGCTTAACCAGTATGGCCTAGGGAAAAAATACACATAGCGTTGTAATCGGGCGAGTTTCTACTTTCAGACGCAATAGGAATTTTTGGGTTAGGTCAATCCGTCCGCGAGATATGGGAGTTTGAAGACAAGAAATGGTTGAGAAGGCAAAAAATTTTTCGCAATTCTGCTGCTCTAAACGCTTAATCAGAATGGCCTAGGGAAAAAATACACATACTGTTGTAATCGGGCGAGTTTCTACTTTCAGATGCAATAGGATTTTTTGTGTTAGGTCAATCCGTTCGCGAGATATGGGAGTTTGAAGCCAAGAAATGGTAGAGAAGGCAAAAAATTTTTCACAATTCTGCTGCTCCAAACGCTTAACCAGAATGACCTAGGGAAAAAATACACATACCGTTGTAATCGGGCGAGTTTCTACTTTCAGATGCAATAGGAATTTTTGGGTCAGGTCAATCCGTTCGCGAGATATGGGACTTTGAAGCTAAGAAATGGTTGAGAAGACAACAAATTCTTCGCACTTCTGCTGCTCCAAACGCTTAACCAGAACGGCCTAGGGATAAAATACACATACCGTTGTAATCGGACGAGTTCCTACTTTCAGATGCAACAGGAATTTTTGGGTTAGGTCAATCCGTTCGCGAGATATGGGAGTTTGAAGCCAAGAAATGGTTGAGAAGGAAAAAAATTTTTCGCAATTCTGCTGCTCCATACGCTTAACCAGAATGGCCTAGGGAAAAAATACACATACCGTTGTAATCGGGTGAGTTTCTACTTTCAGATGCCATAGGAATTTTTGGGTTATGTCAATCCGTTCGCGAGATATGGGAGTTTGAAGCCAAGGAATGGTTGGGAAGGCAAGAAATTTTTCGCAATTCTGCTGCTCCAAACGCTTAACCAGAATGGCGTAGGGAAAAAATACACATACCGTTGTAATCGGGCGAGTTTCTACTTTCAGATGCAACAGGAATCTTTGGGTTACGTCAATCCGTTCGCGAGATATGGGAGTTTGAAGCTAAGAAATGGTTGAGAATGCAAAAAATTTTTCGCAATTCTGCTGCTCCAAGCGCTTAACCAGAATGCCCTAGGGAAAAAATACGCATATCGTTGTAATCGGGCGAGTTCCTACTTTCAGACGCAGCAGGAACTTCAGGGTTTTGTCAATCCGTTCGCGAGATATGGGAGTTTGAAGCTAAGAAATGGTTCAGAAGACAACAAATTCTTCGCAATTCTGCTGCTCCAAACGCTTAACCAGAATGGCCTAGGGAAAAAATACACATAGCGTTGTAATCGGGCGAGTTTCTACTTTCAGACGCAACAGGAATTTTTGGGTTAGGTCAATCTGTTCGCGAGATATGGGAGTTTGAAGCTAAGAAATGGTTGAGAAGGCAAAAAATTTTTCGCAATTCTGCTGCTCCAAACGCTTAACCAGAATGGCCTAGGGAGAAAATACACATACCGTTGTAATCGGGCGAGTTTCTACTTTCAGATGCAATAGGAATTTTTGGGTTAGGTCAAGCCGTTCGCGAGATATGGGAGTTTGAAGCTAAGAAATGGTTGAGAAGACAACAAATTCTTCGCAATTCTGCTGCTCCAAACGCTTAACCAGAATGGCCTAGGGAAAAAATACACATAGCGTTGTAATCGGGCGAGTTTCTACTTTCAGACGCAACAGGAATTTTTGGGTTAGGTCAATCTGTTCGCGAGATATGGGAGTTTGAAACCAAGAAATGGTTGAGAAGGCAAAAAATTTTTCGCAATTCTGCTGCTCCAAACGCTTAACCAGAATGGCCTAGGGAGAAAATACACATACCGTTGTAATCGGGCGAGTTTCTACTTTCAGATGCAATAGGAATTTTTGGGTTAGGTCAAGCCGTTCGCGAGATATGGGAGTTTGAAGCCAAGAAATGGTAGATAAGGCAAAAAATTTATCACAATTCTGCTGCTCCAAACGCTTAACCAGAATGGCCTAGGGATAATATACACACACCGTTGTAATCGGGCGAGTTCCTACTTTCAGATGCAACAGGAATTTTTGGGTTAGGTCAATCCGTTCGCGAGATATGGGAGTTTGAAGCCAAGAAATGGTTGAGAAGGAAAAAAATTTTTCGCAATTCTGCTGCTCCATACGCTTAACCAGAATGGCCTAGGGAAAAAATACACATACCGTTGTAATCGGGTGAGTTTCTACTTTCAGATGCAACAGGAATTTTTGGGTTAGGTCAATCCGTTCGCGAGATATGGGACTTTGGAGCCAAGAAATGGTTGAGAAGGCAAAAAATTTTTGCAATTCTGCTGCTCCAAACGCTTAACCAGAATGGCCTAGGGAAAAAATACACATAGCGTTGTAATCTGGCGAGTTTCTACTTTCAGACGCAACAGGAATTTTTGGGTTAGGTCAATCCGTTCGCGAGATATGGGAGTTTGAAGCCAAGAAATGGTTGAGAAGGCAAAAAATTTGTCGCACTTCTGCTGCTCCATACGCTTAACCAGAATGGCCTCGGGAAAAAATACACATACTGTTGTAATGGGGCGAGTTTCTACTTTCAGATGCAATAGGAATTTTTGGGTTAGGTCAATCCGTTCGCGAGATATGGGAGTTTGAAGCCAAGAAATGGTTGAGAAGGCAAAAAATTTTTCGCAATTCTGCTGCTCCAAGCGCTTAACAAGAATGCCCTAGGGAAAAAATACGCATACTGTTGTAATCGGGCGAGTTTCTAATTTCAGATGCAATAGGATTTTTTGGGTTAGGTCAATCCGTTCGCGAGATATGGGACTTTGAAGCCAAGAAATGGTTGAGAAGGCAAAAAATTTTTCACAATTCTGCTGCTCCAAACGCTTAACCAGAATGACCTAGGGAAAAAATACACATACCGTTGTAATCGGGCGAGTTTCTACTTTCAGATGCAATAGGAATTTTTGGGTCAGGTCAATCCGTTCGCGAGATATGGGACTTTGAAGCTAAGAAATGGTTGAGAAGACAACAAATTCTTCGCAATTCTGCTGCTCCAAACGCTTAACCAGAACGGCCTAGGGATAAAATACACATACCGTTGTAATCGGACGAGTTCCTACTTTCAGATGCAACAGGAATTTTTGGGTTAGGTCAATCCGTTCGCGAGATATGGGAGTTTGAAGCCAAGAAATGTTTGAGAAGGAAAAAAATTTTTCGCAATTCTGCTGCTCCATACGCTTAACCAGAATGGCCTAGGGAAAAAATACACATACCGTTGTAATCGGGTGAGTTTCTACTTTCAGATGCCATAGGAATTTTTGGGTTAGGTCAATCCGTTCGCGAGATATGGGAGTTTGAAGCCAAGGAATGTTTGAGAAGGCAAGAAATTTTTCGCAATTCTGCTGCTCCAAACGCTTAACCAGAATGGCGTAGGGAAAAAATACACATAGCGTTGTAATCGGGCGAGTTTCTACTTTCAGACGCAACAGGAATTTTTGGGTTAGGTCAATCTGTTCGCGAGATATGGGAGTTTGAAGCTAAGAAATGGTTGAGAAGGCAAAAAATTTTTCGCAATTCTGCTGCTCCAAGCGCTTAACCAGAATGCTCTAGGGAAAAAATACGCATATCGTTGTAATCGGGCGGTGTCCTACTTTCAGACGCAGCAGGAACTTCTGGGTTTGGTCAATCCGTTCGCGAGATATGGGAGTTTGAAGCTAAGAAATGGTTGAGAAGACAACAAATTCTTCGCAATTCTGCTGCTCCAAACGCTTAACCAGAATGGCCTAGGGAAAAAATACACATAGCGTTGTAATCTGGCGAGTTTCTACTTTCAGACGCAACAGGAATTTTTGGGTTAGGTCAATCCGTTCGCGAGATATGGGAGTTTGAAGCCAAGAAATGGTTGAGAAGGCAACAAATTTGTCGCACTTCTGCTGCTCCAAACGCTTAACCAGAACGGCCTAGGGATAAAATACACATACCGTTGTAATCGGGCGAGTTCCTACTTTCAGATGCAACAGGAATTTTTGGGTTAGGTCAATCCGTTCGCGAGATATGGGAGTTTGAAGCCAAGAAATGGTTGAGAAGGCAAAAAATTTGTCGCACTTCTGCTGCTCCATACGCTTAACCAGAATGGCCTCGGGAAAAAATACACATACTGTTGTAATGGGGCGAGTTTCTACTTTCAGATGCAATAGGAATTTTTGGGTTAGGTCAATCCGTTCGCGAGATATGGGAGTTTGAAGCCAAGAAATGGTTGAGAAGGCAAAAAATTTTTCGCAATTCTGCTGCTCCAAGCGCTTAACAAGAATGCCTTAGGGAAAAAATACGCATACTGTTGTAATCGGGCGAGTTTCTAATTTCAGATGCAATAGGATTTTTTGGGTTAGGTCAATCCGTTCGCGAGATATGGGAGTTTGAAGCCAAGAAATGGTTGAGAAGGCAAAAAATTTGTCGCACTTCTGCTGCTCCATACGCTTAACCAGAATGGCCTCGGGAAAAAATACACATACCGTTGTAATCGGGTGAGTTTCTACTTTCAGATGCAACAGGAATTTTTGGGTTAGGTCAATCCGTTCGCGAGATATGGGACTTTGGAGCCAAGAAATGGTTGAGAAGGCAAAAAATTTTTGCAATTCTGCTGCTCCAAACGCTTAACCAGAATGGCCTAGGGAAAAAATACACATAGCGTTGTAATCTGGCGAGTTTCTACTTTCAGACGCAACAGGAATTTTTGGGTTAGGTCAATCCGTTCGCGAGATATGGGAGTTTGAAGCCAAGAAATGGTTGAGAAGGCAAAAAATTTGTCGCACTTCTGCTGCTCCATACGCTTAACCAGAATGGCCTCGGGAAAAAATACACATACTGTTGTAATGGGGCGAGTTTCTACTTTCAGATGCAATAGGAATTTTTGGGTTAGGTCAATCCGTTCGCGAGATATGGGAGTTTGAAGCCAAGAAATGGTTGAGAAGGCAAAAAATTTTTCGCAATTCTGCTGCTCCAAGCGCTTAACAAGAATGCCCTAGGGAAAAAATACGCATACTGTTGTAATCGGGCGAGTTTCTAATTTCAGATGCAATAGGATTTTTTGGGTTAGGTCAATCCGTTCGCGAGATATGGGACTTTGAAGCCAAGAAATGGTTGAGAAGGCAAAAAATTTTTCACAATTCTGCTGCTCCAAACGCTTAACCAGAATGACCTAGGGAAAAAATACACATACCGTTGTAATCGGGCGAGTTTCTACTTTCAGATGCAATAGGAATTTTTGGGTCAGGTCAATCCGTTCGCGAGATATGGGACTTTGAAGCTAAGAAATGGTTGAGAAGACAACAAATTCTTCGCAATTCTGCTGCTCCAAACGCTTAACCAGAACGGCCTAGGGATAAAATACACATACCGTTGTAATCGGACGAGTTCCTACTTTCAGATGCAACAGGAATTTTTGGGTTAGGTCAATCCGTTCGCGAGATATGGGAGTTTGAAGCCAAGAAATGTTTGAGAAGGAAAAAAATTTTTCGCAATTCTGCTGCTCCATACGCTTAACCAGAATGGCCTAGGGAAAAAATACACATACCGTTGTAATCGGGTGAGTTTCTACTTTCAGATGCCATAGGAATTTTTGGGTTAGGTCAATCCGTTCGCGAGATATGGGAGTTTGAAGCCAAGGAATGTTTGAGAAGGCAAGAAATTTTTCGCAATTCTGCTGCTCCAAACGCTTAACCAGAATGGCGTAGGGAAAAAATACACATACCGTTGTAATCGGGCGAGTTTCTACTTTCAGATGCAACAGGAATCTTTGGGTTACGTCAATCCGTTCGCGAGATATGGGAGTTTGAAGCTAAGAAATGGTTGAGAAGGCAAAAAATTTTTCGCAATTCTGCTGCTCCAAGCGCTTAACCAGAATGCTCTAGGGAAAAAATACGCATATCGTTGTAATCGGGCGAGTTCCTACTTTCAGACGCAGCAGGAACTTCTGGGTTTGGTCAATCCGTTCGCGAGATATGGGAGTTTGAAGCTAAGAAATGGTTGAGAAGACAACAAATTCTTCGCAATTCTGCTGCTCCAAACGCTTAACCAGAATGGCCTAGGGAAAAAATACACATAGCGTTGTAATCGGGCGAGTTTCTACTTTCAGACGCAACAGGAATTTTTGGGTTAGGTCAATCTGTTCGCGAGATATGGGAGTTTGAAGCTAAGAAATGGTTGAGAAGGCAAAAAATTTTTCGCAATTCTGCTGCTCCAAACGCTTAACCAGAATGGCCTAGGGAGAAAATACACATATCGTTGTAATCGGGCGAGTTTCTACTTTCAGATGCAATAGGAATTTTTGGGTTAGGTCAAGCCGTTCGCGAGATATGGGAGTTTGAAGCTAAGAAATGGTTGAGAAGACAACAAATTCTTCGCAATTCTGCTGCTCCAAACGCTTAACCAGAATGGCCTAGGGAAAAAATACACATAGCGTTGTAATCGGGCGAGTTTCTACTTTCAGACGCAACAGGAATTTTTGGGTTAGGTCAATCTGTTCGCGAGATATGGGAGTTTGAAGCCAAGAAATGGTTGAGAAGGCAAAAAATTTTTCGCAATTCTGCTGCTCCAAACGCTTAACCAGAATGGCCTAGGGAGAAAATACACATACCGTTGTAATCGGGCGAGTTTCTACTTTCAGATGCAATAGGAATTTTTGGGTTAGGTCAAGCCGTTCGCGAGATATGGGAGTTTGAAGCCAAGAAATGGTAGATAAGGCAAAAAATTTATCACAATTCTGCTGCTCCAAACGCTTAACCAGAATGGCCTAGGGAAAAAATACACATACCGTTGTAATCGGGCGAGTTTCTACTTTCAGACGCAATAGGAATTTTTGGGTTAGGTCAATCCGTCCGCGAGATATGGGAGTTTGAAGACAAGAAATGGTTGAGAAGGCAAAAAATTTTTCGCAATTCTGCTGCTCCAAACGCTTAATCAGAATGGCCTAGGGAAAAAATACACATACTGTTGTAATCGGGCGAGTTTCTAATTTCAGATGCAATAGGATTTTTTGGGTTAGGTCAATCCGTTCGCGAGATATGGGAGTTTGAAGCCAAGAAATGGTAGAGAAGGCAAAAAATTTGTCGCACTTCTGCTGCTCCATACGCTTAACCAGAATGGCCTCGGGAAAAAATACACATACTGTTGTAATGGGGCGAGTTTCTACTTTCAGATGCAATAGGAATTTTTGGGTTAGGTCAATCCGTTCGCGAGATATGGGAGTTTGAAGCCAAGAAATGGTTGAGAAGGCAAAAAATTTTTCGCAATTCTGCTGCTCCAAGCGCTTAACAAGAATGCCCTAGGGAAAAAATACGCATACTGTTGTAATCGGGCGAGTTTCTAATTTCAGATGCAATAGGATTTTTTGGGTTAGGTCAATCCGTTCGCGAGATATGGGACTTTGAAGCCAAGAAATGGTTGAGAAGGCAAAAAATTTTTCACAATTCTGCTGCTCCAAACGCTTAACCAGAATGACCTAGGGAAAAAATACACATACCGTTGTAATCGGGCGAGTTTCTACTTTCAGATGCAATAGGAATTTTTGGGTCAGGTCAATCCGTTCGCGAGATATGGGACTTTGAAGCTAAGAAATGGTTGAGAAGACAACAAATTCTTCGCAATTCTGCTGCTCCAAACGCTTAACCAGAACGGCCTAGGGATAAAATACACATACCGTTGTAATCGGACGAGTTCCTACTTTCAGATGCAACAGGAATTTTTGGGTTAGGTCAATCCGTTCGCGAGATATGGGAGTTTGAAGCCAAGAAATGTTTGAGAAGGAAAAAAATTTTTCGCAATTCTGCTGCTCCATACGCTTAACCAGAATGGCCTAGGGAAAAAATACACATACCGTTGTAATCGGGTGAGTTTCTACTTTCAGATGCCATAGGAATTTTTGGGTTAGGTCAATCCGTTCGCGAGATATGGGAGTTTGAAGCCAAGGAATGTTTGAGAAGGCAAGAAATTTTTCGCAATTCTGCTGCTCCAAACGCTTAACCAGAATGGCGTAGGGAAAAAATACACATACCGTTGTAATCGGGCGAGTTTCTACTTTCAGATGCAACAGGAATCTTTGGGTTACGTCAATCCGTTCGCGAGATATGGGAGTTTGAAGCCAAGAAATGGTAGAGAAGGCAAAAAATTTATCACAATTCTGCTGCTCCAAACGCTTAACCAGAATGGCCTAGGGAAAAAATACGCATATCGTTGTAATCGGGCGAGTCCCTACTTTCAGACGCAGCAGGAACTTCTGGGTTTGGTCAATCCGTTCGCGAGATATGGGAGTTTGAAGCTAAGAAATGGTTGAGAAGACAACAAATTCTTCGCAATTCTGCTGCTCCAAACGCTTAACCAGAATGGCCTAGGGAAAAAATACACATAGCGTTGTAATCGGGCGAGTTTCTACTTTCAGACGCAACAGGAATTTTTGGGTTAGGTCAATCTGTTCGCGAGATATGGGAGTTTGAAGCCAAGAAATGGTTGAGAAGGCAAAAAATTTTTCGCAATTCTGCTGCTCCAAACGCTTAACCAGAATGGCCTAGGGAGAAAATACACATACCGTTGTAATCGGGCGAGTTTCTACTTTCAGATGCAATAGGAATTTTTGGGTTAGGTCAAGCCGTTCGCGAGATATGGGAGTTTGAAGCCAAGAAATGGTAGATAAGGCAAAAAATTTATCACAATTCTGCTGCTCCAAACGCTTAACCAGAATGGCCTAGGGAAAAAATACACATACCGTTGTAATCGGGCGAGTTTCTACTTTCAGACGCAATAGGAATTTTTGGGTTAGGTCAATCCGTCCGCGAGATATGGGAGTTTGAAGACAAGAAATGGTTGAGAAGGCAAAAAATTTTTCGCAATTCTGCTGCTCCAAACGCTTAATCAGAATGGCCTAGGGAAAAAATACACATACTGTTGTAATCGGGCGAGTTTCTAATTTCAGATGCAATAGGATTTTTTGGGTTAGGTCAATCCGTTCGCGAGATATGGGAGTTTGAAGCCAAGAAATGGTAGAGAAGGCAAAAAATTTTTCACAATTCTGCTGCTCCAAACGCTTAACCAGAATGACCTAGGGAAAAAATACACATACCGTTGTAATCGGGCGAGTTTCTACTTTCAGATGCAATAGGAATTTTTGGGTCAGGTCAATCCGTTCGCGAGATATGGGACTTTGAAGCTAAGAAATGGTTGAGAAGACAACAAATTCTTCGCACTTCTGCTGCTCCAAACGCTTAACCAGTATGGCCTAGGGAAAAAATACACATAGCGTTGTAATCGGGCGAGTTTCTACTTTCAGACGCAACAGGAATTTTTGGGTTAGGTCAATCCGTTCGCGAGATATGGGAGTTTGAAGCCAAGAAATGGTTGAGAAGGCAAAAAATTTTTCGCAATTCTGCTGCTCCAAACGCTTAACCAGAATGGCCTAGGGATAAAATACACACACCGTTGTAATCGGGCGAGTTCCTACTTTCAGATGCAACAGGAATTTTTGGGTTAGGTCAATCCGTTCGCGAGATATGGTAGTTTGAAGCCAAGAAATGGTTGAGAAGGAAAAAAATTTTTCGCACTTCTGCTGCTCCATACGCTTAACCAGAATGGCCTCGGGAAAAAATACGCATACTGTTGTAATCGGGCGAGTTTCTAATTTCAGATGCAATAGGATTTTTTGGGTTAGGTCAATCCGTTCGCGAGATATGGGACTTTGGAGCCATGAAATGGTTGAGAAGGCAAAAAATTTTTGCAATTCTACTGCTCCAAACGCTTAACCAGAATGGCCTAGGGAAAAAATACACATAGCGTTGTAATCTGGCGAGTTTCTACTTTCAGACGCAACAGGAATTTTTGGGTTAGGTCAATCCGTTCGCGAGATATGGGAGTTTGAAGCCAAGAAATGGTTGAGAAGGCAACAAATTTGTCGCACTTCTGCTGCTCCAAACGCTTAACCAGAACGGCCTAGGGATAAAATACACATACCGTTGTAATCGGGCGAGTTCCTACTTTCAGATGCAACAGGAATTTTTGGGTTAGGTCAATCCGTTCGCGAGATATGGGAGTTTGAAGCCAAGAAATGGTTGAGAAGGAAAAAAATTTTTCGCACTTCTGCTGCTCCATACGCTTAACCAGAATGGCCTTGGGAAAAAATACACATACCGTTGTAATCGGGTGAGTTTCTACTTTCAGATGCCATAGGAATTTTTGGGTTAGGTCAATCCGTTCGCGAGATATGGGAGTTTGAAGCCAAGAAATGGTTGAGAAGGCAAGAAATTTTTCGCAATTCTGCTGCTCCAAACGCTTAACCAGAATGGCGTAGGGAAAAAATACACATACCGTTGTAATCGGGCGAGTTTCTACTTTCAGACGCAAGAGGAATTTTTGGGTTATGTCAATCCGTTCGCGAGATATGGGACTTTGGAGCCAAGAAATGGTTGAGAAGGCAAAAAATTTTTGCAATTCTGCTGCTCCAAACGCTTAACCAGAATGGCCTAGGGAAAAAATACACATAGCGTTGTAATCTGGCGAGTTTCTACTTTCAGACGCAACAGGAATTTTTGGGTTAGGTCAATCCGTTCGCGAGATATGGGAGTTTGAAGCCAAGAAATGGTTGAGAAGGCAAAAAATTTTTCGCAATTCTGCTGCTCCAAACGCTTAACCAGAATGGCCTAGGGATAAAATACACATACCGTTGTAATCGGGCGAGTTTCTACTTTCAGATGCAATAGGAATTTTTGGGTCAGGTCAATCCGTTCGCGAGATATTGGACTTTGAAGCTAAGAAATGGTTGAGAAGACAACAAATTCTTCGCACTTCTGCTGCTCCAAACGCTTAACCAGTATGGCCTAGGGAAAAAATACACATAGCGTTGTAATCGGGCGAGTTTCTACTTTCAGACGCAACAGGAATTTTTGGGTTAGGTCAATCCGTTCGCGAGATATGGGAGTTTGAAGCCAAGAAATGGTTGAGAAGGCAAAAAATTTTTCGCAATTCTGCTGCTCCAAACGCTTAACCAGAATGGCCTAGGGATAAAATACACACACCGTTGTAATCGGGCGAGTTCCTACTTTCAGATGCAACAGGAATTTTTGGGTTAGGTCAATCCGTTCGCGAGATATGGGAGTTTGAAGCCAAGAAATGGTTGAGAAGGAAAAAAATTTTTCGCACTTCTGCTGCTCCATACGCTTAACCAGAATGGCCTCGGGAAAAAATACGCATACTGTTGTAATCGGGCGAGTTTCTAATTTCAGATGCAATAGGATTTTTTGGGTTAGGTCAATCCGTTCGCGAGATATGGGACTTTGGAGCCATGAAATGGTTGAGAAGGCAAAAAATTTTTGCAATTCTGCTGCTCCAAACGCTTAACCAGAATGGCCTAGGGAAAAAATACACATAGCGTTGTAATCTGGCGAGTTTCTACTTTCAGACGCAACAGGAATTTTTGGGTTAGGTCAATCCGTTCGCGAGATATGGGAGTTTGAAGCCAAGAAATGGTTGAGAAGGCAACAAATTTGTCGCACTTCTGCTGCTCCAAACGCTTAACCAGAACGGCCAAGGGATAAAATACACATACCGTTGTAATCGGGCGAGTTCCTACTTTCAGATGCAACAGGAATTTTTGGGTTAGGTCAATCCGTTCGCGAGATATGGGAGTTTGAAGCCAAGAAATGGTTGAGAAGGAAAAAAATTTTTCGCACTTCTGCTGCTCCATACGCTTAACCAGAATGGCCTTGGGAAAAAATACACATACCGTTGTAATCGGGTGAGTTTCTACTTTCAGATGCCATAGGAATTTTTGGGTTAAGTCAATCCGTTCGCGAGATATGGGAGTTTGAAGCCAAGAAATGGTTGAGAAGGCAAAAAATTTTTCGCAATTCTGCTGCTCCAAACGCTTAACCAGAATGGCCTAGGGATAAAATACACATACCGTTGTAATCGGGCGAGTTTCTACTTTCAGATGCAATAGGAATTTTTGGGTCAGGTCAATCCGTTCGCGAGATATTGGACTTTGAAGCTAAGAAATGGTTGAGAAGACAACAAATTCTTCGCACTTCTGCTGCTCCAAACGCTTAACCAGTATGGCCTAGGGAAAAAATACACATAGCGTTGTAATCGGGCGAGTTTCTACTTTCAGACGCAACAGGAATTTTTGGGTTAGGTCAATCCGTTCGCGAGATATGGGAGTTTGAAGCCAAGAAATGGTTGAGAAGGCAAAAAATTTTTCGCAATTCTGCTGCTCCAAACGCTTAACCAGAATGGCCTAGGGATAAAATACACATACCGTTGTAATCGGGCGAGTTCCTACTTTCAGATGCAACAGGAATTTTTTTGTTAGGTCAATCCGTTCGCGAGATATGGGAGTTTGAAGCCAAGAAATGGTTGAGAAGGAAAAAAATTTTTCGCACTTCTGCTGCTCCATACGCTTAACCAGAATGGCCTAGGGAAAAAATACACATACCGTTGTAATCGGGTGAGTTTCTACTTTCAGATGCAACAGGAATTTTTGGGTTATGTCAATCCGTTCGCGAGATATGGGACTTTGGAGCCAAGAAATGGTTGAGAAGGCAAAAAATTTTTGCAATTCTGCTGCTCCAAACGCTTAACCAGAATGGCCTAGGGAAAAAATACACATAGCGTTGTAATCTGGCGAGTTTCTACTTTCAGACGCAACAGGAATTTTTGGGTTAGGTCAATCCGTTCGCGAGATATGGGAGTTTGAAGCCAAGAAATGGTTCAGAAGGCAAAAAATTTTTCGCAATTCTGCTGCTCCAAACGCTTAACCAGAATGGCCTAGGGATAAAATACACATACCGTTGTAATCGGGCGAGTTTCTACTTTCAGATGCAACAGGAATTTTTGGGTTAGGTCAATCCGTTCGCGAAATATGGGAGTTTGAAGCCAAGAAATGGTTGAGAAGGCAAAAAATTTGTCGCACTTCTGCTGCTCCATACGCTTAACCAGAATGCCCTAGGGAAAAAATACGCATATCGTTGTAATCGGGCGAGTTCCTACTTTCAGACGCAGCAGGAACTTCTGGGTTTGGTCAATCCGTTCGCGAGATATGGGAGTTTGAAGCTAAGAAATGGTTGAGAAGACAACAAATTCTTCGCACTTCTGCTGCTCCAAACGCTTAACCAGAATGGCCTAGGGAAAAAATACACATAGCGTTGTAATCGGGCGAGTTTCTACTTTCAGACGCAACAGGAATTTTTGGGTTAGGTCAATCTGTTCGCGAGATATGGGAGTTTGAAGCCAAGAAATGGTTGAGAAGGCAAAAAATTTTTCGCAATTCTGCTGCTCCAAACGCTTAACCAGAACGGCCTAGGGATAAAATACACATACCGTTGTAATCGGGCGAGTTCCTACTTTCAGATGCAACAGGAATTTTTGGGTTAGGTCAATCCGTTCGCGAGATATGGGAGTTTGAAGCCAAGAAATGGTTGAGAAGGAAAAAAATTTGTCGCACTTCTGCTGCTCCATACGCTTAACCAGAATGCCCTAGGGAAAAAATACGCATATCGTTGTAATCGGGCGAGTTCCTACTTTCAGACGCAGCAGGAACTTCTGGGTTTGGTCAATCCGTTCGCGAGATATGGGAGTTTGAAGCTAAGAAATGGTTGAGAAGACAACAAATTCTTCGCACTTCTGCTGCTCCAAACGCTTAACCAGAATGGCCTAGGGAGAAAATACACATACCGTTGTAATCGGGCGAGTTTCTACTTTCAGATGCAATAGGAATTTTTGGGTTAGGTCAAGCCGTTCGAGAGATATGGGAGTTTGAAGCCAAGAAATGGTAGATAAGGCAAAAAATTTATCACAATTCTGCTGCTCCAAACGCTTAACCAGAATGGCCTAGGGAAAAAATACACATACCGTTGTAATCGGGCGAGTTTCTACTTTCAGACGCAATAGGAATTTTTGGGTTAGGTCAATCCGTCCGCGAGATATGAGAGTTTGAAGACAAGAAATGGTTGAGAAGGCAAAAAATTTTTCGCAATTCTGCTGCTCCAAACGCTTAATCAGAATGGCCTAGGGAAAAAATACACATACTGTTGTAATCGGGCGAGTTTCTACTTTCAGATGCAATAGGATTTTTTGGGTTAGGTCAATCCGTTCACGAGATATGGGAGTTTGAAGCCAAGAAATGGTAGAGAAGGCAAAAAATTTTTCACAATTCTGCTGCTCCAAACGCTTAACCAGAATGACCTAGGGAAAAAATACACATACCGTTGTAATCGGGCGAGTTTCTACTTTCAGATGCAATAGGAATTTTTGGGTCAGGTCAATCCGTTCGCGAGATATGGGACTTTGAAGCTAAGAAATGGTTGAGAAGACAACAAATTCTTCGCACTTCTGCTGCTCCAAACGCTTAACCAGAACGGCCTAGGGATAAAATACACATACCGTTGTAATCGGGCGAGTTCCTACTTTCAGATGCAACAGGAATTTTTGGGTTAGGTCAATCCGTTCGCGAGATATGGGAGTTTGAAGCCAAGAAATGGTTGAGAAGGAAAAAAATTTTTCGCACTTCTGCTGCTCCATACGCTTAACCAGAATGGCCTTGGGAAAAAATACACATACCGTTGTAATCGGGTGAGTTTCTACTTTCAGATGCCATAGGAATTTTTGGGTTAGGTCAATCCGTTCGCGAGATATGGGAGTTTGAAGCCAAGAAATGGTTGAGAAGGCAAGAAATTTTTCGCAATTCTGCTGCTCCAAACGCTTAACCAGAATGGCGTAGGGAAAAAATACACATACCGTTGTAATCGGGCGAGTTCCTACTTTCAGACGCAGCAGGAACTTCTGGGTTTGGTCAATCCGTTCGCGAGATATGGGAGTTTGAAGCTAAGAAATGGTTGAGAAGACAACAAATTCTTCGCAATTCTGCTGCTCCAAACGCTTAACCAGAATGGCGTAGGGAAAAAAGACACATAGCGTTGTAATCGGGCGAGTTTCTACTTTCAGACGCAACAGGAATTTTTGGGTTAGGTCAATCTGTTCGCGAGATATGGGAGTTTGAAGCCAAGAAATGGTTGAGAAGGCAAAAAATTTTTCGCAATTCTGCTGCTCCAAACGCTTAACCAGAATGGCCTAGGGAGAAAATACACATACCGTTGTAATCGGGCGAGTTTCTACTTTCAGATGCAATAGGAATTTTTGGGTTAGGTCAAGCCGTTCGCGAGATATGGGAGTTTGAAGCCAAGAAATGGTAGATAAGGCAAAAAATTTATCACAATTCTGCTGCTCCAAACGCTTAACCAGAATGGCCTAGGGAAAAAATACACATACCGTTGTAATCGGGCGAGTTTCTACTTTCAGACGCAATAGGAATTTTTGGGTTAGGTCAATCCGTCCGCGAGATATGGGAGTTTGAAGCCAAGAAATGGTTGAGAAGGAAAAAAATTTTTCGCACTTCTGCTGCTCCATACGCTTAACCAGAATGGCCTTGGGAAAAAATACACATACCGTTGTAATCGGGTGAGTTTCTACTTTCAGATGCCATAGGAATTTTTGGGTTACGTCAATCCGTTCGCGAGATATGGGAGTTTGAAGCTAAGAAATGGTTGAGAAGGCAAAAAATTTTTGCAATTCTGCTGCTCCAAACGCTTAACCAGAATGGCCTAGGGAAAAAATACACATAGCGTTGTAATCTGGCGAGTTTCTACTTTCAGACGCAACAGGAATTTTTGGGTTAGGTCAATCCGTTCGCGAGATATGGGAGTTTGAAGACAAGAAATGGTTGAGAAGGCAAAAAATTTTTCGCAACTCTGCTGCTCCAAACGCTTAACCAGAATGGCCTAGGGAAAAAATACACATACCGTTGTAATCGGGCGAGTTTCTACTATCAGGTGCAATAGGAATTTTTGGGTTAGGTCAATCCGTTCGCGAGATATGAGACTTTGAAGCCAAGAAATGGTTGAGAAGGCAAAAAATTTTTCGCAATTCTGCTGCTCCAAACGCTTAACCAGAATGGCCTAGGGAAAAAATACACATACCGTTGTAATCGGGCGAGTTTCTACTTTCACGCGCAATAGGAAATTTTGGGTTACGTCAATCCGTTCGCGAGATATGGGAGTTTGAAGCTAAGAAATGGTTGAGAAGACAACAAACTTTTCGCACTTCTGCTGCTCCAAACGCTTAACCAGAATGGCCTAGGGAAAAAATACACATACCGTTGTAATCGGGCGAGTTTCTAGTTTCAGGTGCAATAGGAATTTTTGGGTTAGGTCAATCCGTTCGCGAGATATGGGAGTTTGAAGCCAAGAAATGGTTGAGAAGGCAAAAAATTTTTCGCAACTCTGCTGCTCCAAACGCTTAACCAGAATGGCCTAGGCAAAAAATACACATACCGTTGTAATCGGGCGAGTTTCTACTTTCAGATGCAATAGGAATTTTTGGGTTAGGTCAATCCGTTCGCGAGATATGGGAGTTTGAAGCCAAGAAATGCTTGAGAAGGCAAAAAATTTTTCGCAATTCTGCTGCTCCAAACGCTTAACCAGAATGGCCTAGGGAAAAAATACACATACCGTTGTAATCGGGCGAGTTTCTACTTTCAGATGCAATAGGAATTTTTGGGTTAGGTCAATCCGTTCGCGAGATATGGGAGTTTGAAGCCAAGAAATGGTTGAGAAGGCAAAAAATTTTTCGCAATTCTGCTGCTCCAAACGCTTAACCAGAATGGCCTAGGGAAAAAATACACATACCGTTGTAATCGGGCGAGTTTCTACTATCAGATGCAATAGGAATTTTTGGGTTAGGTCAATCCGTTCGCGAGATATGAGAGTTTGAAGCTCAGAAATGGTTGAGAAGACAACAAACTTTTCGCACTTCTGCTGCTCCAAACGCTTAACCAGAATGGCCTAGGGAAAAAATACACATACCGTTGTAATCGGGCGAGTTTCTAGTTTCAGGTGCAATAGGAATTTTTGGGTTAGGTCAATCCGTTCGCGAGATATGGGAGTTTGAAGCCAAGAAATGGTTGAGAAGGCAAAAAATTTTTCGCAACTCTGCTGCTCCAAACGCTTAACCAGAATGGCCTAGGGAAAAAATACACATACCGTTGTAATCGGGCGAGTTTCTACTTTCAGATGCAATAGGAATTTTTGGGTTAGGTCAATCCGTTCGCGAGATATGGGAGTTTGAAGACAAGAAATGGTTGAGAAGGCAAAAAATTTTTCGCAATTCTGCTGCTCCAAACGCTTATCCAGAATGGCCTAGGGAAAAAATACACATACCGTTGTAATCGGGCGAGTTTCTACTTTCAGACGCAACTGGAATTTTTGGGTTACGTTAATCCGTTCGCGAGATATGGGAGTTTGAAGCTAAGAAATGGTTGAGAATGCAACAAATTTTTCGCACTTCTGCTTCTCCAAACGCTTCACCAGAATGGCCTAGGGAAAAAATACACATACCGTTGTAACCGGGCGAGTTTCTACTTTCAGACGCAACAGGAATTTTTGAGTTAGGTCAATCCGTTCGCGAGATATGGGAGTTTGAAGCCAAGAAATGGTTGAGAAGGCGAAAAATTTTTCGCAATTCTGCTGCTCCAAACGCTTAACCAGAATGGCCTAAGGGAAAAATACACGTACCGTTGTAATCGGGCGAGTTTCTACTTTCAGACGCAACTGGAATTTTTGGGTTACGTTAATCCGTTCGCGAGATATGGGAGTTTGAAGCTAAGAAATGGTTGAGAATGCAACAAATTTTTCGCACTTCTGCTTCTCCAAACGCTTCACCAGAATGGCCTAGGGAAAAAATACACATACCGTTGTAACCGGGCGAGTTTCTACTTTCAGACGCAACAGGAATTTTTGAGTTAGGTCAATCCGTTCGCGAGATATGGGAGTTTGAAGCCAAGAAATGGTGGAGAAGGCAAAAAATTTTTCGCAATTCTGCTGCTCCAAACGCTTAGCCAGAATGGCCTAGGGAAAAAATACACATACCGTTGTAATCGGGCGAGTTTCTACTTTCAGATGCAATAGGAATTTTTGGGTTAGGTCAATCCGTTCGCGAGATATGGGAGTTTGAAGCCAAGAAATGCTTGAGAAGGCAAAAAATTTTTCGCAATTCTGCTGCTCCAAACATTTAACCAGAATGGCCTAGGGAAAAAATACACATACCGTTGTAATCGGGCGAGTTTCTACTTTCAGATGCAATAGGAATTTTTGGGTTAGGTCAATCCGTTCGCGAGATATGGGAGTTTGAAGCCAAGAAATGGTTGAGACGGCAACAAATTTTTCGCAATTCTGCTGCTCCAAACGCTTAACCAGAATGGCCTAGGGAAAAAATACACCTACCGTTGTAATCGGGCGAGTTTCTACTTTCACACGCAATAGGAAATTTTGGGTTACGTCAATCCGTTCGCGAGATATGGGAGTTTGAAGCTAAGAAATGGTTGAGAAGACAACAAACTTTTCGCACTTCTGCTGCTCCAAACGCTTAACCAGAATGGCCTAGGGAAAAAATACACATACCGTTGTAATCGGGCGAGTTTCTAGTTTCAGGTGCAATAGGAATTTTTGGGTTAGGTCAATCCGTTCGCGAGATATGGGAGTTTGAAGCCAAGAAATGGTTGAGAAGGCAAAAAATTTTTCGCAATTCTGCTGCTCCAAACGCTTAACCAGAATGGCCTAGGGAAAAAATACACCTACCGTTGTAATCGGGCGAGTTTCTACTATCAGGTGCAATAGGAATTTTTGGGTTAGGTCAAGCCGTTCGCGAGATATGGGAGTTTGATGCCAAGAAATGGTAGATAAGGCAAAAAATTTATCACAATTCTGCTGCTCCAAACGCTTAACCAGAATGGCCTAGGGAAAAAATACACATACCGTTGTAATCGGGCGAGTTTCTACTTTCAGACGCAATAGGAATTTTTGGGTTAGGTCAATCCGTCCGCGAGATATGGGAGTTTGAAGCCAAGAAATGGTAGAGAAGGCAAAAAATTTTTCACAATTCTGCTGCTCCAAACGCTTAACCAGAATGACCTAGGGAAAAAATACACATACCGTTGTAATCGGGCGAGTTTCTACTTTCAGATGCAATAGGAATTTTTGGGTCAGGTCAATCCGTTCGCGAGATATGGGACTTTGAAGCTAAGAAATGGTTGAGAAGACAACAAATTCTTCGCACTTCTGCTGCTCCAAACGCTTAACCAGAATGGCCTAGGGAAAAAATACACATACCGTTGTAATCGGGCGAGTTTCTACTTTCAGACGCAATAGGAAATTTTGGGTTAGGTCAATCCGTTCGCGAGATATGGGAGTTTGAAGCCAAGAAATGGTTGAGAAGGCAAAAAATTTTTCGCAATTCTGCTGCTCCAAACGCTTAACCAGAATGGCCTAGGGAAAAAATACACCTACCGTTGTAATCGGGCGAGTTTCTACTATCAGGTGCAATAGGAATTTTTGGGTTAGGTCAATCCGTTCGCGAGATATGAGACTTTGAAGCCAAGAAATGGTTGAGAAGGCAAAAAATTTTTCGCAATTCTGCTGCTCCAAACGCTTAACCAGAATGGCCTAGGGAAAAAATACACATACCGTTGTAATCGGGCGAGTTTCTACTTTCACACGCAATAGGAAATTTTGGGTTACGTCAATCCGTTCGCGAGATATGGGAGTTTGAAGCTAAGAAATGGTTGAGAAGACAACAAACTTTTCGCACTTCTGCTGCTCCAAACGCTTAACCAGAATGGCCTAGGGAAAAAATACACATACCGTTGTAATCGGGCGAGTTTCTAGTTTCAGGTGCAATAGGAATTTTTGGGTTAGGTCAATCCGTTCGCGAGATATGGGAGTTTGAAGCCAAGAAATGGTTGAGAAGGCAAAAAATTTTTCGCAATTCTGCTGCTCCAAACGCTTAACCAGAATGGCCTAGGGAAAAAAATACACATACCGTTGTAATCGGGCGAGTTTCTACTTTCAGATGCAATAGGAATTTTTGGGTTAGGTCAATCCGTTCGCGAGATATGGGAGTTTGAAGCCAAGAAATGGTTGAGGAGGCAAAAAATTTTTCGCAATTCTGCTGCTCCAAACGCTTAACCAGAATGGCCTAGGGAAAAAATACACATACCGTTGTAATCGGGCGAGTTTCTACTATCAGATGCAATAGGAATTTTTGGGTTAGGTCAATCCGTTCGCGAGATATGAGAGTTTGAAGCTAAGAAATGGTTGAGAAGACAACAAACTTTTCGCACTTCTGCTGCTCCAAACGTTTAACCAGAATGGCCTAGGGAAAAAATACACATACCGTTGTAATCGGGCGAGTTTCTACTTTCAGATGCAATAGGAATTTTTGGGTTAGGTCAATCCGTTCGCGAGATATGGGAGTTTGAAGCCAAGAAATGGTTGAGAAGGCAAAAAATTTTTCGCAACTCTGCTGCTCCAAACGCTTAACCAGAATGGCCTAGGGAAAAAAATACACATACCGTTGTAATCGGGCGAGTTTCTACTTTCAGATGCAATAGGAATTTTTGGGTTAGGTCAATCCGTTCGCGAGATATGGGACTTTGAAGCCAAGAAATGGTTGAGAAGGCAAAAAATTTTTCGCAATTCTGCTGCTCCAAACGCTTAACCAGAATGGCCTAGGGAGAAAATACACATACCGTTGTAATCGGGCGAGTTTCTACTTTCAGGTGCAATAGGAATTTTTGGGTTAGGTCAATCCGTCCGCGAGATATGGGAGTTCGAAGCCAAGAAATGGTAGAGAAGGCAAAAAATTTTTCACAATTCTGCTGCTCCAAACGCTTAACCAGAATGACCTAGGGAAAAAATACACATACCGTTGTAATCGGGCGAGTTTCTACTTTCAGATGCAATAGGAATTTTTGGGTCAGGTCAATCCGTTCGCGAGATATGGGACTTTGAAGCTAAGAAATGGTTGAGAAGACAACAAATTCTTCGCACTTCTGCTGCTCCAAACGCTTAACCAGAATGGCCTAGGGAAAAAATACACATACCGTTGTAATCGGGCGAGTTTCTACTTTCAGACGCAATAGGAAATTTTGGGTTAGGTCAATCCGTTCGCGAGATATGGGAGTTTGAAGCCAAGAAATGGTTGAGAAGGCAAAAAATTTTTCGCAATTCTGCTGCTCCAAACGCTTAACCAGAATGGCCTAGGGAAAAAATACACCTACCGTTGTAATCGGGCGAGTTTCTACTATCAGGTGCAATAGGAATTTTTGGGTTAGGTCAATCCGTTCGCGAGATATGAGACTTTGAAGCCAAGAAATGGTTGAGAAGGCAAAAAATTTTTCGCAATTCTGCTGCTCCAAACGCTTAACCAGAATGGCCTAGGGAAAAAATACACATACCGTTGTAATCGGGCGAGTTTCTACTTTCACACGCAATAGGAAATTTTGGGTTACGTCAATCCGTTCGCGAGATATGGGAGTTTGAAGCTAAGAAATGGTTGAGAAGACAACAAACTTTTCGCACTTCTGCTGCTCCAAACGCTTAACCAGAATGGCCTAGGGAAAAAATACACATACCGTTGTAATCGGGCGAGTTTCTAGTTTCAGGTGCAATAGGAATTTTTGGGTTAGGTCAATCCGTTCGCGAGATATGGGAGTTTGAAGCCAAGAAATGGTTGAGAAGGCAAAAAATTTTTCGCAACTCTGCTGCTCCAAACGCTTAACCAGAATGGCCTAGGCAAAAAATACACATACCGTTGTAATCGGGCGAGTTTCTACTTTCAGATGCAATAGGAATTTTTGGGTTAGGTCAATCCGTTCGCGAGATATGGGAGTTTGAAGCCAAGAAATGCTTGAGAAGGCAAAAAATTTTTCGCAATTCTGCTGCTCCAAACGCTTAACCAGAATGGCCTAGGGAAAAAAATACACATACCGTTGTAATCGGGCGAGTTTCTACTTTCAGATGCAATAGGAATTTTTGGGTTAGGTCAATCCGTTCGCGAGATATGGGAGTTTGAAGCCAAGAAATGGTTGAGGAGGCAAAAAATTTTTCGCAATTCTGCTGCTCCAAACGCTTAACCAGAATGGCCTAGGGAAAAAATACACATACCGTTGTAATCGGGCGAGTTTCTACTATCAGATGCAATAGGAATTTTTGGGTTAGGTCAATCCGTTCGCGAGATATGAGAGTTTGAAGCTAAGAAATGGTTGAGAAGACAACAAACTTTTCGCACTTCTGCTGCTCCAAACGTTTAACCAGAATGGCCTAGGGAAAAAATACACATACCGTTGTAATCGGGCGAGTTTCTACTTTCAGATGCAATAGGAATTTTTGGGTTAGGTCAATCCGTTCGCGAGATATGGGAGTTTGAAGCCAAGAAATGGTTGAGAAGGCAACAAATTTTTCGCAATTCTGCTGCTCCAAACGCTTAACCAGAATGGCCTAGGGAAAAAATACACATACCGTTGTAATCGGGCGAGTTTCTACTTTCACACGCAATAGGAAATTTTGGGTTACGTCAATCCGTTCGCGAGGTATGGGAGTTTGAAGCTAAGAAATGGTTGAGAAGACAACAAACTTTTCGCACTTCTGCTGCTCCAAACGCTTAACCAGAATGGCCTAGGGAAAAAATACACATACCGTTGTAATCGGGCGAGTTTCTAGTTTCAGGTGCAATAGGAATTTTTGGGTTAGGTCAATCCGTTCGCGAGATATGGGAGTTTGAAGCCAAGAAATGGTTGAGAAGGCAAAAAATTTTTCGCAACTCTGCTGCTCCAAACGCTTAACCAGAATGGCCTAGGGAAAAAATACACATACCGTTGTAATCGGGCGAGTTTCTACTTTCAGATGCAATAGGAATTTTTGGGTTAGGTCAATCCGTTCGCGAGATATGGGACTTTGAAGCCAAGAAATGGTTGAGAAGGCAAAAAATTTTTCGCAATTCTGCTGCTCCAAACGCTTAACCAGAATGGCCTAGGGAGAAAATACACATACCGTTGTAATCGGGCGAGTTTCTACTTTCAGGTGCAATAGGAATTTTTGGGTTAGGTCAATCCGTTCGCGAGATATGGGAGTTTGAAGCCAAGAAATGCTTGAGAAGGCAAAAAATTTTTCGCAATTCTGCTGCTCCAAACGTTTAACCAGAATGGCCTAGGGAAAAAATACACATACCGTTGTAATCGGGCGAGTTTCTACTTTCAGATGCAATAGGAATTTTTGGGTTAGGTCAATCTGTTCGCGAGATATGGGAGTTTGAAGCCAAGAAATGGTAGAGAAGGCAAAAAATTTTTCACAATTCTGCTGCTCCAAACGCTTAACCAGAATGACCTACGGAAAAAATACACATACCGTTGTAATCGGGCGAGTTTCTACTTTCAGATGCAATAGAAATTTTTGGGTTAGGTCAACCCGTTCGCGAGATTTGGGAGTTTGAGGACAAGAAATGGTTGAGAAGGCAAAAATTTTTTCGCATTTCTGCTGCTCCAAACGCTTAACCAGAATGGCCTAGGGAAAAAATACACATACCGTTGTAATCGGGCGAGTTTCTACTTTCAGATGCAACAGGAATCTTTGGGTTACGTCAATCCGTTCGCGAGATATGGGAGTTTAAAGCTAAGAAATGGTTGAGAAGACAACAAATTTTTCGCACTTCTGCTGCTCCAAACGCTTAACCAGAATGGCCTAGGGAAAAAATACGCATACCGTTGTAATCGGGCGAGACTCTACTTTCAGACGCAGCAGGAATTTTTGGGTTCGGCCAATCCGTTCGCGAGATATGGGACTTTGAAGCTAAGAAATGGTTGAGAAGACAACAAATTTTTCGCAATTCTGTTGCTCCAAACGCTTAACCAGAATGGCCTAGGGAAAAAATACACATACCGTTGTAATCGGGCGAGTTTCTACTTTCAGACGCAATAGGAATTTTTGGGTTAGGTCAATCCGTCCGCGAGATATGGGAGTTTGAAGCCAAGAAATGGTAGAGAAGGCAAAAAATTTTTCACAATTCTGCTGCTCCAAACGCTTAACCAGAATGACCTAGGGAAAAAATACACATACCGTTGTAATCGGGCGAGTTTCTACTTTCAGATGCAATAGGAATTTTTGGGTCAGGTCAATCCGTTCGCGAGATATGGGACTTTGAAGCTAAGAAATGGTTGAGAAGACAACAAATTCTTCGCACTTCTGCTGCTCCAAACGCTTAACCAGAATGGCGTAGGGAAAAAATACACATACCGTTGTAATCGGGCGAGTTTCTACTTTCAGACGCAATAGGAAATTTTGGGTTAGGTCAATCCGTTCGCGAGATATGGGAGTTTGAAGCCAAGAAATGGTTGAGAAGGCAAAAAATTTTTCGCAATTCTGCTGCTCCAAACGCTTAACCAGAATGGCCTAGGGAAAAAATACACCTACCGTTGTAATCGGGCGAGTTTCTACTATCAGGTGCAATAGGAATTTTTGGGTTAGGTCAATCCGTTCGCGAGATATGAGACTTTGAAGCCAAGAAATGGTTGAGAAGGCAAAAAATTTTTCGCAATTCTGCTGCTCCAAACGCTTAACCAGAATGGCCTAGGGAAAAAATACACATACCGTTGTAATCGGGCGAGTTTCTACTTTCAGATGCAATAGGAATTTTTGGGTTAGGTCAATCCGTTCGCGAGATATGGGACTTTGAAGCCAAGAAATGGTTGAGAAGGCAAAAAATTTTTCGCAATTCTGCTGCTCCAAACGCTTAACCAGAATGGCCTAGGGAAAAAATACACATACCGTTGTAACCGGGCGAGTTTCTACTTTCAGACGCAACAGGAATTTTTGAGTTAGGTCAATCCGTTCGCGAGATATGGGAGTTTGAAGCCAAGAAATGGTGGAGAAGGCAAAAAATTTTTCGCAATTCTGCTGCTCCAAACGCTTATCCAGAATGGCCTAGGGAAAAAATACACATACCGTTGTAATCGGGCGAGTTTCTACTTTCAGGCGCAACTGGAATTTTTGGGTTACATTAATCCGTTCGCGAGATATGGGAGTTTGAAGCTAAGAAATGGTTGAGAATGCAACAAATTTTTCGCACTTCTGCTTCTCCAAACGCTTCACCAGAATGGCCTAGGGAAAAAATACACATACCGTTGTAACCGGGCGAGTTTCTACTTTCAGACGCAACAGGAATTTTTGAGTTAGGTCAATCCGTTCGCGAGATATGGGAGTTTGAAGCCAAGAAATGGTGGAGAAGGCAAAAAATTTTTCGCAATTCTGCTGCTCCAAACGCTTAACCAGAATGGCCTAGGGAAAAAATACACATACCGTTGTAATCGGGCGAGTTTCTACTTTCAGATGCAATATGAATTTTTGGGTTAGGTCAATCCGTTCGCGAGATATGGGAGTTTGAAGCCAAGAAATGGTTGAGAAGGCAACAAATTTTTCGCAATTCTGCTGCTCCAAACGCTTAACCAGAATGGCCTAGGGAAAAAATACACATACCGTTGTAATCGGGCGAGTTTCTACTATCAGATGCAATAGGAATTTTTGGGTTAGGTCAATCCGTTCGCGAGATATGAGACTTTGAAGCCAAGAAATGGTTGAGGAGGCAACAAATTTTTCGCAATTCTGCTGCTCCAAACGCTTAACCAGAATGGCCTAGGGAAAAAATACACATACCGTTGTAATCGGGCGAGTTTCTACTTTCACACGCAATAGGAAATTTTGGGTTACGTCAATCCGTTCGCGAGATATGGGAGTTTGAAGCTAAGAAATGGTTGAGAAGACAACAAACTTTTCGCACTTCTGCTGCTCCAAACGCTTAACCAGAATGGCCTAGGGAAAAAATACACATACCGTTGTAATCGGGCGAGTTTCTAGTGTCAGGTGCAATAGGAATTTTTGGGTTAGGTCAATCCGTTCGCGAGATATGGGAGTTTGAAGCCAAGAAATGGTTGAGAAGGCAAAAAATTTTTCGCAACTCTGCTGCTCCAAACGCTTAACCAGAATGGCCTAGGGAAAAAATACACATACCGTTGTAATCAGGCGAGTTTCTACTATCAGATGCAATAGGAATTTTTAGGTTAGGTCAATCCGTTCGCGAGATATGAGACTTTGAAGCCAAGAAATGGTTGAGGAGGCAACAAATTTTTCGCAATTCTGCTGCTCCAAACGCTTAACCAGAATGGCCTAGGGAAAAAATACGCATACCGTTGTAATCGGGCGAGATTCTACTTTCAGACGCAGCAGGAATTTTTGGGTTCGGTCAATCCGTTCGCGAGATATGGGACTTTGAAGCTAAGAAATGGTTGAGAAGACAACAAATTTTTCGCACTTCTGCTGCTCCAAACGCTTAACCAGAATGGCCTAGGGAAAAAATACGCATACCGTTGTAATCGGGCGAGTTTCTACTTTCAGGCGCAACTGGAATTTTTGGGTTACGTTAATCCGTTCGCGAGATATGGGAGTTTGAAGCTAAGAAATGGTTGAGAATGCAACAAATTTTTCGCACTTCTGCTTCTCCAAACGCTTCACCAGAATGGCCTAGGGAAAAAATACACATACCGTTGTAACCGGGCGAGTTTCTACTTTCAGACGCAGCAGGAATTTTTGGGTTTGGTCAATCCATTCGCGAGATATGGGAGTTTGAAGACAAGAAATGGTTGAGAAGGCAAAAAATTTTTCGCAATTCTGCTGCTCCAAACGCTTATCCAGAATGGCCTAGGGAAAAAATACACATACCGTTGTAATCGGGCGAGTTTCTACTTTCAGATGCAACAGGAATTTTTGGGTTAGGTCAATCCGTTCGCGAGATATGGGAGTTTGAAGCCAAGAAATGGTAGAGAAGGCAAAAAATTTTTCACAATTCTGCTGCTCCAAACGCTTAACCAGACTGACCTACGGAAAAAATACACATACCGTGGTAATCGTGCGAGTTTCTACTTTCAGATGCAATAGAAATTTTTGGGTTAGGTCAACCCGTTCGCGAGATTTGGGAGGTTGAGGACAAGAAATGGTTGAGAAGGCAAAAATTTTTTCGCATTTCTGCTGCTCCAAACGCTTAACCAGAATGGCCTAGGGAAAAAATACACATACCGTTGTAATCGGGCGAGTTTCTACTTTCAGATGCAACAGGAATCTTTGGGTTACGTCAATCCGTTCGCGAGATATGGGAGTTTGAAGCTAAGAAATGGTTGAGAAGACAACAAATTTTTCGCACTTCTGCTGCTCCAAACGCTTAACCAGAACGGCCTAGGGAAAAATTACAAATACCGCCGTAATCGGGCGAGATTCTACTTTCAGATGCAATAGGAATTTTTGGGTTAGGTCAATCCGTTCGCGAGATATGGGACTTTGAAGACAAGAAATGGTTGAGAAGACAACAAATTTTTCGCACTTCTGCTGCTCCAAACGCTTAACCAGAATGGCCTAGGGAAAAAATACACATACCGTTGTAATCGGGCGAGTTTCTACTTTCGGATGCAACAGGAATCTTTGGGTTACGTCAATCCGTTCGCGAGATATGGGAGTTTGAAGCTAAGAAATGGTTGAGAAGACAACAAATTTTTCGCACTTCTGCTGCTCCAAACGCTTAACCAGAACGGCCTAGGGAAAAAATACAAATACCGCCGTAATCGGGCGAGATTCTACTTTCAGATGCAATAGGAATTTTTGGGTTAGGTCAATCCGTTCGCGAGATATGGGAGTTTGAAGACAAGAAATGGTTGAGAAGGCAAAAAATTTTTCGCAATTCTGCTGCTCCAAACGCTTAACCAGAATGGCCTAGGGAAAAAATACACATACCGTTGTAATCGGGCGAGTTTCTACTCTCAGATGCAACTGGAATTTTTGAGTTACGTCAATCCGTTCGCGAGATATGGGAGTTTGAAGCTAAGAAATGGTTGAGAAGACAACAAATTTTTCGCACTTCTGCTGCTCCAAACGCTTAACCAGAATGGCCTAGGGAAAAAATACGCATACCGTTGTAATCGGGCGAGACTCTACTTTCAGACGCAGCAGGAATTTTTGGGTTCGGTCAATCCGTTCGCGAGATATGGGACTTTGAAGCTAAGAAATGGTTGAGAAGACAACAAATTTTTCGCACTTCTGCTGCTCCAATCGCTTAACCAGAATGGCCTAGGGAAAAAATACGCATACCGTTGTAATCGGGCGAGATTCTACTTTCAGACGCAGCAGGAATTTTTGGGTTCGGTCAATCCGTTCGCGAGATATGGGACTTTGAAGCTAAGAAATGGTTGAGAAGACAACAAATTTTTCGCACTTCTGCTGCTCCAAACGCTTAACCAGAATGGCCTAGGGAAAAAATACGCATACCGTTGTAATCGGGCGACTTTCTACTTTCAGACGCAGCAGGAATTTTTGGGTTTGGTCAATCCGTTCGCGAGATATGGGACTTTGAAGCTAAGAAATGGTTGAGAAGGCAAAAAATTTTTCGCAATTCTGCTGCTCCAAACGCTTAACCAGAATGGCCTCGGGAAAAAATACACATACCGTTGTAATGGGGCGAGTTTCTACTTTCAGATGCAATAGGAATTTTTGGGTTAGGTCAATCCGTTCGCGAGATATGGGAGTTGGAAGCCAAGAAATGGTTGAGAAGGCAAAAAATTTTTCGCAATTCTGCTGCTCCAAGCGCTTAACCAGAATGCCCTAGGGAAAAAATACGCATATCGTTGTAATCGGGCGAGTTTCTACTTTCAGACGCAGCAGGAATTTTTGGGTATGGTCAATCCGTTCGCGAGATATGGGACTTTGAAGCCAAGAAATGGTTGAGAAGGCAAAAAATTTTTCGCAATTCTGCTGCTCCAAACGGTTAACCAGAACGGCCTAGGGAAAAAATACAAATACCGCTGTAATCGGGCGAGTTTCTACTTTCAGATGCAATAGGAATTTTTGGGTTAGGTCAATCCGTTCGCGAGATATGGGAGTTTGAAGACAAGAAATGGTTGAGAAGGCAAAAAATTTTTCGCAATTCTGCTTCTCCAAACGCTTAACCAGAATGGCCTAGGGAAAACATGCACATACCGTTGTAATCGGGCGAGTTTCTACTTTCAGATGCAACTGGAATTTTTGGGTTACGTCAATCCGTTCGCGAGATATGGGAGTTTGAAGCTAAGAAATGGTTGAGAAGGCAACAAACTTTTCGCACTTCTGCTGCTCCAAATGCTCAACCAGAATGGCCTAGGGAAAAAATACGCATACCGTTGTAACCGGGCGAGTTTCTACTTTCAGACGGAACAGGAATTTTTGAGTTAGGTCAATCCGTTCGCGAGATATGGGAGTTTGAAACCAAGAAATGGTTCAGAAGGCAAAAAATTTTTCGCACTTCTGCTGCTCCAAACGCTTAACCAGAATGGCCTAGGGAAACAACACACATACCGTTGTAATCGGGCGAGTTTCTACTTTCAGATGCAATAGGAATTTTTGGGTTATGTCAATCCGTTCGCGAGATATGGGACTTTGAAGCCAAGAAATGGTTGAGAAGGCAAAAAATTTTTCGCAATTCTGCTTCTCCAAACGCTTAACCAGAATGGCCTAGGGAAAAAATACACATACCGTTGTAATCGGGCGAGTTTCTACTCTCAGATGCAACTGGAATTTTTGAGTTACGTCAATCCGTTCGCGAGATATGGGAGTTTGAAGCTAAGAAATGGTTGAGAAGACAACAAATTTTTCGCACTTCTGCTGCTCCAAACGCTTAACCAGAATGGCCTAGGGAAAAAATACGCATACCGTTGTAATCGGGCGAGACTCTACTTTCAGACGCAGCAGGAATTTTTGGGTTCGGTCAATCCGTTCGCGAGATATGGGACTTTGAAGCTAAGAAATGGTTGAGAAGACAACAAATTTTTCGCACTTCTGCTGCTCCAAACGCTTAACCAGAATGGCCTAGGGAAAAAATACGCATACCGTTGTAATCGGGCGAGATTCTACTTTCAGACGCAGCAGGAATTTTTGGGTTCTGTCAATCCGTTCGCGAGATATGGGACTTTGAATCTAAGAAATGGTTGAGGAGACAACAAATTTTTCGCAATTCTGCTGCTCCAAACGCTTAACCAGAATGGCCTAGGGAAAAAATACGCATACCGTTGTAATCGGGCGAGTTTCTACTTTCAGACGCAGCAGGAATTTTTGGGTTTGGTCAATCCGTTCGCGAGATATGGGACTTTGAAGCTAAAAAATGGTTGAGAAGGCAAAAAATTTTTCGCAATTCTGCTGCTCCAAGCGCTTAACCAGAATGCCCTAGGGAAAAAATACGCATATCGTTGTAATCGGGCGAGTTTCTACTTTCAGACGCAGCAGGAACTTCTGGGTTTTGTCAATCCGTTCGCGAGATATGGGAGTTTGAAGCTAAGAAATGGTTGAGAAGGCAAAAAATTTTTCGCAATTCTACTGCTCCAAACGCTTAACCAGAATGGCCTCGGGAAAAAATACACATACCGTTGTAATGGCGCGAGTTTCTACTTTCAGATGCAATAGGAATTTTTGGGTTAGGTTAATCCGTTCGCGAGATATGGGACTTTGAAGCCAAGAAATGGTTGAGAAGGCAAAAAATTTTTCGCAATTCTGCTGCTCCAAACGCTTAACCAGAATGGCTTAAGGAGAAAATACACATACCGTTGTAATCGGGCGAGTTTCTATTTTCAGGTGCAATAGGAATTTTTGGGTTAGGTCAATCCGTTCGCGAGATATGGGAGTTTGAAGACAAGAAATGGTTGAGAAGGCAAAAAATTTTTCGCAATTCTGCTGCTCCAAACGCTTAACCAGAATGGCCTAGGGAAAAAATACACATACCGTTGTAATAGGGCGAGTTTCTACTTTCAGATGCAACTGGAATCTTTGGGTTACGTCAATCCGTTCGCGAGATATGGGAGTTTGAAGCTAAGAAATGGTTGAGAAGGCAACAAACTTTTCGCACTTCTGCTGCTCCAAATGCTCAACCAGAATGGCCTAGGGAAAAAATACGCATACCGTTGTAACCGGGCGAGTTTCTACTTTCAGACGGAACAGGAATTTTTGAGTTAGGTCAATCCGTTCGCGAGATATGGGAGTTTGAAGCCAAGAAATGGTTGAGAAGGCAAAAAATTTTTCGCAATTCTGCTGCTCCAAACGGTTAACCAGAACGGCCTAGGGAAAAAATACAAATACCGCTGTAATCGGGCGAGTTTCTACTTTCAGATGCAATAGGAATATTTGGGTTAGGTCAATCCGTTCGCGAGATATGGGAGTTTGAAGACAAGAAATGGTTGAGAAGGCAAAAAATTTTTCGCAATTCTGCTGCTCCAAACGCTTAACCAGAATGGCCTAGGGAAAAAATACACATACCGTTGTAATCGGGCGAGTTTCTACTCTCAGATGCAACTGGAATTTTTGAGTTACGTCAATCCGTTCGCGAGATATGGGAGTTTGAAGCTAAGAAATGGTTGAGAAGACAACAAATTTTTCGCACTTCTGCTGCTCCAAACGCTTAACCAGAATGGCCTAGGGAAAAAATACGCATACCGTTGTAATCGGGCGAGATTCTACTTTCAGACGCAGCAGGAATTTTTGGGTTCGGTCAATCCGTTCGCGAGATATGGTACTTTGAAGCTAAGAAATGGTTGAGGAGACAACAAATTTTTCGCACTTCTGCTGCTCCAAACGCTTAACCAGAATGGCCTAGGGATAAAATACACATACCGTTGTAATCGGGCGAGTTTCTACTTTCAGATGCACAGGAATTTTTGGGTAAGGTCAATCCGTTCGCGAGATATGGGACTTTGAAGCCAAGAAATGGTTGAGAAGGCAAAAAATTTTTCGCAATTCTGCTGCTCCAAACGCTTAACCAGAATGGCTTAAGGAGATAATACACATACCGTTGTAATCGGGCGAGTTTCTACTTTCAGGTGCAATAGGAATTTTTGGGTTAGGTCAATCCGTTCGCGAGATATGGGAGTTTGAAGCCAAGAAATGCTTGAGAAGGCAAAAAATTTTTCGCAATTCTGTTGCTCCAAACGTTTAACCAGAATGGCCTAGGGAAAAAATACACATACCGTTGTAATCGGGCGAGTTTCTACTCTCAGATGCAACTGGAATTTTTGAGTTACGTCAATCCGTTCGCGAGATATGGGAGTTTGAAGCTAAGAAATGGTTGAGAAGACAACAAATTTTTCGCACTTCTGCTGCTCCAAACGCTTAACCAGAATGGCCTAGGGAAAAAATACGCATACCGTTGTAATCGGGCGAGACTCTACTTTCAGACGCAGCAGGAATTTTTGGGTTCGGTCAATCCGTTCGCGAGATATGGGACTTTGAAGCTAAGAAATGGTTGAGAAGACAACAAATTTTTCGCACTTCTGCTGCTCCAAACGCTTAACCAGAATGGCCTAGGGAAAAAATACGCATACCGTTGTAATCGGGCGAGATTCTACTTTCAGACGCAGCAGGAATTTTTGGGTTAGGTCAATCCGTCCGCGAGATATGGGAGTTTGAAGAGAAGAAATGGTTGAGAAGGCAAAAAATTTTTCGCAATTCTGCTGCTCCAAACGCTTAATCAGAATGGCCTAGGGAAAAAATACACATACTGTTGTAATCGGGCGAGTTTCTACTTTCAGATGCAATAGGATTTTTTGGGTTAGGTCAATCCGTTCGCGAGATATGGGAGTTTGAAGCCAAGAAATGGTAGAGAAGGCAAAAAATTTGTCGCACTTCTGCTGCTCCATACGCTTAACCAGAATGCCCTAGGGAAAAAATACGCATATCGTTGTAATCGGGCGAGTTCCTACTTTCAGACGCAGCAGGAACTTCTGGGTTTGGTCAATCCGTTCGCGAGATATGGGAGTTTGAAGCTAAGAAATGGTTGAGAAGACAACAAATTCTTCGCACTTCTGCTGCTCCAAACGCTTAACCAGAATGGCCTAGGGAAAAAATACACATACCGTTGTAATCGGGCGAGTTTCTACTTTCAGACGCAACTGGAATTTTTGGGTTACGTCAATCCGTTCGCGAGATATGGGAGTTTGAAGCTAAGAAATGGTTGAGAATGCAACAAATTTTTCGCAATTCTGCTGCTCCAAACGCTTCACCAGAATGGCCTAGGGAAAAAATACACATACCGTTGTAACCGGGCGAGTTTCTACTTTCAGACGCAACAGGAATTTTTGAGTTAGGTCAATCCGTTCGAGAGATATGGGAGTTTGAAGACAAGAAATGGTTGAGAAGGCAAAAAATTTTTCGCAACTCTGCTGCTCCAAACGCTTAACCAGAATGGCCTAGGGAAAAAATACACATACCGTTGTAATCGGGCGAGTTTCTACATTCAGATGCAATAGGAATTTTTGGGTTAGGTCAATCCGTTCGCGAGATATGGGACTTTGAAGCCAAGAAATGGTTGAGAAGGCAAAAAATTTTTCGCAATTCTGCTGCTCCAAACGCTTAACCAGAATGGCCTAGGGAGAAAATACACATACCGTTGTAATCGGGCGAGTTTCTACTTTCAGGTGCAATAGGAATTTTTGGGTTAGGTCAATCCGTTCGCGAGATATGGGAGTTTGAAGCCAAGAAATGGTAGAGAAGGCAAAAAATTTTTCACAATTCTGCTGCTCCAAACGCTTAACCAGAATGACCTACGGAAAAAATACACATACCGTTGTAATCGGGCGAGTTTTTACTTTCAGATGCAATAGAAATTTTTGGGTTAGGTCAACCCGTTCGCGAGATTTGGGAGTTTGAGGACAAGAAATGGTTGAGAAGGCAAAAATTTTTTCGCATTTCTGCTGCTCCAAACGCTTAACCAGAATGGCCTAGGGAAAAAATACACATACCGTTGTAATCGGGCGAGTTTCTACTTTCAGATGCAATAGGAATTTTTGGGTTAGGTCAATCCGTTCGCGAGATATGGGAGTTTGAAGACAAGAAATGGTTGAGAAGGCAAAAAATTTTTCGCAATTCTGCTTCTCCAAACGCTTAACCAGAATGGCCTAGGGAAAACATGCACATACCGTTGTAATCGGGCGAGTTTCTACTTTCAGATGCAACTGGAATTTTTGGGTTACGTCAATCCGTTCGCGAGATATGGGAGTTTGAAGCTAAGAAATGGTTGAGAAGGCAACAAACTTTTCGCACTTCTGCTGCTCCAAATGCTCAACCAGAATGGCCTAGGGAAAAAATACGCATACCGTTGTAACCGGGCGAGTTTCTACTTTCAGACGGAACAGGAATTTTTGAGTTAGGTCAATCCGTTCGCGAGATATGGGAGTTTGAAACCAAGAAATGGTTCAGAAGGCAAAAAATTTTTCGCACTTCTGCTGCTCCAAACGCTTAACCAGAATGGCCTAGGGAAACAACACACATACCGTTGTAATCGGGCGAGTTTCTACTTTCAGATGCAATAGGAATTTTTGGGTTATGTCAATCCGTTCGCGAGATATGGGACTTTGAAGCCAAGAAATGGTTGAGAAGGCAAAAAATTTTTCGCAATTCTGCTTCTCCAAACGCTTAACCAGAATGGCCTAGGGAAAAAATACACATACCGTTGTAATCGGGCGAGTTTCTACTCTCAGATGCAACTGGAATTTTTGAGTTACGTCAATCCGTTCGCGAGATATGGGAGTTTGAAGCTAAGAAATGGTTGAGAAGACAACAAATTTTTCGCACTTCTGCTGCTCCAAACGCTTAACCAGAATGGCCTAGGGAAAAAATACGCATACCGTTGTAATCGGGCGAGACTCTACTTTCAGACGCAGCAGGAATTTTTGGGTTCGGTCAATCCGTTCGCGAGATATGGGACTTTGAAGCTAAGAAATGGTTGAGAAGACAACAAATTTTTCGCACTTCTGCTGCTCCAAACGCTTAACCAGAATGGCCTAGGGAAAAAATACGCATACCGTTGTAATCGGGCGAGATTCTACTTTCAGACGCAGCAGGAATTTTTGGGTTCTGTCAATCCGTTCGCGAGATATGGGACTTTGAATCTAAGAAATGGTTGAGGAGACAACAAATTTTTCGCAATTCTGCTGCTCCAAACGCTTAACCAGAATGGCCTAGGGAAAAAATACGCATACCGTTGTAATCGGGCGAGTTTCTACTTTCAGACGCAGCAGGAATTTTTGGGTTTGGTCAATCCGTTCGCGAGATATGGGACTTTGAAGCTAAAAAATGGTTGAGAAGGCAAAAAATTTTTCGCAATTCTGCTGCTCCAAGCGCTTAACCAGAATGCCCTAGGGAAAAAATACGCATATCGTTGTAATCGGGCGAGTTTCTACTTTCAGACGCAGCAGGAACTTCTGGGTTTTGTCAATCCGTTCGCGAGATATGGGAGTTTGAAGCTAAGAAATGGTTGAGAAGGCAAAAAATTTTTCGCAATTCTACTGCTCCAAACGCTTAACCAGAATGGCCTCGGGAAAAAATACACATACCGTTGTAATGGCGCGAGTTTCTACTTTCAGATGCAATAGGAATTTTTGGGTTAGGTTAATCCGTTCGCGAGATATGGGACTTTGAAGCCAAGAAATGGTTGAGAAGGCAAAAAATTTTTCGCAATTCTGCTGCTCCAAACGCTTAACCAGAATGGCTTAAGGAGAAAATACACATACCGTTGTAATCGGGCGAGTTTCTATTTTCAGGTGCAATAGGAATTTTTGGGTTAGGTCAATCCGTTCGCGAGATATGGGAGTTTGAAGACAAGAAATGGTTGAGAAGGCAAAAAATTTTTCGCAATTCTGCTGCTCCAAACGCTTAACCAGAATGGCCTAGGGAAAAAATACACATACCGTTGTAATAGGGCGAGTTTCTACTTTCAGATGCAACTGGAATCTTTGGGTTACGTCAATCCGTTCGCGAGATATGGGAGTTTGAAGCTAAGAAATGGTTGAGAAGGCAACAAACTTTTCGCACTTCTGCTGCTCCAAATGCTCAACCAGAATGGCCTAGGGAAAAAATACGCATACCGTTGTAACCGGGCGAGTTTCTACTTTCAGACGGAACAGGAATTTTTGAGTTAGGTCAATCCGTTCGCGAGATATGGGAGTTTGAAGCCAAGAAATGGTTGAGAAGGCAAAAAATTTTTCGCAATTCTGCTGCTCCAAACGGTTAACCAGAACGGCCTAGGGAAAAAATACAAATACCGCTGTAATCGGGCGAGTTTCTACTTTCAGATGCAATAGGAATATTTGGGTTAGGTCAATCCGTTCGCGAGATATGGGAGTTTGAAGACAAGAAATGGTTGAGAAGGCAAAAAATTTTTCGCAATTCTGCTGCTCCAAACGCTTAACCAGAATGGCCTAGGGAAAAAATACACATACCGTTGTAATCGGGCGAGTTTCTACTCTCAGATGCAACTGGAATTTTTGAGTTACGTCAATCCGTTCGCGAGATATGGGAGTTTGAAGCTAAGAAATGGTTGAGAAGACAACAAATTTTTCGCACTTCTGCTGCTCCAAACGCTTAACCAGAATGGCCTAGGGAAAAAATACGCATACCGTTGTAATCGGGCGAGATTCTACTTTCAGACGCAGCAGGAATTTTTGGGTTCGGTCAATCCGTTCGCGAGATATGGTACTTTGAAGCTAAGAAATGGTTGAGGAGACAACAAATTTTTCGCACTTCTGCTGCTCCAAACGCTTAACCAGAATGGCCTAGGGATAAAATACACATACCGTTGTAATCGGGCGAGTTTCTACTTTCAGATGCACAGGAATTTTTGGGTAAGGTCAATCCGTTCGCGAGATATGGGACTTTGAAGCCAAGAAATGGTTGAGAAGGCAAAAAATTTTTCGCAATTCTGCTGCTCCAAACGCTTAACCAGAATGGCTTAAGGAGATAATACACATACCGTTGTAATCGGGCGAGTTTCTACTTTCAGGTGCAATAGGAATTTTTGGGTTAGGTCAATCCGTTCGCGAGATATGGGAGTTTGAAGCCAAGAAATGCTTGAGAAGGCAAAAAATTTTTCGCAATTCTGTTGCTCCAAACGTTTAACCAGAATGGCCTAGGGAAAAAATACACATACCGTTGTAATCGGGCGAGTTTCTACTCTCAGATGCAACTGGAATTTTTGAGTTACGTCAATCCGTTCGCGAGATATGGGAGTTTGAAGCTAAGAAATGGTTGAGAAGACAACAAATTTTTCGCACTTCTGCTGCTCCAAACGCTTAACCAGAATGGCCTAGGGAAAAAATACGCATACCGTTGTAATCGGGCGAGACTCTACTTTCAGACGCAGCAGGAATTTTTGGGTTCGGTCAATCCGTTCGCGAGATATGGGACTTTGAAGCTAAGAAATGGTTGAGAAGACAACAAATTTTTCGCACTTCTGCTGCTCCAAACGCTTAACCAGAATGGCCTAGGGAAAAAATACGCATACCGTTGTAATCGGGCGAGATTCTACTTTCAGACGCAGCAGGAATTTTTGGGTTAGGTCAATCCGTCCGCGAGATATGGGAGTTTGAAGAGAAGAAATGGTTGAGAAGGCAAAAAATTTTTCGCAATTCTGCTGCTCCAAACGCTTAATCAGAATGGCCTAGGGAAAAAATACACATACTGTTGTAATCGGGCGAGTTTCTACTTTCAGATGCAATAGGATTTTTTGGGTTAGGTCAATCCGTTCGCGAGATATGGGAGTTTGAAGCCAAGAAATGGTAGAGAAGGCAAAAAATTTGTCGCACTTCTGCTGCTCCATACGCTTAACCAGAATGCCCTAGGGAAAAAATACGCATATCGTTGTAATCGGGCGAGTTCCTACTTTCAGACGCAGCAGGAACTTCTGGGTTTGGTCAATCCGTTCGCGAGATATGGGAGTTTGAAGCTAAGAAATGGTTGAGAAGACAACAAATTCTTCGCACTTCTGCTGCTCCAAACGCTTAACCAGAATGGCCTAGGGAAAAAATACACATACCGTTGTAATCGGGCGAGTTTCTACTTTCAGACGCAACTGGAATTTTTGGGTTACGTCAATCCGTTCGCGAGATATGGGAGTTTGAAGCTAAGAAATGGTTGAGAATGCAACAAATTTTTCGCAATTCTGCTGCTCCAAACGCTTCACCAGAATGGCCTAGGGAAAAAATACACATACCGTTGTAACCGGGCGAGTTTCTACTTTCAGACGCAACAGGAATTTTTGAGTTAGGTCAATCCGTTCGAGAGATATGGGAGTTTGAAGACAAGAAATGGTTGAGAAGGCAAAAAATTTTTCGCAACTCTGCTGCTCCAAACGCTTAACCAGAATGGCCTAGGGAAAAAATACACATACCGTTGTAATCGGGCGAGTTTCTACATTCAGATGCAATAGGAATTTTTGGGTTAGGTCAATCCGTTCGCGAGATATGGGACTTTGAAGCCAAGAAATGGTTGAGAAGGCAAAAAATTTTTCGCAATTCTGCTGCTCCAAACGCTTAACCAGAATGGCCTAGGGAGAAAATACACATACCGTTGTAATCGGGCGAGTTTCTACTTTCAGGTGCAATAGGAATTTTTGGGTTAGGTCAATCCGTTCGCGAGATATGGGAGTTTGAAGCCAAGAAATGGTAGAGAAGGCAAAAAATTTTTCACAATTCTGCTGCTCCAAACGCTTAACCAGAATGACCTACGGAAAAAATACACATACCGTTGTAATCGGGCGAGTTTTTACTTTCAGATGCAATAGAAATTTTTGGGTTAGGTCAACCCGTTCGCGAGATTTGGGAGTTTGAGGACAAGAAATGGTTGAGAAGGCAAAAATTTTTTCGCATTTCTGCTGCTCCAAACGCTTAACCAGAATGGCCTAGGGAAAAAATACACATACCGTTGTAATCGGGCGAGTTTCTACTTTCAGATGCAACAGGAATCTTTGGGTTACGTCAATCCGTTCGCGAGATATGGGAGTTTAAAGCTAAGAAATGGTTGAGAAGACAACAAATTTTTCGCAATTCTGCTGCTCCAAACGCTTAACCAGAATGGCCTAGGGAAAAAATACGCATACCGTTGTAATCGGGCGAGACTCTACTTTCAGACGCAGCAGGAATTTTTGGGTTCGGCCAATCCGTTCGCGAGATATGGGACTTTGAAGCTAAGAAATGGTTGAGAAGACAACAAATTTTTCGCACTTCTGCTGCTCCAAACGCTTAACCAGAATGGCCTAGGGAAAAAATACGCATACCGTTGTAATCGGGCGAGATTCTACTTTCAGACGCAGCAGGAATTTTTGGGTTCGGTCAATCCGTTCGCGAGATATGGGACTTTGAAGCTAAGAAATGGTTGAGAAGACAACAAATGTTTCGCACTTCTGCTGCTCCAAACGCTTAACCAGAATGGCCTAGGGAAAAAATACGCATACCGTTGTAATCGGGCGAGTTTCTGCTTTCAGACGCAGCAGGAATTTTTGGGTTTGGTCAATCCATTCGCGAGATATGGGAGTTTGAAGACAAGAAATGGTTGAGAAGGCAAAAAATTTTTCGCAATTCTGCTGCTCCAAACGCTTATCCAGAATGGCCTAGGGAAAAAATACACATACCGTTGTAATCGGGCGAGTTTCTACTTTCAGACGCAACTGGAATTTTTGGGTTACGTCAATCCGTTCGCGAGATATGGGAGTTTGAAGCTAAGAAATGGTTGAGAATGCAACAAATTTTTCGCACTTCTGCTGCTCCAAACGCTTCACCAGAATGGCCTAGGGAAAAAATACACATACCGTTGTAACCGGGCGAGTTTCTACTTTCAGACGCAACAGGAATTTTTGAGTTAGGTCAATCCGTTCGAGAGATATGGGAGTTTGAAGACAAGAAATGGTTGAGAAGGCAAAAAATTTTTCGCAATTCTGCTGCTCCAAACGCTTATCCAGTATGGCCTAGGGAAAAAATACACATACCGTTGTAATCGGGCGAGTTTCTACTTTCAGGCGCAACTGGAATTTTTGAGTTAGGTCAATCCGTTCGCGAGATATGGGAGTTTGAAGCCAAGAAATGGTGGAGAAGGCAAAAAATTTTTCGCAATTCTGCTGCTCCAAACGCTTAACCAGAATGGCCTAGGGAAAAAATACACATACCGTTGTAATCGGGCGAGTTTCTACTATCAGATGCAATAGGAATTTTTGGGTTAGGTCAATCCGTTCGCGAGATATGAGACTTTGAAGCCAAGAAATGGTTGAGGAGGCAACAAATTTTTCGCAATTCTGCTGCTCCAAACGCTTAACCAGAATGGCCTAGGGAAAAAATACACATACCGTTGTAATCGGGCGAGTTTCTACTTTCACACGCAATAGGAAATTTTGGGTTACGTCAATCCGTTCGCGAGATATGGGAGTTTGAAGCTAAGAAATGGTTGAGAAGACAACAAACTTTTCGCACTTCTGCTGCTCCAAACGCTTAACCAGAATGGCCTAGGGAAAAAATACACATACCGTTGTAATCGGGCGAGTTTCTAGTGTCAGGAGCAATAGGAATTTTTGGGTTAGGTCAATCCGTTCGCGAGATATGGGAGTTTGAAGCCAAGAAATGGTTGAGAAGGCAAAAAATTTTTCGCAACTCTGCTGCTCCAAACGCTTAACCAGAATGGCCTAGGGAAAAAATACACATACCGTTGTAATCAGGCGAGTTTCTACTATCAGATGCAATAGGAATTTTTAGGTTAGGTCAATCCGTTCGCGAGATATGAGACTTTGAAGCCAAGAAATGGTTGAGGAGGCAACAAATTTTTCGCAATTCTGCTGCTCCAAACGCTTAACCAGAATGGCCTAGGGAAAAAATACGCATACCGTTGTAATCGGGCGAGATTCTACTTTCAGACGCAGCAGGAATTTTTGGGTTCGGTCAATCCGTTCGCGAGATATGGGACTTTGAAGCTAAGAAATGGTTGAGAAGACAACAAATTTTTCGCACTTCTGCTGCTCCAAACGCTTAACCAGAATGGCCTAGGGAAAAAATACGCATACCGTTGTAATCGGGCGAGTGTCTACTTTCAGGCGCAACTGGAATTTTTGGGTTACGTTAATCCGTTCGCGAGATATGGGAGTTTGAAGCTAAGAAATGGTTGAGAATGCAACAAATTTTTCGCACTTCTGCTGCTCCAAACGCTTAACCAGAATGGCCTAGGGAAAAAATACACATACCGTTGTAATCGGGCGAGTTTCTACTTTCAGATGCAATAGGAATTTTTGGGTTAGGTCAATCCGTTCGCGAGATATGGGACTTTGAAGCCAAGAAATGGTTGAGAAGGCAAAAAATTTTTCGCAATTCTGCTGCTCCAAACGCTTAACCAGAATGGCCTAGGGAGAAAATACACATACCGTTGTAATCGGGCGAGATTCTACTTTCAGGTGCAATAGGAATTTTTGGGTTAGGTCAATCCGTTCGCGAGATATGGGAGTTTGAAGCCAAGAAATGCTTGAGAAGGGAAAAAATTTTTCGCAATTCTGCTGCTCCAACCGTTTAACCAGAATGGCCTAGGGAAAAAATACACATACCGTTGTAATCGGGCGAGTTTCTACTTTCAGATGCAACAGGAATTTTTGGGTTAGGTCAATCCGTTCGCGAGATATGGGAGTTTGAAGCCAAGAAATGGTAGAGAAGGCAAAAAATTTTTCACAATTCTGCTGCTCCAAACGCTTAACCAGAATGACCTACGGAAAAAATACACATACCGTTGTAATCGTGCGAGTTTCTACTTTCAGATGCAATAGGAATTTTTGGGTTAGGTCAATCCGTTCGCGAGATATGGGAGTTTGAAGACAAGAAATGGTTGAGAAGACAACAAATTTTTCGCACTTCTGCTGCTCCAAACGCTTAACCAGAATGGCCTAGGGAAAAAATACACATACCGTTGTAATCGGGCGAGTTTCTACTTTCGGATGCAACAGGAATCTTTGGGTTACGTCAATCCGTTCGCGAGATATGGGAGTTTGAAGCTAAGAAATGGTTGAGAAGACAACAAATTTTTCGCACTTCTGCTGCTCCAAACGCTTAGCCAGAACGGCCTAGGGAAAAAATACAAATACCGCCGTAATCGGGCGAGATTCTACTTTCAGATGCAATAGGAATTTTTGGGTTAGGTCAATCCGTTCGCGAGATATGGGAGTTTGAAGACAAGAAATGGTTGAGAAGGCAAAAAATTTTTCGCAATTCTGCTGCTCCAAACGCTTAACCAGAATGGCCTAGGGAAAAAATACACATACCGTTGTAATCGGGCGAGTTTCTACTCTCAGATGCAACTGGAATTTTTGAGTTACGTCAATCCGTTCGCGAGATATGGGAGTTTGAAGCTAAGAAATGGTTGAGAAGACAACAAATTTTTCGCACTTCTGCTGCTCCAAACGCTTAACCAGAATGGCCTAGGGAAAAAATACGCATACCGTTGTAATCGGGCGAGACTCTACTTTCAGACGCAGCAGGAATTTTTGGGTTCGGTCAATCCGTTCGCGAGATATGGGACTTTGAAGCTAAGAAATGGTTGAGAAGACAACAAATTTTTCGCACTTCTGCTGCTCCAATCGCTTAACCAGAATGGCCTAGGGAAAAAATACGCATACCGTTGTAATCGGGCGAGATTCTACTTTCAGACGCAGCAGGAATTTTTGGGTTCGGTCAATCCGTTCGCGAGATATGGGACTTTGAAGCTAAGAAATGGTTGAGAAGACAACAAATTTTTCGCACTTCTGCTGCTCCAAACGCTTAACCAGAATGGCCTAGGGAAAAAATACGCATACCGTTGTAATCGGGCGACTTTCTACTTTCAGACGCAGCAGGAATTTTTGGGTTTGGTCAATCCGTTCGCGAGATATGGGACTTTGAAGCTAAGAAATGGTTGAGAAGGCAAAAAATTTGTCGCAATTCTGCTGCTCCAAACGCTTAACCAGAATGGCCTCGGGAAAAAATACACATACCGTTGTAATGGGGCGAGTTTCTACTTTCAGATGCAATAGGAATTTTTGGGTTAGGTCAATCCGTTCGCGAGATATGGGAGTTGGAAGCCAAGAAATGGTTGAGAAGGCAAAAAATTTTTCGCAATTCTGCTGCTCCAAGCGCTTAACCAGAATGCCCTAGGGAAAAAATACGCATATCGTTGTAATCGGGCGAGTTTCTACTTTCAGACGCAGCAGGAATTTTTGGGTTTGGTCAATCCGTTCGCGAGATATGGGACTTTGAAGCCAAGAAATGGTTGAGAAGGCAAAAAATTTTTCGCAATTCTGCTGCTCCAAACGGTTAACCAGAACGGCCTAGGGAAAAAATACAAATACCGCTGTAATCGGGCGAGTTTCTACTTTCAGATGCAATAGGAATTTTTGGGTTAGGTCAATCCGTTCGCGAGATATGGGAGTTTGAAGACAAGAAATGGTTGAGAAGGCAAAAAATTTTTCGCAATTCTGCTTCTCCAAACGCTTAACCAGAATGGCCTAGGGAAAACATACACATACCGTTGTAATCGGGCGAGTTTCTACTTTCAGATGCAACTGGAATTTTTGGGTTACGTCAATCCGTTCGCGAGATATGGGAGTTTGAAGCTAAGAAATGGTTGAGAAGGCAACAAACTTTTCGCACTTCTGCTGCTCCAAATGCTCAACCAGAATGGCCTAGGGAAAAAATACGCATACCGTTGTAACCGGGCGAGTTTCTACTTTCAGACGGAACAGGAATTTTTGAGTTAGGTCAATCCGTTCGCGAGATATGGGAGTTTGAAACCAAGAAATGGTTCAGAAGGCAAAAAATTTTTCGCACTTCTGCTGCTCCAAACGCTTAACCAGAATGGCCTAGGGAGAAAACACACATACCGTTGTAATCGGGCGAGTTTCTACTTTCAGATGCAATAGGAATTTTCGGGTTATGTCAATCCGTTCGCGAGATATGGGACTTTGAAGCCAAGAAATGGTTGAGAAGGCAAAAAATTTTTCGCAATTCTGCTTCTCCAAACGCTTAACCAGAATGGCCTAGGGAAAAAATACACATACCGTTGTAATCGGGCGAGTTTCTACTCTCAGATGCAACTGGAATTTTTGAGTTACGTCAATCCGTTCGCGAGATATGGGAGTTTGAAGCTAAGAAATGGTTGAGAAGACAACAAATTTTTCGCACTTCTGCTGCTCCAAACGCTTAACCAGAATGGCCTAGGGAAAAAATACGCATACCGTTGTAATCGGGCGAGACTCTACTTTCAGACGCAGCAGGAATTTTTGGGTTCGGTCAATCCGTTCGCGAGATATGGGACTTTGAAGCTAAGAAATGGTTGAGAAGACAACAAATTTTTCGCACTTCTGCTGCTCCAAACGCTTAACCAGAATGGCCTAGGGAAAAAATACGCATACCGTTGTAATCGGGCGAGATTCTACTTTCAGACGCAGCAGGAATTTTTGGGTTCTGTCAAACCGTTCGCGAGATATGGGACTTTGAATCTAAGAAATGGTTGAGGAGACAACAAATTTTTCGCAATTCTGCTGCTCCAAACGCTTAACCAGCATGGCCTAGGGAAAAAATACGCATACCGTTGTAATCGGGCGAGTTTCTACTTTCAGACGCAGCAGGAATTTTTGGGTTTGGTCAATCCGTTCGCGAGATATGGGACTTTGAAGCTAAAAAATGGTTGAGAAGGCAAAAAATTTTTCGCAATTCTACTGCTCCAAACGCTTAACCAGAATGGCCTCGAGAAAAAATACACATACCGTTGTAATGGCGCGAGTTTCTACTTTCAGATGCAATAGGAATTTTTGGGTTAGGTCAATCCGTTCGTGAGATATGGGACTTTGAAGCCAAGAAATGGGTGAGAAGGCAAAAAATTTTTCGCAATTCTGCTGCTCCAAACGCTTAACCAGAATGGCTTGAGGAGAAAATACACATACCGTTGTAATCGGGCGAGTTTCTATTTTCAGGTGCAATAGGAATTTTTGGGTTAGGTCAATCCGTTCGCGAGATATGGGAGTTTGAAGACAAGAAATGGTTGAGAAGGCAAAAAATTTTTCGCAATTCTGCTGCTCCAAACGCTTAACCAGAATGGCCTCGGGAAAAAATACACATACCGTTGTAATGGCGCGAGTTTCTACTTTCAGATGCAATGGGAATTTTTGGGTTAGGTCAATCCGTTCGCGAGATATGGGACTTTGAAGCCAAGAAATGGTTGAGAAGGCAAAAAATTTTTCGCAATTCTGCTGCTCCAAACGCTTAACCAGAATGGCTTAAGGAGAAAATACACATACCATTGTAATCGGGCGAGTTTCTACTTTCAGGTGCAATAGGAATTTTTGGGTTAGGTCAATCCGTTCGCGAGATATGGGAGTTTGAAGACAAGAAATGGTTGAGAAGGCAAAAAATTTTTCGCAATTCTGCTGCTCCAAACGGTTAACCAGAACGGCCTAGGGAAAAAATACAAATACCGCTGTAATCGGGCGAGTTTCTACTTTCAGATGCAATAGGAATTTTTGGGTTAGGTCAATCCGTTCGCGAGATATGGGAGTTTGAAGACAAGAAATGGTTGAGAAGGCAAAAAATTTTTCGCAATTCTGCTGCTCCAAACGCTTAACCAGAATGGCCTAGGGAAAAAATACACATACCGTTGTAATCGGGCGAGTTTCTACTCTCAGATGCAACTGGAATTTTTGAGTTACGTCAATCCGTTCGCGAGATATGGGAGTTTGAAGCTAAGAAATGGTTGAGAAGACAACAAATTTTTCGCACTTCTGCTGCTCCAAACGCTTAACCAGAATGGCCTAGGGAAAAAATACGCATACCGTTGTAATCGGGCGAGATTCTACTTTCAGACGCAGCAGGAATTTTTGGGTTCGGTCAATCCGTTCGCGAGATATGGTACTTTGAAGCTAAGAAATGGTTGAGAAGACAACAAATTTTTCGCACTTCTGCTGCTCCAAACGCTTAACCAGAATGGCCTAGGGATAAAATACACATACCGTTGTAATCGGGCGAGTTTCTACTTTCAGATGCACAGGAATTTTTGGGTAAGGTCAATCCGTTCGCGAGATATGGGACTTTGAAGCCAAGAAATGGTTGAGAAGGCAAAAAATTTTTCGCAATTCTGCTGCTCCAAACGCTTAACCAGAATGGCTTAAGGAGAAAATACACATACCGTTGTAATCGGGCGAGTTTCTACTTTCAGGTGCAATAGGAATTTTTGGGTTAGGTCAATCCGTTCGCGAGATATGGGAGTTTGAAGCCAAGAAATGCTTGAGAAGGCAAAAAATTTTTCGCAATTCTGCTGCTCCAAACGTTTAACCAGAATGGCCTAGGGAAAAAATACACATACCGTTGTAATCAGGCGAGTTTCTACTTTGAGATGCACAGGAATTTTTGGGTTAGGTGAATCCGTTCGCGAGATATGGGACTTTGAAGCCAAGAAATGGTTGAGAAGGCAAAAAATTTTTCGCAATTCTGCTGCTCCAAACGCTTAACCAGAATGGCCTAGGGAAAACATACACATACCGTTGTAATCGGGCGAGTTTCTACTTTCAGATGCAACTGGAATTTTTGGGTTACGTCAATCCGTTCGCGAGATATGGGAGTTTGAAGCTAAGAAATGGTTGAGAAAGCAACAAACTTTTCGCACTTCTGCTGCTCCAAATGCTCAACCAGAATGGCCTAGGGAAAAAATACGCATACCGTTGTAACCGGGCGAGTTTCTACTTTCAGACGGAACAGGAATTTTTGAGTTAGGTCAATCCGTTCGCGAGATATGGGAGTTTGAAACCAAGAAATGGTTCAGAAGGCAAAAAATTTTTCGCACTTCTGCTGCTCCAAACGCTTAACCAGAATGGCCTAGGGAAAAAATACACATACCGTTGTAATCGGGCGAGTTTCTACATTCAGATGCAATAGGAATTTTTGGGTTATGTCAATCCGTTCGCGAGATATGGGACTTTGAAGCCAAGAAATGGTTGAGAAGGCAAAAAATTTTTCGCAACTCTGCTGCTCCAACCGTTTAACCAGAATGGCCTAGGGAAAAAATACACATACCGTTGTAATCGGGCGAGTTTCTACTTTCAGATGCAATAGGAATTTTTGGGTTAGGTCAATCCGTTCGCGAGATATGGGACTTTGAAGCCAAGAAATGGTTGAGAAGGCAAAAAATTTTTCGCAATTCTGCTGCTCCAAACGCTTAACCAGAATGGCCTAGGGAGAAAATACACATACCGTTGTAATCGGGCGAGATTCTACTTTCAGGTGCAATAGGAATTTTTGGGTTAGGTCAATCCGTTCGCGAGATATGGGAGTTTGAAGCCAAGAAATGCTTGAGAAGGGAAAAAATTTTTCGCAATTCTGCTGCTCCAACCGTTTAACCAGAATGGCCTAGGGAAAAAATACACATACCGTTGTAATCGGGCGAGTTTCTACTTTCAGATGCAACAGGAATTTTTGGGTTAGGTCAATCCGTTCGCGAGATATGGGAGTTTGAAGCCAAGAAATGGTAGAGAAGGCAAAAAATTTTTCACAATTCTGCTGCTCCAAACGCTTAACCAGAATGACCTACGGAAAAAATACACATACCGTTGTAATCGGGCGAGTTTCTACTTTCAGGTGCAATAGAAATTTTTGGGTTAGGTCAACCCGTTCGCGAGATTTGGGAGTTTGAGGACAAGAAATGGTTGAGAAGGCAAAAATTTTTTCGCACTTCTGCTGCTCCAAACGCTTAACCAGAATGGCCTAGGGAAAAAATACACATACCGTTGTAATCGGGCGAGTTTCTACTTTCAGATGCAACAGGAATCTTTGGGTTACGTCAATCCGTTCGCGAGATATGGAAGTTTGAAGCTAAGAAATGGTTGAGAAGACAACAAATTTTTCGCACTTCTGCTGCTCCAAACGCTTAACCAGAACGGCCTAGGGAAAAAATACAAATACCGCCGTAATGGGGCGAGATTCTACTCTCAGATGCAACTGGAATTTTTGAGTTACGTCAATCCGTTCGCGAGATATGGGAGTTTGAAGCTAAGAAATGGTTGAGAAGACAACAAATTTTTCGCACTTCTGCTGCTCCAAACGCTTAACCAGAATGGCCTAGGGAAAAAATACGCATACCGTTGTAATCGGGCGAGATTCTACTTTCAGACGCAGCAGGAATTTTTGGGTTCGGTCAATCCGTTCGCGAGATATGGCACTTTGAAGCTAAGAAATGGTTGAGAAGACAACAAATTTTTCGCACTTCTGCTGCTCCAAACGCTTAACCAGAATGGCCTAGGGAAAAAATACACATACCGTTGTAATCGGGCGAGTTTCTACTTTCGGATGCAACAGGAATCTTTGGGTTACGTCAATCCGTTCGCGAGATATGGGAGTTTGAAGCTAAGAAATGGTTGAGGAGACAACAAATTTTTCGCAATTCTGCTGCTCCAAACGCTTAACCAGAACGGCCTAGGGAAAAAATACAAATACCGCCGTAATCGGGCGAGATTCTACTTTCAGATGCAATAGGAATTTTGGGGTTAGGTCAATCCGTTCGCGAGATATGGGAGTTTGAAGACAAGAAATGGTTGAGAAGGCAAAAAATTTTTCGCAATTCTGCTGCTCCAAACGCTTAACCAGAATGGCCTAGGGAAAAAATACACATACCGTTGTAATCGGGCGAGTTTCTACTCTCAGATGCAACTGGAATTTTTGAGTTACGTCAATCCGTTCGCGAGATATGGGAGTTTGAAGCTAAGAAATGGTTGAGAAGACAACAAATTTTTCGCACTTCTGCTGCTCCAAACGCTTAACCAGAATGGCCTAGGGAAAAAATACGCATACCGTTGTAATCGGGCGAGACTCTACTTTCAGACGCAGCAGGAATTTTTGGGTTCGGTCAATCCGTTCGCGAGATATGGGACTTTGAAGCTAAGAAATGGTTGAGAAGACAACAAATTTTTCGCACTTCTGCTGATCCAATCGCTTAACCAGAATGGCCTAGGGAAAAAATACGCATACCGTTGTAATCGGGCGAGATTCTACTTTCAGACGCAGCAGGAATTTTTGGGTTCGGTCAATCCGTTCGCGAGATATGGGACTTTGAAGCTAAGAAATGGTTGAGAAGACAACAAATTTTTCGCACTTCTGCTGCTCCAAACGCTTAACCAGAATGGCCTAGGGAAAAAATACGCATACCGTTGTAATCGGGCGACTTTCTACTTTCAGACGCAGCAGGAATTTTTGGGTTTGGTCAATCCGTTCGCGAGATATGGGACTTTGAAGCTAAGAAATAGTTGAGAAGGCAAAAAATTTTTCGCAATTCTGCTGCTCCAAACGCTTAACCAGAATGGCCTCGGGAAAAAATACACATACCGTTGTAATGGGGCGAGTTTCTACTTTCAGATGCAATAGGAATTTTTGGGTTAGGTCAATCCGTTCGCGAGATATGGGAGTTGGAAGCCAAGAAATGGTTGAGAAGGCAAAAAATTTTTCGCAATTCTGCTGCTCCAAGCGCTTAACCAGAATGCCCTAGGGAAAAAATACGCATATCGTTGTAATCGGGCGAGTTTCTACTTTCAGACGCAGCAGGAATTTTTGGGTTTGGTCAATCCGTTCGCGAGATATGGGACTTTGAAGCCAAGAAATGGTTGAGAAGGCAAAAAATTTTTCGCAATTCTGCTGCTCCAAACGCTTAACCAGAATGGCCTAGGGAAAACATACACATACCGTTGTAATCGGGCGAGTTTCTACTTTCAGATGCAACTGGAATTTTTGGGTTACGTCAATCCGTTCGCGAGATATGGGACTTTGAAGCCAAGAAATGGTTGAGAAGGCAAAAAATTTTTCGCAATTCTGCTGCTCCAAGCGCTTAACCAGAATGCCCTAGGGAAAAAATACACATACCGTTGTAATCGGGCGAGTTTCTACTTTCAGATGCAACAGGAATCTTTGGGTTACGTCAATCCGTTCGCGAGATATGGAAGTTTGAAGCTAAGAAATGGTTGAGAAGACAACAAATTTTTCGCACTTCTGCTGCTCCAAACGCTTAACCAGAACGGCCTAGGGAAAAAATACAAATACCGCCGTAATGGGGCGAGATTCTACTCTCAGATGCAACTGGAATTTTTGAGTTACGTCAATCCGTTCGCGAGATATGGGAGTTTGAAGCTAAGAAATGGTTGAGAAGACAACAAATTTTTCGCACTTCTGCTGCTCCAAACGCTTAACCAGAATGGCCTAGGGAAAAAATACGCATACCGTTGTAATCGGGCGAGATTCTACTTTCAGACGCAGCAGGAATTTTTGGGTTCGGTCAATCCGTTCGCGAGATATGGCACTTTGAAGCTAAGAAATGGTTGAGAAGACAACAAATTTTTCGCACTTCTGCTTCTCCAAACGCTTAACCAGAATGGCCTAGGGAAAAAATACACATACCGTTGTAATCGGGCGAGTTTCTACTTTCGGATGCAACAGGAATCTTTGGGTTACGTCAATCCGTTCGCGAGATATGGGAGTTTGAAGCTAAGAAATGGTTGAGGAGACAACAAATTTTTCGCAATTCTGCTGCTCCAAACGCTTAACCAGAACGGCCTAGGGAAAAAATACAAATACCGCCGTAATCGGGCGAGATTCTACTTTCAGATGCAATAGGAATTTTGGGGTTAGGTCAATCCGTTCGCGAGATATGGGAGTTTGAAGACAAGAAATGGTTGAGAAGGCAAAAAATTTTTCGCAATTCTGCTGCTCCAAACGCTTAACCAGAATGGCCTAGGGAAAAAATACACATACCGTTGTAATCGGGCGAGTTTCTACTCTCAGATGCAACTGGAATTTTTGAGTTACGTCAATCCGTTCGCGAGATATGGGAGTTTGAAGCTAAGAAATGGTTGAGAAGACAACAAATTTTTCGCACTTCTGCTGCTCCAAACGCTTAACCAGAATGGCCTAGGGAAAAAATACGCATACCGTTGTAATCGGGCGAGACTCTACTTTCAGACGCAGCAGGAATTTTTGGGTTCGGTCAATCCGTTCGCGAGATATGGGACTTTGAAGCTAAGAAATGGTTGAGAAGACAACAAATTTTTCGCACTTCTGCTGATCCAATCGCTTAACCAGAATGGCCTAGGGAAAAAATACGCATACCGTTGTAATCGGGCGAGATTCTACTTTCAGACGCAGCAGGAATTTTTGGGTTCGGTCAATCCGTTCGCGAGATATGGGACTTTGAAGCTAAGAAATGGTTGAGAAGACAACAAATTTTTCGCACTTCTGCTGCTCCAAACGCTTAACCAGAATGGCCTAGGGAAAAAATACGCATACCGTTGTAATCGGGCGACTTTCTACTTTCAGACGCAGCAGGAATTTTTGGGTTTGGTCAATCCGTTCGCGAGATATGGGACTTTGAAGCTAAGAAATAGTTGAGAAGGCAAAAAATTTTTCGCAATTCTGCTGCTCCAAACGCTTAACCAGAATGGCCTCGGGAAAAAATACACATACCGTTGTAATGGGGCGAGTTTCTACTTTCAGATGCAATAGGAATTTTTGGGTTAGGTCAATCCGTTCGCGAGATATGGGAGTTGGAAGCCAAGAAATGGTTGAGAAGGCAAAAAATTTTTCGCAATTCTGCTGCTCCAAGCGCTTAACCAGAATGCCCTAGGGAAAAAATACGCATATCGTTGTAATCGGGCGAGTTTCTACTTTCAGACGCAGCAGGAATTTTTGGGTTTGGTCAATCCGTTCGCGAGATATGGGACTTTGAAGCCAAGAAATGGTTGAGAAGGCAAAAAATTTTTCGCAATTCTGCTGCTCCAAACGCTTAACCAGAATGGCCTAGGGAAAACATACACATACCGTTGTAATCGGGCGAGTTTCTACTTTCAGATGCAACTGGAATTTTTGGGTTACGTCAATCCGTTCGCGAGATATGGGAGTTTGAAGCTAAGAAATGGTTGAGAAGGCAACAAACTTTTCGCACTTCTGCTGCTCCAAATGCTCAACCAGAATGGCCTAGGGAAAAAATACGCATACCGTTGTAACCGGGCGAGTTTCTACTTTCAGACGGAACAGGAATTTTTGAGTTTGGTCAATCCGTTCGCGAGATATGGGAGTTTGAAACCAAGAAATGGTTCAGAAGGCAAAAAATTTTTCGCACTTCTGCTGCTCCAAACGCTTAACCAGAATGGCCTAGGGAAAAAACACACATACCGTTGTAATCGGGCGAGTTTCTACTTTCAGATGCAATAGGAATTTTTGGGTTATGTCAATCCGTTCGCGAGATATGGGACTTTGAAGCCAAGAAATGTTTGAGAAGGCAAAAAATTTTTCGCAATTCTGCTGCTCCAAACGGTTAACCAGAACGGCCTAGGGAAAAAATACAAATACCGCTGTAATCGGGCGAGTTTCTACTTTCAGATGCAATAGGAATTTTTGGGTTCGGTCAATCCGTTCGCGAGATATGGCACTTTGAAGCTAAGAAATGGTTGAGAAGACAACAAATTTTTCGCACTTCTGCTGCTCCAAACGCTTAACCAGAATGGCCTAGGGAAAAAATACACATACCGTTGTAATCGGGCGAGTTTCTACTTTCGGATGCAACAGGAATCTTTGGGTTACGTCAATCCGTTTGCGAGATATGGGAGTTTGAAGCTTAGAAATGGTTGAGGAGACAACAAATTTTTCGCACTTCTGCTGCTCCAAACGCTTAACCAGAACGGCCTAGGGAAAAAATACAAATACCGCCGTAATCGGGCGAGATTCTACTTTCAGATGCAATAGGAATTTTTGGGTTAGGTCAATCCGTTCGCGAGATATGGGAGTTTGAAGACAAGAAATGGTTGAGAAGGCAAAAAATTTTTCGCAATTCTGCTGCTCCAAACGCTTAACCAGAATGGCCTAGGGAAAAAATACACATACCGTTGTAATCGGGCGAGTTTCTACTCTCAGATGCAACTGGAATTTTTGAGTTACGTCAATCCGTTCGCGAGATATGGGAGTTTGAAGCTAAGAAATGGTTGAGAAGACAACAAATTTTTCGCACTTCTGCTGCTCCAAACGCTTAACCAGAATGGCCTAGGGAAAAAATACGCATACCGTTGTAATCGGGCGAGACTCTACTTTCAGACGCAGCAGGAATTTTTGGGTTCGGTCAATCCGTTCGCGAGATATGGGACTTTGAAGCTAAGAAATGGTTGAGAAGACAACAAATTTTTCGCACTTCTGCTGATCCAATCGCTTAACCAGAATGGCCTAGGGAAAAAATACGCATACCGTTGTAATCGGGCGAGATTCTACTTTCAGACGCAGCAGGAATTTTTGGGTTCGGGCAATCCGTTCGCGAGATATGGGACTTTGAAGCTAAGAAATGGTTGAGAAGACAACAAATTTTTCGCACTTCTGCTGCTCCAAACGCTTAACCAGAATGGCCTAGGGAAAAAATACGCATACCGTTTTAATCGGGCGACTTTCTACTTTCAGACGCAGCAGGAATTTTTGGGTTTGGTCAATCCGTTCGCGAGATATGGGACTTTGAAGCTAAGAAATGGTTGAGAAGGCAAAAAATTTTTCGCAATTCTGCTGCTCCAAACGCTTAACCAGAATGGCCTCGGGAAAAAATACACATACCGTTGTAATGGGGCGAGTTTCTACTTTCAGATGCAATAGGAATTTTTGGTTATGTCAATCCGTTCGCGAGATATGGAGTTGGAAGCCAAGAAATGGTTGAGAAGGCAAAAAATTTTTCGCAATTCTGCTGCTCCAAGCGCTTAACCAGAATGCCCTAGGGAAAAAATACGCATATCGTTGTAATCGGGCGAGTTTCTACTTTCAGACGCAGCAGGAATTTTTGGGATTGGTAAATCCGTTCGCGAGATATGGGACTTTGAAGCCAAGAAATGGTTGAGAAGGCAAAAATTTTTCGCAATTCTGCTGCTCCAAACGCTTAACCAGAATGGCCTAGGGAAAACATACACATACCGTTGTAATCGGGCGAGTTTCTACTTTCAGATGCAACTGGAATTTTTGGGTTACGTCAATCCGTTCGCGAGATATGGGAGTTTGAAGCTAAGAAATGGTTGAGAAGGCAACAAACTTTTCGCACTTCTGCTGCTCCAAATGCTCAACCAGAATGGCCCAGGGAAAAAATACGCATACCGTTGTAACCGGGCGAGTTTCTACTTTCAGACGGAACAGGAATTTTTGAGTTAGGTCAATCCGTTCGCGAGATATGGGAGTTTGAAACCAAGAAATGGTTCAGAAGGCAAAAAATTTTTCGCACTTCTGCTGCTCCAAACGCTTAACCAGAATGGCCTAGGGAAAAAACACACATACCGTTGTAATCGGGCGAGTTTCTACTTTCAGATGCAATAGGAATTTTGGGTTATGTCAATCCGTTCGCGAGATATTGGACTTTGAAGCCAAGAAATGGTTGAGAAGGCAAAAAATTTTTCGCAATTCTGCTGCTCCAAACGGTTAACCAGAACGGCCTAGGAAAAAATACAAATACCGCTGTAATCGGGCGAGTTTCTACTTTCAGATGCAATAGGAATTTTTGGGGTTAGGTCAATCCGTTCGCGAGATATGGGAGTTTGAAGACAAGAAATGGTTGAGAAGGCAAAAAATTTTTCGCAATTCTGCTTCTCCAAACGCTTAACCAGAATGGCCTAGGGAAAAAATACACATACCGTTGTAATCGGGCGAGTTTCTACTCTCAGATGCAACTGGAATTTTTGAGTTACGTCAATCCGTTCGCGAGATATGGGAGTTTGAAGCTAAGAAATGGTTGAGAAGACAACAAATTTTTCGCACTTCTGCTGCTCCAAACGCTTAACCAGAATGGCCTAGGGAAAAAATACGCATACCGTTGTAATCGGGCGAGACTCTACTTCCAGACGCAGCAGGAATTTTTGGGTTCGGTCAATCCGTTCGCGAGATATGGGACTTTGAAGCTAAGAAATGGTTGAGAAGACAACAAATATTTCGCAATTCTGCTGCTCCAAACGCTTAACCAGAATGGCCTAGGGAAAAAATACGCATACCGTTGTAATCGGGCGAGATTCTACTTTCAGACGCAGCAGGAATTTTTGGGTTCGGTCAATCCGTTCGCGAGATATGGGACATTGAAGCTAAGAAATGGTTGAGGAGACAACAAATTTTTCGCACTTTTGCTGCTCCAAACGCTTAACCAGAATGGCCTAGGGAAAAAATACGCATACCGTTGTAATCGGGCGAGTTTCTACTTTCAGACGCAGCAGGAACTTTTGGGTTTGGTCAATCCGTTCGCGAGATATGGGACTTTGAAGCTAAAAAATGGTTGAGAAGGCAAAAAATTTTTCGCAATTCTGCTGCTCCAAACGCTTAACCAGAATGGCCTCGGGAAAAAATACACATACCGTTGTAATGGCGCGAGTTTCTACTTTCAGATGCAATAGGAATTTTTGGGTTAGGTCAATCCGTTCGCGAGATATGGGACTTTGAAGCCAAGAAATGGTTGAGAAGGCAAAAAATTTTTCGCAATTCTGCTGCTCCAAACGCTTAACCAGAATGGCTTAAGGAGAAAATACACATACCATTGTAATCGGGCGAGTTTCTACTTTCAGACGCAGCAGGAATTTTTGGGTTCGGTCAATCCGTTCGCGAGATATGGGACTTTGAAGCTAAGAAATGGTTGAGAAGACAACAAATTTTTCGCAATTCTGCTGCTCCAAACGCTTAACCAGAATGGCCTAGGGAAAAAATACGCATACCGTTGTAATCGGGCGAGATTCTACTTTCAGACGCAGCAGGAATTTTTGGGTTCGGTCAATCCGTTCGCGAGATATGGGACATTGAAGCTAAGAAATGGTTGAGGAGACAACAAATTTTTCGCACTTCTGCTGCTCCAAACGCTTAACCAGAATGGCCTAGGGAAAAAATACGCATACCGTTGTAATCGGGCGAGTTTCTACTTTCAGACGCAGCAGGAACTTTTGGGTTTGGTCAATCCGTTCGCGAGATATGGGACTTTGAAGCTAAAAAATGGTTGAGAAGGCAAAAAATTTTTCGCAATTCTGCGGCTCCAAACGCTTAACCAGAATGGCCTCGGGAAAAAATACACATACCGTTGTAATGGCGCGAGTTTCTACTTTCAGATGCAATAGGAATTTTTGGGTTAGGTCAATCCGTTCGCGAGATATGGGACTTTGAAGCCAAGAAATGGTTGAGAAGGCAAAAAATTTTTCGCAATTCTGCTGCTCCAAACGCTTAACCAGAATGGCTTAAGGAGAAAATACACATACCATTGTAATCGGGCGAGTTTCTACTTTCAGGTGCAATAGGAATTTTTGGGTTAGGTCAATCCGTTCGCGAGATATGGGAGTTTGAAGACAAGAAATGGTTGAGAAGGCAAAAATTTTTCGCAATTCTGCTGCTCCAAACGCTTAACCAGAATGGCCTAGGGAAAAAATACACATACCGTTGTAATAGGGCGAGTTTCTACTTTCAGATGCAACTGGAATCTTTGGGTTACGTCAATCCGTTCGCGAGATATGGGAGTTTGAAGCTAAGAAATGGTTGAGAAGGCAACAAACTTTTCGCACTTCTGCTGCTCCAAATGCTCAACCAGAATGGCCTAGGGAAAAAATACACATACCGTTGTAATCGGGCGAGTTTCTACTTTCAGATGCAACTGGAATTTTTGGGTTACGTCAATCCGTTCGCGAGATATGGGAGTTTGAAGCTAAGAAATGGTTGAGAAGGCAACAAACTTTTCGCACTTCTGCTGCTCCAAATGCTCAACCAGAATGGCCTAGGGAAAAAATACGCATACCGTTGTAACCGGGCGAGTTTCTACTTTCAGACGGAACAGGAATTTTTGAGTTAGGTCAATCCGTTCGCGAGATATGGGAGTTTGAAACCAAGAAATGGTTCAGAAGGCAAAAAATTTTTCGCACTTCTGCTGCTCCAAACGCTTAACCAGAATGGCCTAGGGAAAAAACACACATACCGTTGTAATCGGGCGAGTTTCTACTTTCAGATGCAATAGGAATTTTTGGGTTATGTCAATCCGTTCGCGAGATATTGGACTTTGAAGCCAAGAAATGGTTGAGAAGGCAAAAAATTTTTCGCAATTCTGCTGCTCCAAACGGTTAACCAGAACGGCCTAGGGAAAAAATACAAATACCGCTGTAATCGGGCGAGTTTCTACTTTCAGATGCAATAGGAATTTTTGGGTTAGGTCAATCCGTTCGCGAGATATGGGAGTTTGAAGACAAGAAATGGTTGAGAAGGCAAAAAATTTTTCGCAATTCTGCTTCTCCAAACGCTTAACCAGAATGGCCTAGGGAAAAAATACACATACCGTTGTAATCGGGCGAGTTTCTACTCTCAGATGCAACTGGAATTTTTGAGTTACGTCAATCCGTTCGCGAGATATGGGAGTTTGAAGCTAAGAAATGGTTGAGAAGACAACAAATTTTTCGCACTTCTGCTGCTCCAAACGCTTAACCAGAATGGCCTAGGGAAAAAATACGCATACCGTTGTAATCGGGCGAGACTCTACTTTCAGACGCAGCAGGAATTTTTGGGTTCGGTCAATCCGTTCGCGAGATATGGGACTTTGAAGCTAAGAAATGGTTGAGAAGACAACAAATTTTTCGCAATTCTGCTGCTCCAAACGCTTAACCAGAATGGCCTAGGGAAAAAATACGCATACCGTTGTAATCGGGCGAGATTCTACTTTCAGACGCAGCAGGAATTTTTGGGTTCGGTCAATCCGTTCGCGAGATATGGGACTTTGAAGCTAAGAAATGGTTGAGGAGACAACAAATTTTTCGCACTTCTGCTGCTCCAAACGCTTAACCAGAATGGCCTAGGGAAAAAATACGCATACCGTTGTAATCGGGCGAGTTTCTATTTTCAGACGCAGCAGGAACTTTTGGGTTTGGTCAATCCGTTCGCGAGATATGGGACTTTGAAGCTAAAAAATGGTTGAGAAGGCAAAAAATTTTTCGCAATTCTGCTGCTCCAAACGCTTAACCAGAATGGCCTCGGGAAAAAATACACATACCGTTGTAATGGCGCGAGTTTCTACTTTCAGATGCAATAGGAATTTTTGGGTTAGGTCAATCCGTTCGCGAGATATGGGACTTTGAAGCCAAGAAATGGTTGAGAAGGCAAAAAATTTTTCGCAATTCTGCTGCTCCAAACGCTTAACCAGAATGGCTTAAGGAGAAAATACACATACCATTGTAATCGGGCGAGTTTCTACTTTCAGGTGCAATAGGAATTTTTGGGTTAGGTCAATCCGTTCGCGAGATATGGGAGTTTGAAGACAAGAAATGGTTGAGAAGGCAAAAAATTTTTCGCAATTCTGCTGCTCCAAACGCTTAACCAGAATGGCCTAGGGAAAAAATACACATACCGTTGTAATAGGGCGAGTTTCTACTTTCAGATGCAACTGGAATCTTTGGGTTACGTCAATCCGTTCGCGAGATATGGGAGTTTGAAGCTAAGAAATGGTTGAGAAGGCAACAAACTTTTCGCACTTCTGCTGCTCCAAATGCTCAACCAGAATGGCCTAGGGAAAAAATACGCATACCGTTGTAACCGGGCGAGTTTCTACTTTCAGACGGAACAGGAATTTTTGAGTTAGGTCAATCCGTTCGCGAGATATGGGAGTTTGAAGCCAAGAAATGGTTGAGAAGGCAAAAAATTTTTCGCAATTCTGCTGCTCCAAACGCTTAACCAGAATGGCCTAGGGACAAAATACACATACCGTTGTAATCGGGCGAGTTTCTACTTTCAGATGCACAGGAATTTTTGGGTAAGGTCAATCCGTTCGCGAGATATGGGAGTTTGAAGACAAGAAATGGTTGAGAAGGCAAAAAATTTTTCGCAATTCTGCTGCTCCAAACGCTTAACCAGAATGGCCTAGGGAAAAAATACACATACCGTTGTAATCGGGCGAGTTTCTACTCTCAGATGCAACTGGAATTTTTGAGTTACGTCAATCCGTTCGCGAGATATGGGAGTTTGAAGCTAAGAAATGGTTGAGAAGACAACAAATTTTTCGCACTTCTGCTGCTCCAAACGCTTAACCAGAATGGCCTAGGGAAAAAATACGCATACCGTTGTAATCGGGCGAGATTCTACTTTCAGACGCAGCAGGAATTTTTGGGTTCGGTCAATCCGTTCGCGAGATATGGTACTTTGAAGCTAAGAAATGGTTGAGAAGACAACAAATTTTTCGCACTTCTGCTGCTCCAAACGCTTAACCAGAATGGCCTAGGGACAAAATACACATACCGTTGTAATCGGGCGAGTTTCTACTTTCAGATGCACAGGAATTTTTGGGTAAGGTCAATCCGTTCGCGAGATATGGGACTTTGAAGCCAAGAAATGGTTGAGAAGGCAAAAAATTTTTCGCAATTCTGCTGCTCCAAACGCTTAACCAGAATGGCTTAAGGAGAAAATACACATACCGTTGTAATCGGGCGAGTTTCTACTTTCAGGTGCAATAGGAATTTTTGGGTTAGGTCAATCCGTTCGCGAGATATGGGAGTTTGAAGCCAAGAAATGCTTGAGAAGGCAAAAAATTTTTCGCAATTCTGCTGCTCCAAACGTTTAACCAGAATGGCCTAGGGAAAAAATACACATACCGTTGTAATCAGGCCAGTTTCTACTTTGAGATGCACAGGAATTTTTGGGTTAGGTGAATCCGTTCGCGAGATATGGGACTTTGAAGCCAAGAAATGGTTGAGAAGGCAAAAAATTTTTCGCAATTCTGCTGCTCCAAACGCTTAACCAGAATGGCCTAGGGAAAACATACACATACCGTTGTAATCGGGCGAGTTTCTACTTTCAGATGCAACTGGAATTTTTGGGTTACGTCAATCCGTTCGCGAGATATGGGAGTTTGAAGCTAAGAAATGGTTGAGAAAGCAACAAACTTTTCGCACTTCTGCTGCTCCAAATGCTCAACCAGAATGGCCTAGGGAAAAAATACGCATACCGTTGTAACCGGGCGAGTTTCTACTTTCAGACGGAACAGGAATTTTTGAGTTAGGTCAATCCGTTCGCGAGATATGGGAGTTTGAAACCAAGAAATGGTTCAGAAGGCAAAAAATTTTTCGCACTTCTGCTGCTCCAAACGCTTAACCAGAATGGCCTAGGGAAAAAATACACATACCGTTGTAATCGGGCGAGTTTCTACTTTCAGATGCAATAGGAATTTTTGGGTTATGTCAATCCGTTCGCGAGATATGGGACTTTGAAGCCAAGAAATGGTTGAGAAGGCAAAAAATTTTTCGCAATTCTGCTTCTCCAAACGCTTAACCAGAATGGCCTAGGGAAAAAATACACATACCGTTGTAATCGGGCGAGTTTCTACTCTCAGATGCAACTGGAATTTTTGAGTTACGTCAATCCGTTCGCGAGATATGGGAGTTTGAAGCTAAGAAATGGTTGAGAAGATAACAAATTTTTCGCACTTCTGCTGCTCCGAACGCTTAACCAGAATGGCCTAGGGAAAAAATACGCATACCGTTGTAATCGGGCGAGACTCTACTTTCAGACGCAGCAGGAATTTTTGGGTTCGGTCAATCCGTTCGCGAGATATGGGACTTTGAAGCTAAGAAATGGTTGAGAAGACAACAAATTTTTCGCACTTCTGCTGCTCCAAACGCTTAACCAGAATGGCCTAGGGAAAAAATACGCATACCGTTGTAATCGGGCGAGATTCTACTTTCAGACGCAGCAGGAATTTTTGGGTTCGGTCAATCCGTTCGCGAGATATGGGACTTTGAAGCTAAGAAATGGTAGAGGAGACAACAAATTTTTCGCACTTCTGCTGCTCCAAACGCTTAACCAGAATGGCCTAGGGAAAAAAATACGCATACCGTTGTAATCGGGCGAGTTTCTACTTTCAGACGCAGCAGGAATTTTTGGGTTTGGTCCAATCCGTTCGCGAGATATGGGACTTTGAAGCTAAAAAATGGTTGAGAAGGCAAAAAATTTTTCGCAATTCTGCTGCTCCAAGCGCTTAACCAGAATGCCCTAGGGAAAAAATACGCATATCGTTGTAATCGGGCGAGTTTTCTACTTTCAGACGCAGCAGGAACTTCTGGGTTTTGTCAATCCGTTCGCGAGATATGGGAGTTTGAAGCTAAGAAATGGTTGAGAAGACAACAAATTCCTTCGCACTTCTGCTGCTCCAAACGCTTAACCAGAATGGCCTAGGGAAAAAATACACATAGCGTTGTAATCGGGCGAGTTTCTACTTTCAGATGCAATAGGAATTTTTGGGTTATGTCAATCCATTCGCGAGATATGAGAGTTTGAAGACAAGAAATGGTTGAGAAGGCAAAAAATTTTTCGCAATTCTGCTGCTCCAAACGCGTAACCAGAATGGCCTAGGGAAAAAATACACACACCGTAGTAATCGGGCGAGTTTCTACTTTCAGATGCAATAGGAATTTTTGGGATAGGTCAATCCGTTCGCGAGATATGGGAGTTTGAAGCCAAGAGATGGTTGAGAAGGCAAAACATTTTTCGCAATTCTGCTGCTCCAAACGCTTAACCAGAATGGCCTAGGGAAAAAATACGCATATCGTTATAATCGGGCGAGTTTCTTCTGTCAGACGCAGCAGTAATTTTTGGGTTTGGTCAATCCGTTCGCGAGATATGGGAGTTTGAAGCTAAGAAATGGTTGAGAAGACAACAAATTTTTCGCACTTCTGCTGCTCCAAACGCTTAACCAGAATGGACTAGGGAAAAAACACAAATACCGTTGTAATCGGGCGAGTTTCTACTTTCACACGCAACAGGAATTTTTGGGTTAGGTCTATCCGTTCGCGAGATATGGGAGTTTGAAGCCAAGAAATGGTTGAGAAGGCATACAATTTTTCGCAATTCTGCTGATCCAAACGCTTAACCAGAATGCCCTAGGGAAAAAATACACGTACCGCTGTAGTCGGGCGAGTTTCAGCTTTCAGATGCAATAGGAATTTTTGGGTTAGGTCAATCCGTTCGCGAGATATGGGAGTTTGAAGATAAGAAATGGATGAGAAGGCAAAAAACTTTTCGCAATTCTGCTGCTCCAAACGCTTAACCAGGACGGCCTAGGGAAAAAAATACAAATACCGCTGTAGTCGGGCGAGTTTCAACTTTCAGAAGCAATAGGAATTTTTGGGTTAGGTCAATCCGTTCGCGAGATATGGGAGTTTGAAGACAAGAAATGGTTGAGAAGGCAAAAAATTTTTCGCAATTCTGCTGCTCCAAACGCTTAACCAGAATTTCCTAGGGAAAAAATACACATACCGTTGTAATCGGGCGAGTTTCTACTCTCAGATGCAACTGGAATTTTTGAGTTACGTCAATCCGTTCGCGAGATATGGGAGTTTGATGCTAAGAAATGGTTGAGAAGACAACAAATTTTTCGCAATTCTGCTGCTCCAAGCGCTTAACCAGAATGCCCTAGGGAAAAAATACGCATATCGTTGTAATCGGGCGAGTGCCTACTTTCAGACGCAGCAGGAACTTCGGGGTTTGGTCAATCCGTTCGCGAGATATGGGAGTTTGAAGCTAAGAAATGGTTGAGAAGACAACAAATTCTTCGCACTTCTGCTGCTCCAAACGCTTAACCAGAATGGCCTAGGGAAAAAATACACATAGCGTTGTAATCGGGCGAGCTTCTACTTTCAGACGCAACAGGAATTTTTGGGTTAGGTCAATCCGTTCGCGAGATATGGGAGTTTGAAGCCAAGAGATGGTTGAGAAGGCAAAAAATTTTTCGCAATTCTGCTGCTCCAAACGCTTAACCAGAACGGCCTAGGGAAAAAATACAAATACCGTTGTAATCGGGCGAGTTTCTACTTTCAGATGCAATAGGAATTTTTGGGTTAGGTCAATCCGTTCGCGAGATATGGGAGTTTGAAGCCAAGAAATGGTTGAGAAGGCAAAAAATTTTTCGCAATTCTGCTGCTCCAAACGCTTAACCAGAATGGCCTAGGGAAAAAATACACATACCGTTGTAATCGGGCGAGTTTCTACTCTCAGATGCAACTGGAATTTTTGAGTTACGTCAATCCGTTCGCGAGATATGGGAGTTTGAAGCTAAGAAATGGTTGAGAAGACAACAAATTTTTCGCACTTCTGCTGCTCCAAACGCTTAACCCGAATGGCCTAGGGAAAAAATACACACACCGTAGTAATCGGGCGAGTTTCTACTTTCAGATGCAATAGGAATTTTTGGGTTAGGTCAATCCGTTCGCGAGATATGGGAGTTTGAAGCTAAGAAATGGTTGAGAAGACAACAAATTTTTCGCACTTCTGCTGCTCCAAACGCTTAACCAGAATGGCCTAGGGAAAAAATACACATACCGTTGTAATCGGGCGAGTTTCTACTTTCAAATGCAACAGGAATTTTTGGGTTAGATCAATCCGTTCGCGAGATATGGGACTTTGAAGCTAAGAAATGGTTGAGAAGGCGAAAAATTTGTCGCAATTCTGCTGCTCCAAACGCTTAACCAGAATGGGCTAGGGAAAAAATACAAATACCGTTGGAATCGGGCGAACTTCTACTTTCAGATGCAATAGGAATTTTTGGGTTAGGTCAATCCATTCGCGAGATATGGGAGTTTGAAGACAAGAAATGGTTGAGAAGGCAAAAAATTTTTCGCTATTCTGCTGCTCCAAACGCTTAACCAGATTGGCGTAGGGAAAAAATACACATACCGTTGTAATCGGGCGAGTTTCTACTTTCAGATGCAACAGGAATGTTTGGGTTATGTCAATCCGTTCGCGAGATATGGGACTTTGAAGCTAAGAAATGTTTGAGAAGGCATACAATTTTTCGCAATTCTGCTGCTCCAAACGCTTAACCAGAATGGGCTAGGGAAAAAATACACATACTGCTGTAGTCGGGGCGAGTTTCAACTTTCAGATGCAATAGGAATTTTTGGGTTAGGTCAATCCGTTCGCGAGATATGGGGAGTTTGAAGATAAGAAATGGTTGACAAGGCAAAAAACTTTTCGCAATTCTGCTGCTCCAAACGCTTAACCAGAATGGCCTAGGGAAAAAATACACATACCGTTGTAATCGGGCGAGTTTCTACTTTCAGATACAATAGGAATTTTTGGGTTAGGTCAATCCGTTCGCGAGATATGGGAGTTTGAAGCTAAGAAATGGTTGAGAAGGCAAAAAATTTTTCGCAATTCTGCTGCGCCAAACGCTTAACCAGAACGGCCTAGGGAAAAAATACAAAATAACGCTGTAATCGGGCGAGTTTCTACTTTCAGATGCAATAGGAATTTTTGGGTTAGGTCAATCCGTTCGCGAGATATGGGAGTTTGAAGACAAGAAATGGTTGAGAAGGCAAAAAATTTTTCGCAATTCTGCTGCTCCAAACGCTTAACCAGAATGGCCTAGGGAAAAAAATACACATACCGTTGTAATCGGGTGAGTTTCTACTTTCAGATGCCATAGGAATTTTTGGGTTAGGTCAATCCGTTCGCGAGAATATGGGAGTTTGAAGCCAAGAAATGGTTGAGAAGGCAAGAAATTTGTCGCAATTCTGCTGCTCCATACGCTTAACCAGAATGGCCAAGGGAAAAAATACAAATATCGTTGTAATCGGGCGAGTTTCTACTTTCAGGACGCAATAGGAATTTTTGGGTTAGGTCAATCCGTTCGCGAGATATGGGAGTTTGAAGACAAGAAATGATTGAGAAGGCAAAAAATGTTTCGCAATTCTGCTGCTCCGAACGCTTAACCAGAATGGCCTAGGGAAAAAATACACATACCGTTGTAATCGGGCGTGTTTCTACTTTCAGACGCAGCAGGAACTTCTGGGTTTGGTCAATCCGTTCGCGAGATATGGGACTTTGAAGCTAAGAAATGGTTGAGAAGACAACAAATTTTTCGCAATTCTGCTGCTCCAAACGCTTAACCAGAATGGCCTAGGGAAAAAGTACACATACCGTTGTAACCGGGCGAGTTTCTACTTTCAGATGCAATAGGAATTTTTGGGTTAGGTCAATCCGTTCGCGAGATATAGGAGTTTGAAGACAAGAAATGGTTGAGAAGGCAAAAAATTTTCCGCAATTCTGCTGCTCCAAACACTTAACCAGAATGGCCTAGGGAAAAAATACACATACCGTTGTAACCGGGCGAGTTTCTACTTTCAGACGCAACAGGAATTTTTGGGTTAGGTCAATCCGTTCGCGAGATATGGGAGTTTGAAGCCAAGAAATGGTTGAGAAGGCAAAAAAATTTTTCGCAATTCTGCTGCTCCAAACGCTTAACCAGAATGGCCTAGGGAAAAAATACACATACCGTTGTAATCGGGCGAGTTTCTACTTTCAGACGCAACGGGAATTTTTGGGTTAGGTCAATCCGTTCGCGAGATATGGGAGTTCGAAGCCAAGAAATGCTTGAGAAGGCAAAAAATTTTTCGCAATTCTGCTGCTCCAAACGCTTAACCAGAGTGGCCTAGGGAAAAAATACACATACCGTTGTAATCGGGCGAGTTTCTACTTTCAGATGCAACAGGAATTTTTGGGTTGCGTCAATCCGTTCGCGAGATATGGGAGTTTGAAGCTAAGAAATGGTTGAGAAGACAACAAATTTTTCGGACTTCTGCTGCTCCAAACGCTTAACCAGAATGGCCTAGGGAAAAAGTCCACACACCGTTGTAACCGGGCGAGTTTCTACTTTCAGATGCAATAGGAATTTTTGGGTTAGGTCAATCCGTTCGCGAGATATGGGAGTTTGAAGACAAGAAATGGTTGAGAAGGCAAAAAATTTTTCGCAATTCTGCTGCTCCAAACGCTTAACCAGAATGGGCTAGGGAAAAAATACAAATACCGTTGGAATCGGGCGAACTTCTACTTTCAGATGCAATAGGAATTTTTGGGTTAGGTCAATCCGTTCGCAAGATATGGGACTTTGAAGACAAGAAATGGTTGAGAAGGCAAAAAATTTTTCGCAATTCTGCTGCTCCAAACGCTTAACCAGAATGGCGTAGGAAAAAAATACACACACCGATGTAATCGGGCGAGTTTCTACTTTCAGATGCAACAGGAATTTTTGGGTTACGTCAATCCGTTCGCGAGGTATGGGAGTTTGAAGCCAAGAAATGGTTGAGAAGGCAAAAAATTTTTCGCAATTCTGCTGCTTCAAACGCTTAACCAGAATGGCGTAGGAAAAAAATACACACACCGATGTAATCGGGCGAGTTTCTACTTTCAGATGCAACAGGAATTTTTGGGTTACGTCAATCCGTTCGCGAGGTATGGGAGTTTGAAGCCAAGAAATGGTTGAGAAGGCAAAAAATTTTTCGCAATTCTGCTGCTTCAAACGCTTAACCAGAATGGCCTAGGGAAAAAATACACATACCGTTGTAATCGGGCGAGTTTCTACTTTCAGACGCAGCAGGAACTTCTGGGTTTTGTCAATCCGTTCGCGAGATATGGGAGTTTGAAGCTAAGAAATGGTTGAGAAGACAACAAATTCTTCGCACTTCTGCTGCTCCAAACGCTTAACCAGAATGGCCTAGGGAAAAAATACACATAGCGTTGTAATCGGGCGAGTTTCTACTTTCAGATGCAATAGGAATTTTTGGGTTATGTCAATCCATTCGCGAGATATGAGAGTTTGAAGACAAGAAATGGTTGAGAAGGCAAAAAATTTTTCGCAATTCTGCTGCTCCAAACGCGTAACCAGAATGGCCTAGGGAAAAAATACACACACCGTAGTAATCGGGCGAGTTTCTACTTTCAGATGCAATAGGAATTTTTGGGATAGGTCAATCCGTTCGCGAGATATGGGAGTTTGAAGCCAAGAGATGGTTGAGAAGGCAAAACATTTTTCGCAATTCTGCTGCTCCAAACGCTTAACCAGAATGGCCTAGGGAAAAAATACGCATATTTTTATAATCGGGCGAGTTTCTTCTGTCAGACGCAGCAGTAATTTTTGGGTTTGGTCAATCCGTTCGCGAGATATGGGAGTTTGAAGCTAAGAAATGGTTGAGAAGACAACAAATTTTTCGCACTTCTGCTGCTCCAAACGCTTAACCAGAATGGACTAGGGAAAAAATACAAATACCGTTGTAATCGGGCGAGTTTCTACTTTCACACGCAACAGGAATTTTTGGGTTAGGTCTATCCGTTCGCGAGATATGGGAGTTTGAAGCCAAGAAATGGTTGAGAAGGCATACAATTTTTCGCAATTCTGCTGATCCAAACGCTTAACCAGAATGCCCTAGGGAAAAAATACACGTACCGCTGTAGTCGGGCGAGTTTCAACTTTCAGATGCAATAGGAATTTTTGGGTTAGGTCAATCCGTTCGCGAGATATGGGAGTTTGAAGATAAGAAATGGATGAGAAGGCAAAAAACTTTTCGCAATTCTGCTGCTCCAAACGCTTAACCAGGACGGCCTAGGGAAAAAAATACAAATACCGCTGTAGTCGGGCGAGTTTCAACTTTCAGAAGCAATAGGAATTTTTGGGTTAGGTCAATCCGTTCGCGAGATATGGGAGTTTGAAGACAAGAAATGGTTGAGAAGGCAAAAAATTTTTCGCAATTCTGCTGCTCCAAACGCTTAACCAGAATTTAGTAGGGAAAAAATACACATACCGTTGTAATCGGGCGAGTTTCTACTCTCAGATGCAACTGGAATTTTTGAGTTACGTCAATCCGTTCGCGAGATATGGGAGTTTGATGCTAAGAAATGGTTGAGAAGACAACAAATTTTTCGCACTTCTGCTGCTCCAAACGCTTAACCAGAATGGCCTCGGGAAAAAATACACATACCGTTGTAATGGGGCGAGTTTCTACTTTCAGATGCAATAGGAATTTTTGGGTTAGGTCAATCCGTTCGCGAGATATGGGAGTTTGAAGCCAACAAATGGTTGAGAAGGCAAAAAATTTTTCGCAATTCTGCTGCTCCAAGCGCTTAACCAGAATGCCCTAGGGAAAAAATACGCATATCGTTGTAATCGGGCGAGTGCCTACTTTCAGACGCAGCAGGAACTTCGGGGTTTGGTCAATCCGTTCGCGAGATATGGGAGTTTGAAGCTAAGAAATGGTTGAGAAGACAACAAATTCTTCGCACTTCTGCTGCTCCAAACGCTTAACCAGAATGGCCTAGGGAAAAAATACACATAGCGTTGTAATCGGGCGAGCTTCTACTTTCAGACGCAACAGGAATTTTTGGGTTAGGTCAATCCGTTCGCGAGATATGGGAGTTTGAAGCCAAGAGATGGTTGAGAAGGCAAAAAATTTTTCGCAATTCTGCTGCTCCAAACGCTTAACCAGAATGGCCTAGGGAAAAAATACACATACCGTTGTAATCGGGCGAGTTTCTACTTTCAGATGCAACAGGAATTTTTGGGTTAGGTCAATCCGTTCGCGAGATATGGGGGTTTGAAGCCAAGAAATGGTTGAGAAGGCATAAAATTTTTCGCACTTCTGCTGCTCCAAACGCTTAACCAGAATGGCCTAGGGAAAAAATACACATACCGTTGTAATCGGGCGAGTTTCTACTCTCAGATGCAACTGGAATTTTTGAGTTACGTCAATCCGTTCGCGAGATATGGGAGTTTGAAGCTAAGAAATGGTTGAGAAGACAACAAATTTTTCGCACTTCTGCTGCTCCAAACGCTTAACCCGAATGGCCTAGGGAAAAAATACACACACCGTAGTAATCGGGCGAGTTTCTACTTTCAGATGCAATAGGAATTTTTGGGTTAGGTCAATCCGTTCGCGAGATATGGGAGTTTGAAGCTAAGAAATGGTTGAGAAGACAACAAATTTTTCGCACTTCTGCTGCTCCAAACGCTTAACCAGAATGGCCTAGGGAAAAAATACACATACCGTTGTAATCGGGCGAGTTTCTACTTTCAAATGCAACAGGAATTTTTGGGTTAGATCAATCCGTTCGCGAGATATGGGACTTTGAAGCTAAGAAATGGTTGAGAAGGCGAAAAATTTGTCGCAATTCTGCTGCTCCAAACGCTTAACCAGAATGGGCTAGGGAAAAAATACAAATACCGTTGGAATCGGGCGAACTTCTACTTTCAGATGCAATAGGAATTTTTGGGTTAGGTCAATCCATTCGCGAGATATGGGAGTTTGAAGACAAGAAATGGTTGAGAAGGCAAAAAATTTTTCGCAATTCTGCTGCTCCAAACGCTTAACCAGATTGGCGTAGGGAAAAAATACACATACCGTTGTAATCGGGCGAGTTTCTACTTTCAGATGCAACAGGAATGTTTGGGTTATGTCAATCCGTTCGCGAGATATGGGACTTTGAAGCTAAGAAATGTTTGAGAAGGCATACAATTTTTCGCAATTCTGCTGCTCCAAACGCTTAACCAGAATGGGCTAGGGAAAAAATACACATACTGCTGTAGTCGGGCGAGTTTCAACTTTCAGATGCAATAGGAATTTTTGGGTTAGGTCAATCCGTTCGCGAGATATGGGAGTTTGAAGATAAGAAATGGTTGACAAGGCAAAAAACTTTTCGCAATTCTGCTGCTCCAAACGCTTAACCAGAATGGCCTAGGGAAAAAATACACATACCGTTGTAATCGGGCGAGTTTCTACTTTCAGATACAATAGGAATTTTTGGGTTAGGTCAATCCGTTCGCGAGATATGGGAGTTTGAAGCTAAGAAATGGTTGAGAAGGCAAAAAATTTTTCGCAATTCTGCTGCGCCAAACGCTTAACCAGAACGGCCTAGGGAAAAAATACAAATAACGCTGTAATCGGGCGAGTTTCTACTTTCAGATGCAATAGGAATTTTTGGGTTAGGTCAATCCGTTCGCGAGATATGGGAGTTTGAAGACAAGAAATGGTTGAGAAGGCAAAAAATTTTTCGCAATTCTGCTGCTCCAAACGCTTAACCAGAATGGCCTAGGGAAAAAATACACATACCGTTGTAATCGGGTGAGTTTCTACTTTCAGATGCCATAGGAATTTTTTGGTTAGGTCAATCCGTTCGCGAGATATGGGAGTTTGAAGCCAAGAAATGGTTGAGAAGGCAAGAAATTTGTCGCAATTCTGCTGCTCCATACGCTTAACCAGAATGGCCAAGGGAAAAAATACAAATATCGTTGTAATCGGGCGAGTTTCTACTTTCAGACGCAATAGGAATTTTTGGGTTAGGTCAATCCGTTCGCGAGATATGGGAGTTTGAAGACAAGAAATGGTTGACAAGGCAAAAAATTTTTCGCAATTCTGCTGCTCCAAACGCTTAACCAGAATGGCCTAGGGAAAAAATACACATACCGTTGTAATCGGGCGAGTTTCTACTTTCAGATACAATAGGAATTTTTGGGTTAGGTCAATCCGTTCGCGAGATATGGGAGTTTGAAGCTAAGAAATGGTTGAGAAGGCAAAAAATTTTTCGCAATTCTGCTGCGCCAAACGCTTAACCAGAACGGCCTAGGGAAAAAATACAAATAACGCTGTAATCGGGCGAGTTTCTACTTTCAGATGCAATAGGAATTTTTGGGTTAGGTCAATCCGTTCGCGAGATATGGGAGTTTGAAGACAAGAAATGGTTGAGAAGGCAAAAAATTTTTCGCAATTCTGCTGCTCCAAACGCTTAACCAGAATGGCCTAGGGAAAAAATACACATACCGTTGTAATCGGGTGAGTTTCTACTTTCAGATGCCATAGGAATTTTTTGGTTAGGTCAATCCGTTCGCGAGATATGGGAGTTTGAAGCCAAGAAATGGTTGAGAAGGCAAGAAATTTGTCGCAATTCTGCTGCTCCATACGCTTAACCAGAATGGCCAAGGGAAAAAATACAAATATCGTTGTAATCGGGCGAGTTTCTACTTTCAGACGCAATAGGAATTTTTGGGTTAGGTCAATCCGTTCGCGAGATATGGGAGTTTGAAGACAAGAAATGATTGAGAAGGCAAAAAATGTTTCGCAATTCTGCTGCTCCGAACGCTTAACCAGAATGGCCTAGGGAAAAAATACACATACCGTTGTAATCGGGCGTGTTTCTACTTTCAGACGCAGCAGGAACTTCTGGGTTTGGTCAATCCGTTCGCGAGATATGGGACTTTGAAGCTAAGAAATGGTTGAGAAGACAACAAATTTTTCGCAATTCTGCTGCGCCAAACGCTTAACCAGAACGGCCTAGGGAAAAAATACAAATAACGCTGTAATCGGGCGAGTTTCTACTTTCAGATGCAATAGGAATTTTTGGGTTAGGTCAATCCGTTCGCGAGATATGGGAGTTTGAAGACAAGAAATGGTTGAGAAGGCAAAAAATTTTTCGCAATTCTGCTGCTCCAAACGCTTAACCAGAATGGCCTAGGGAAAAAATACACATACCGTTGTAATCGGGTGAGTTTCTACTTTCAGATGCCATAGGAATTTTTGGGTTAGGTCAATCCGTTCGCGAGATATGGGAGTTTGAAGCCAAGAAATGGTTGAGAAGGCAAGAAATTTGTCGCAATTCTGCTGCTCCATACGCTTAACCAGAATGGCCAAGGGAAAAAATACAAATATCGTTGTAATCGGGCGAGTTTCTACTTTCAGACGCAATAGGAATTTTTGGGTTAGGTCAATCCGTTCGCGAGATATGGGAGTTTGAAGACAAGAAATGATTGAGAAGGCAAAAAATGTTTCGCAATTCTGCTGCTCCGAACGCTTAACCAGAATGGCCTAGGGAAAAAATACACATACCGTTGTAATCGGGCGTGTTTCTACTTTCAGACGCAGCAGGAACTTCTGGGTTTGGTCAATCCGTTCGCGAGATATGGGACTTTGAAGCTAAGAAATGGTTGAGAAGACAACAAATTTTTCGTAATTCTGCTGCTCCAAACGCTTAACCAGAATGGCCTAGGGAAAAAGTACACATACCGTTGTAACCGGGCGAGTTTCTACTTTCAGATGCAATAGGAATTTTTGGGTTAGGACAATCCGTTCGCGAGATATAGGAGTTTGAAGACAAGAAATGGTTGAGAAGGCAAAAAATTTTCCGCAATTCTGCTGCTCCAAACACTTAACCAGAATGGCCTAGGGAAAAAATACACATACCGTTGTAACCGGGCGAGTTTCTACTTTCAGACGCAACAGGAATTTTTGGGTTAGGTCAATCCGTTCGCGAGATATGGGACTTTGAAGCTAAGAAATGGTTGAGAAGACAACAAATTTTTCGCAATTCTGCTGCTCCAAACGCTTAACCAGAATGGCCTAGGGAAAAAAATACAAATACCGCTGTAGTCGGGCGAGTTTCAACTTTCAGAAGCAATAGGAATTTTTGGGTTAGGTCAATCCGTTCGCGAGATATGGGACTTTGAAGACAAGAAATGGTTGAGAAGGCAAAAAATTTTTCGCAATTCTGCTGCTCCAAACGCTTAACCAGAATGGCCTAGGGAAAAAATACACATACCGTTGTAACCGGGCGAGTTTCTACTTTCAGATGCAATAGGAATTTTTGGGTTAGGTCAATCCGTTCGCGAGATATGGGAGTTTGAAGCCAAGAAATGGTTGAGAAGGCAAAAAACTTTTCGCAATTCTGCTGCTCCAAACGCTTAACCAGAATAGCCTAGGGAAAAAATACACATTCCGTTGTAATCGGGCGAGTTTCTACTTTCAGATACAATAGGAATTTTTGGGTTAGGTCAATCCGTTCGCGAGATATGGGAGTTTGAAGACAAGAAATGGTTGAGAAGGCAAAAAATTTTTCGCAATTCTGCTGCTCCAAACGCTTAACCAGAATGGGCTAGGGAAAAAATACAAATACCGTTGGAATCGGGCGAACTTCTACTTTCAGATGCAATAGGAATTTTTGGGTTAGGTCAATCCGTTCGCAAGATATGGGACTTTGAAGACAAGAAATGGTTGAGAAGGCAAAAAATTTTTCGCAATTCTGCTGCTCCAAACGCTTAACCAGAATGGCGTAGGAAAAAAATACACACACCGATGTAATCGGGCGAGTTTCTACTTTCAGATGCAACAGGAATTTTTGGGTTACGTCAATCCGTTCGCGAGGTATGGGAGTTTGAAGCCAAGAAATGGTTGAGAAGGCAAAAAATTTTTCGCAATTCTGCTGCTTCAAACGCTTAACCAGAATGGCCTAGGGAAAAAATACACATACCGTTGTAATCGGGCGAGTTTCTACTTTCAGACGCAATAGGAATTTTTGGGTTAGGTCAATCCGTTCGCGAGATATGGGAGTTTGAAGACAAGAAATGGTTGAGAAGGCAAAAAATTTTTCGCAATTCTGCTGCTCCGAACGCTTAACCAGAATGACCTAGGGAAAAAATACGCATAGCGTTGTAATCGGGCGAGTTTCTACTTTCAGACGCAACAGGAATTTTTGGGTTAGGTCAATCCGTTCGCGAGATATGGGAGTTTGAAGCCAAGAAATGGTTGAGAAGGCAAAAAACTTTTCGCAATTCTGCTGCTCCAAACGCTTAACCAGAATGGCCTAGGGAAAAAATACACATTCCGTTGTAATCGGGCGAGTTTCTACTTTCAGATACAATAGGAATTTTTGGGTTAGGTCAATCCGTTCGCGAGATATGGGAGTTTGAAGCTAAGAAATGGTTGAGAAGGCAAAAAATTTTTCGCAATTCTGCTGCGCCAAACGCTTAACCAGAACGGCCTAGGGAAAAAATACAAATAACGCTGTAATCGGGCGAGTTTCTACTTTCAGATGCAATAGGAATTTTTGGGTTAGGTCAATCCGTTCGCGAGATATGGGAGTTTGAAGACAAGAAATGGTTGAGAAGGCAAACAATTTTTCGCAATTCTGCTGCTCCAAACGCTTAACCAGAATGGCCTAGGGAAAAAATACACATACCGTTGTAATCGGGTGAGTTTCTACTTTCAGATGCCATAGGAATTTTTGGGTTAGATCAATCCGTTCGCGAGATATGGGAGTTTGAAGCCAAGAAATGGTTGAGAAGGCAAGAAATTTTTCGCAATTCTGCTGCTCCATACGCTTAACCAGAATGGCCTAGGGAAAAAATACAAATATCATTGTAATCGGGCGAGTTTCTACTTTCAGACGCAATAGGAATTTTTGGGTTAGGTCAATCCGTTCGCGAGATATGGGAGTTTGAAGACAAGAAATGATTGAGAAGGCAAAAAATGTTTCGCAATTCTGCTGCTCCGAACGCTTAACCAGAATGGCCTAGAGAAAAAATACACATACCGTTGTAATCGGGCGTGTTTCTACTTTCAGACGCAGCAGGAACTTCTGGGTTTGGTCAATCCGTTCGCGAGATATGGGACTTTGAAGACAAGAAATGGTTGAGAAGGCGAAAAATTTTTCGCAATTCTGCTGCTCCAAACGCTTAACCAGAATGGCCTAGGGAAAAAATACACATACCGTTGTAACCGGGCGAGTTTCTACTTTCAGATGCAATAGGAATTTTTGGGTTAGGTCAATCCGTTCGCGAGATATGGGAGTTTGAAGACAAGAAATGATTGAGAAGGCAAAAAATTTTCCGCAATTCTGCTGCTCCAAACACTTAACCAGAATGGCCTAGGGAAAAAATACACATACCGTTGTAACCGGGCGAGTTTCTACTTTCAGACGCAACAGGAATTTTTGGGTTAGGTCAATCCGTTCGCGAGATATGGGAGTTTGAAGACAAGAAATGGTTGAGAAGGCAAAAAATTTTTCGCAATTCTGCTGCTCCAAACGCTTAACCAGAATGGCCTAGGGAAAAAATACACATACCGTTGTAATCGGGCGTGTTTCTACTTTCAGACGCAGCAGGAACTTCTGGGTTTGGTCAATCCGTTCGCGAGATATGGGACTTTGAAGCTAAGAAATGGTTGAGAAGGCAAAAAATTTTTCGCAATTCTGCTGCTTCAAACGCTTAACCAGAATGGCATAGGGAAAAAATACACATACCGTTGTAATCGGGCGAGTTTCTACTTTCAGACGCAATAGGAATTTTTGGGTTAGGTCAATCCGTTCGCGAGATATGGGAGTTTGAAGACAAGAAATGGTTGAGAAGGCAAAAAATTTTTCGCAATTCTGCTGCTCCGAACGCTTAACCAGAATGGCCTAGGGAAAAAATACACATAGCGTTGTAATCGGGCGAGTTTCTACTTTCAGACGCAACAGGAATTTTTGGGTTAGGTCAATCCGTTCGCGAGATATGGGAGTTTGAAGCCAAGAAATGGTTGAGAAGGCAAAAAACTTTTCGCAATTCTGCTGCTCCAAACGCTTAACCAGAATGGCCTAGGGAAAAAATACACATACCGTTGTAATCGGGCGAGTTTCTACTTTCAGATACAATAGGAATTTTTGGGTTAGGTCAATCCGTTCGCGAGATATGGGAGTTTGAAGCTAAGAAATGGTTGAGAAGGCAAAAAATTTTTCGCAATTCTGCTGCGCCAAACGCTTAACCAGAACGGCCTAGGGAAAAAATACAAATAACGCTGTAATCGGGCGAGTTTCTACTTTCAGATGCAATAGGAATTTTTGGGTTAGGTCAATCCGTTCGCGAGATATGGGAGTTTGAAGACAAGAAATGGTTGAGAAGGCAAAAAATTTTTCGCAATTCTGCTGCTCCAAACGCTTAACCAGAATGGCCTAGGGAAAAAATACACATACCGTTGTAATAGGGTGAGTTTCTACTTTCAGATGCCATAGGAATTTTTGGGTTAGGTCAATCCGTTCGCGAGATATGGGAGTTTGAAGCCAAGAAATGGTTGAGAAGGCAAGAAATTTTTCGCAATTCTGCTGCTCCATACGCGTAACCAGAATGGCCTAGGGAAAAAATACAAATATCGTTGTAATCGGGCGAGTTTCTACTTTCAGACGCAATAGGAATTTTTGGGTTAGGTCAATCCGTTCGCGAGATATGGGAGTTTGAAGACAAGAAATGATTGAGAAGGCAAAAAATGTTTCGCAATTCTGCTGCTCCGAACGCTTAACCAGAATGGCCTAGGGAAAAAATACACATACCGTTGTAATCGGGCGTGTTTCTACTTTCAGACGCAGCAGGAACTTCTGGGTTTGGTCAATCCGTTCGCGAGATATGGGACTTTGAAGCTAAGAAATGGTTGAGAAGGCAAAAAATTTTTCGCAATTCTGCTACTCCAAACGCTTAACCAGAATGGCCTAGGGAAAAAATACACATACCGTTGTAATCGGGCGAGTTTCTACTTTCAGACGCAACGGGAATTTTTGGGTTAGGTCAATCCGTTCGCGAGATATGGGAGTTTGAAGCTAAGAAATGGTTGAGAAGGCAAAAAATTTTTCGCAATTCTGCTGCTCCGAACGCTTAACCAGAATGGCCTAGGGAAAAAATACACATAGCGTTGTAATCGGGCGAGTTTCTACTTTCAGACGCAACAGGAATTTTTGGGTTAGGTCAATCCGTTCGCGAGATATGGGAGTTTGAAGCCAAGAAATGGTTGAGAAGGCAAAAAACTTTTCGCAATTCTGCTGCTCCAAACGCTTAACCAGAATGGCCTAGGGAAAAAATACACATACCGTTGTAATCGGGCGAGTTTCTACTTTCAGATACAATAGGAATTTTTGGGTTAGGTCAATCCGTTCGCGAGATATGGGAGTTTGAAGCTAAGAAATGGTTGAGAAGGCAAAAAATTTTTCGCAATTCTGCTGCGCCAAACGCTTAACCAGAACGGCCTAGGGAAAAAATACAAATAACGCTGTAATCGGGCGAGTTTCTACTTTCAGATGCAATAGGAATTTTTGGGTTAGGTCAATCCGTTCGCGAGATATGGGAGTTTGAAGACAAGAAATGGTTGAGAAGGCAAAAAATTTTTCGCAATTCTGCTGCTCCAAACGCTTAACCAGAATGGCCTAGGGAAAAAATACACATACCGTTGTAATCGGGTGAGTTTCTACTTTCAGATGCCATAGGAATTTTTGGGTTAGGTCAATCCGTTCGCGAGATATGGGAGTTTGAAGCCAAGAAATGGTTGAGAAGGCAAGAAATTTTTCGCAATTCTGCTGCTCCATACGCTTAACCAGAATGGCCTAGGGAAAAAATACAAATATCGTTGTAATCGGGCGAGTTTCTACTTTCAGACGCAATAGGAATTTTTGGGTTAGGTCAATCCGTTCGCGAGATATGGGAGTTTGAAGCCAAGAAATGGTTGAGAAGGCAAAAAATTTTTCGCAATTCTGCTGCTCCAAACGCTTAACCAGAATGGCCTAGGGAAAAAATACACATACCGTTGTAATCGGGCGAGTTTCTACTTTCAGACGCAACGGGAATTTTTGGGTTAGGTCAATCCGTTCGCGAGATATGGGAGTTTGAAGCCAAGAAATGCTTGAGAAGGCAAAAAATTTTTCGCAATTCTGCTGCTCCAAACGCTTAACCAGAGTGGCCTAGGGAAAAAATACACATACCGTTGTAATCGGGCGAGTTTCTACTTTCAGATGCAACAGGAATTTTTGGGTTGCGTCAATCCGTTCGCGAGATATGGGAGTTTGAAGCTAAGAAATGGTTGAGAAGACAACAAATTTTTCGCACTTCTGCTGCTCCAAACGCTTAACCAGAATGGCCTAGGGAAAAAGTCCACACACCGTTGTAACCGGGCGAGTTTCTACTTTCAGATGCCATAGGAATTTTTGGGTTAGGTCAATCCGTTCGCGTGATATGGGAGTTTGAAGCCAAGAAATGGTTGAGAGGGCAAGAAATTTTTCGCAATTCTGCTGCTCCATACGCTTAACCAGAATGGCCTAGGGAAAAAATACAAATATCGTTGTAATCGGGCGAGTTTCTACTTTCAGACGCAATAGGAATTTTTGGGTTAGGTCAATCCGTTCGCGAGATATGGGAGTTTGAAGACAAGAAATGGTTGAGAAGGCAAAAAATTTTTCGCAATTCTGCTGCTTCAAACGCTTAACCAGAATGGCCTAGGGAAAAAATACACATACCGTTGTAGTCGGGCGAGTTTCTACTTTCAGACGCAATAGGAATTTTTGGGTTAGGTCAATCCGTTCGCGAGATATGGGAGTTTGAAGACAAGAAATGGTTGAGAAGGCAAAAAATTTTTCGCAATTCTGCTGCTCCGAACGCTTAACCAGAATGGCCTAGGGAAAAAATACACATAGCGTTGTAATCGGGCGAGATTCTACTTTCAGACGCAACAGGAATTTTTGGGTTAGGTCAATCCGTTCGCGAGATATGGGAGTTTGAAGCCAAGAAATGGTTGAGAAGGCAAAAAACTTTTCGCAATTCTGCTGCTCCAAACGCTTAACCAGAATGGCCTAGGGAAAAAATACACATACCGTTGTAATCGGGCGAGTTTCTACTTTCAGATACAATAGGAATTTTTGGGTTAGGTCAATCCGTTCGCGAGATATGGGAGTTTGAAGCTAAGAAATGGTTGAGAAGGCAAAAAATTTTTCGCAATTCTGCTGCGCCAAACGCTTAACCAGAACGGCCTAGGGAAAAAATACAAATAACGCTGTAATCGGGCGAGTTTCTACTTTCAGATGCAATAGGAATTTTTGGGTTAGGTCAATCCGTTCGCGAGATATGGGAGTTTGAAGACAAGAAATGGTTGAGAGGGCAAAAAATTTTTCGCAATTCTGCTGCTCCAAACGCTTAACCAGAATGGCCTAGGGAAAAAATACACATACCGTTGTAATCGGGTGAGTTTCTACTTTCAGATGCCATAGGAATTTTTGGGTTAGGTCAATCCGTTCGCGAGATATGGGAGTTTGAAGCCAAGAAATGGTTGAGAAGGCAAGAAATTTTTCGCAATTCTGCTGCTCCATACGCTTAACCAGAATGGCCTAGGGAAAAAATACAAATATCGTTGTAATCGGGCGAGTTTCTACTTTCAGACGCAATAGGAATTTTTGGGTTACGTCAATCCGTTCGCGAGGTATGGGAGTTTGAAGCCAAGAAATGGTTGAGAAGGCAAAAAATTTTTCGCAATTCTGCTGCTCCGAACGCTTAACCAGAATGGCCTAGGGAAAAAATACACACACCGATGTAATCGGGCGAGTTTCTACTTTCAGATGCAACAGGAATTTTTGGGTTACGTCAATCCGTTCGCGAGGTATGGGAGTTTGAAGCCAAGAAATGGTTGAGAAGGCAAAAAATTTTTCGCAATTCTGCTGCTTCAAACGCTTAACCAGAATGGCCTAGGGAAAAAATACACATACCGTTGTAATCGGGCGAGTTTCTACTTTCAGACGCAGCAGGAACTTCTGGGTTTGGTCAATCCGTTCGCGAGATATGGGACTTTGAAGCTAAGAAATGGTTGAGAAGGCAAAAAATTTTTCGCAATTCTGCTGCTTCAAACGCTTAACCAGAATGGCCTAGGGAAAAAATACACATACCGTTGTAATCGGGCGAGTTTCTACTTTCAGACGCAATAGGAATTTTTGGGTTAGGTCAATCCGTTCGCGAGATATGGGAGTTTGAAGACAAGAAATAGTTGAGAAGGCAAAAAATTTTTCGCAATTCTGCTGCTCCGAACGCTTAACCAGAATGGCCTAGGGAAAAAATACACATAGCGTTGTAATCGGGCGAGTTTCTACTTTCAGACGCAAGAGGAATTTTTGGGTTAGGTCAATCCGTTCGCGAGATATGGGAGTTTGAAGCCAAGAAATGGTTGAGAAGGCAAGAAATTTTTCGCAATTCTGCTGCTCCATACGCGTAACCAGAATGGCCTAGGGAAAAAATACAAATATCGTTGTAATCGGGCGAGTTTCTACTTTCAGACGCAATAGGAATTTTTGGGTTAGGTCAATCCGTTCGCGAGATATGGGAGTTTGAAGACAAGAAATGATTGAGAAGGCAAAAAATGTTTCGCAATTCTGCTGCTCCGAACGCTTAACCAGAATGGCCTAGGGAAAAAATACACATACCGTTGTAATCGGGCGTGTTTCTACTTTCAGACGCAGCAGGAACTTCTGGGTTTGGTCAATCCGTTCGCGAGATATGGGACTTTGAAGCTAAGAAATGGTTGAGAAGGCAAAAAATTTTTCGCAATTCTGCTACTCCAAACGCTTAACCAGAATGGCCTAGGGAAAAAATACACATACCGTTGTAATCGGGCGAGTTTCTACTTTCAGACGCAACGGGAATTTTTGGGTTAGGTCAATCCGTTCGCGAGATATGGGAGTTTGAAGCTAAGAAATGGTTGAGAAGGCAAAAAATTTTTCGCAATTCTGCTGCTCCGAACGCTTAACCAGAATGGCCTAGGGAAAAAATACACATAGCGTTGTAATCGGGCGAGTTTCTACTTTCAGACGCAACAGGAATTTTTGGGTTAGGTCAATCCGTTCGCGAGATATGGGAGTTTGAAGCCAAGAAATGGTTGAGAAGGCAAAAAACTTTTCGCAATTCTGCTGCTCCAAACGCTTAACCAGAATGGCCTAGGGAAAAAATACACATACCGTTGTAATCGGGCGAGTTTCTACTTTCAGATACAATAGGAATTTTTGGGTTAGGTCAATCCGTTCGCGAGATATGGGAGTTTGAAGCTAAGAAATGGTTGAGAAGGCAAAAAATTTTTCGCAATTCTGCTGCGCCAAACGCTTAACCAGAACGGCCTAGGGAAAAAATACAAATAACGCTGTAATCGGGCGAGTTTCTACTTTCAGATGCAATAGGAATTTTTGGGTTAGGTCAATCCGTTCGCGAGATATGGGAGTTTGAAGACAAGAAATGGTTGAGAAGGCAAAAAATTTTTCGCAATTCTGCTGCTCCAAACGCTTAACCAGAATGGCCTAGGGAAAAAATACACATACCGTTGTAATCGGGTGAGTTTCTACTTTCAGACGCAACGGGAATTTTTGGGTTAGGTCAATCCGTTCGCGAGATATGGGAGTTTGAAGCCAAGAAATGCTTGAGAAGGCAAAAAATTTTTCGCAATTCTGCTGCTCCAAACGCTTAACCAGAGTGGCCTAGGGAAAAAATACACATACCGTTGTAATCGGGCGAGTTTCTACTTTCAGATGCAACAGGAATTTTTGGGTTGCGTCAATCCGTTCGCGAGATATGGGAGTTTGAAGCTAAGAAATGGTTGAGAAGACAACAAATTTTTCGCACTTCTGCTGCTCCAAACGCTTAACCAGAATGGCCTAGGGAAAAAGTCCACACACCGTTGTAACCGGGCGAGTTTCTACTTTCAGATGCCATAGGAATTTTTGGGTTAGGTCAATCCGTTCGCGAGATATGGGAGTTTGAAGCCAAGAAATGGTTGAGAGGGCAAGAAATTTTTCGCAATTCTGCTGCTCCATACGCTTAACCAGAATGGCCTAGGGAAAAAATACAAATATCGTTGTAATCGGGCGAGTTTCTACTTTCAGACGCAATAGGAATTTTTGGGTTAGGTCAATCCGTTCGCGAGATATGGGAGTTTGAAGACAAGAAATGGTTGAGAAGGCAAAAAATTTTTCGCAATTCTGCTGCTTCAAACGCTTAACCAGAATGGCCTAGGGAAAAAATACACATACCGTTGTAGTCGGGCGAGTTTCTACTTTCAGACGCAATAGGAATTTTTGGGTTAGGTCAATCCGTTCGCGAGATATGGGAGTTTGAAGACAAGAAATGGTTGAGAAGGCAAAAAATTTTTCGCAATTCTGCTGCTCCGAACGCTTAACCAGAATGGCCTAGGGAAAAAATACACATAGCGTTGTAATCGGGCGAGATTCTACTTTCAGACGCAACAGGAATTTTTGGGTTAGGTCAATCCGTTCGCGAGATATGGGAGTTTGAAGCCAAGAAATGGTTGAGAAGGCAAAAAACTTTTCGCAATTCTGCTGCTCCAAACGCTTAACCAGAATGGCCTAGGGAAAAAATACACATACCGTTGTAATCGGGCGAGTTTCTACTTTCAGATACAATAGGAATTTTTGGGTTAGGTCAATCCGTTCGCGAGATATGGGAGTTTGAAGCTAAGAAATGGTTGAGAAGGCAAAAAATTTTTCGCAATTCTGCTGCGCCAAACGCTTAACCAGAACGGCCTAGGGAAAAAATACAAATAACGCTGTAATCGGGCGAGTTTCTACTTTCAGATGCAATAGGAATTTTTGGGTTAGGTCAATCCGTTCGCGAGATATGGGAGTTTGAAGACAAGAAATGGTTGAGAGGGCAAAAAATTTTTCGCAATTCTGCTGCTCCAAACGCTTAACCAGAATGGCCTAGGGAAAAAATACACATACCGTTGTAATCGGGTGAGTTTCTACTTTCAGATGCCATAGGAATTTTTGGGTTAGGTCAATCCGTTCGCGAGATATGGGAGTTTGAAGCCAAGAAATGGTTGAGAAGGCAAGAAATTTTTCGCAATTCTGCTGCTCCATACGCTTAACCAGAATGGCCTAGGGAAAAAATACAAATATCGTTGTAATCGGGCGAGTTTCTACTTTCAGACGCAATAGGAATTTTTGGGTTAGGTCAATCCGTTCGCGAGATATGGGAGTTTGAAGACAAGAAATGATTGAGAAGGCAAAAAATTTTTCGCAATTCTGCTGCTCCAAACGCTTAACCAGAATGGCGTAGGAAAAAAATACACACACCGATGTAATCGGGCGAGTTTCTACTTTCAGATGCAACAGGAATTTTTGGGTTACGTCAATCCGTTCGCGAGGTATGGGAGTTTGAAGCCAAGAAATGGTTGAGAAGGCAAAAAATTTTTCGCAATTCTGCTGCTTCAAACGCTTAACCAGAATGGCCTAGGGAAAAAATACACATACCGTTGTAATCGGGCGAGTTTCTACTTTCAGACGCAGCAGGAACTTCTGGGTTTGGTCAATCCGTTCGCGAGATATGGGACTTTGAAGCTAAGAAATGGTTGAGAAGGCAAAAAATTTTTCGCAATTCTGCTGCTTCAAACGCTTAACCAGAATGGCCTAGGGAAAAAATACACATACCGTTGTAATCGGGCGAGTTTCTACTTTCAGACGCAATAGGAATTTTTGGGTTAGGTCAATCCGTTCGCGAGATATGGGAGTTTGAAGACAAGAAATAGTTGAGAAGGCAAAAAATTTTTCGCAATTCTGCTGCTCCGAACGCTTAACCAGAATGGCCTAGGGAAAAAATACACATAGCGTTGTAATCGGGCGAGTTTCTACTTTCAGACGCAAGAGGAATTTTTGGGTTAGGTCAATCCGTTCGCGAGATATGGGAGTTTGAAGCCAAGAAATGGTTGAGAAGGCAAAAAACTTTTCGCAATTCTGCTGCTCCAAACGCTTAACCAGAATGGCCTAGGGAAAAAATACACATACCGTTGTAATCGGGCGAGTTTCTACTTTCAGATACAATAGGAATTTTTGGGTTAGGTCAATCCGTTCGCGAGATATGGGAGTTTGAAGCTAAGAAATGGTTGAGAAGGCAAAAAATTTTTCGCAATTCTGCTGCGCCAAACGCTTAACCAGAACGGCCTAGGGAAAAAATACAAATAACGCTGTAATCGGGCGAGTTTCTACTTTCAGATGCAATAGGAATTTTTGGGTTAGGTCAATCCGTTCGCGAGATATGGGAGTTTGAAGACAAGAAATGGTTGAGAAGGCAAAAAATTTTTCGCAATTCTGCTGCTCCAAACGCTTAACCAGAATGGCCTAGGGAAAAAATACACATACCGTTGTAATCGGGCGAGTTTCTACTTTCAGACGCAACGGGAATTTTTGGGTTAGGTCAATCCGTTCGCGAGATATGGGAGTTTGAAGCCAAGAAATGCTTGAGAAGGCAAAAAATTTTTCGCAATTCTGCTGCTCCAAACGCTTAACCAGAGTGGCCTAGGGAAAAAATACACATACCGTTGTAATCGGGCGAGTTTCTACTTTCAGATGCAACAGGAATTTTTGGGTTGCGTCAATCCGTTCGCGAGATATGGGAGTTTGAAGCTAAGAAATGGTTGAGAAGACAACAAATTTTTCGCACTTCTGCTGCTCCAAACGCTTAACCAGAATGGCCTAGGGAAAAAGTCCACACACCGTTGTAACCGGGCGAGTTTCTACTTTCCCGATGCCATAGGAATTTTTGGGTTAGGTCAATCCGTTCGCGAGATATGGGAGTTTGAAGCCAAGAAATGGTTGAGAGGGCAAGAAATTTTTCGCAATTCTGCTGCTCCATACGCTTAACCAGAATGGCCTAGGGAAAAAATACAAATATCGTTGTAATCGGGCGAGTTTCTACTTTCAGACGCAATAGGAATTTTTGGGTTAGGTCAATCCGTTCGCGAGATATGGGAGTTTGAAGACAAGAAATGGTTGAGAAGGCAAAAAATTTTTCGCAATTCTGCTGCTTCAAACGCTTAACCAGAATGGCCTAGGGAAAAAATACACATACCGTTGTAGTCGGGCGAGTTTCTACTTTCAGACGCAATAGGAATTTTTGGGTTAGGTCAATCCGTTCGCGAGATATGGGAGTTTGAAGACAAGAAATGGTTGAGAAGGCAAAAAATTTTTCGCAATTCTGCTGCTCCGAACGCTTAACCAGAATGGCCTAGGGAAAAAATACACATAGCGTTGTAATCGGGCGAGATTCTACTTTCAGACGCAACAGGAATTTTTGGGTTAGGTCAATCCGTTCGCGAGATATGGGAGTTTGAAGCCAAGAAATGGTTGAGAAGGCAAAAAACTTTTCGCAATTCTGCTGCTCCAAACGCTTAACCAGAATGGCCTAGGGAAAAAATACACATACCGTTGTAATCGGGCGAGTTTCTACTTTCAGATACAATAGGAATTTTTGGGTTAGGTCAATCCGTTCGCGAGATATGGGAGTTTGAAGCTAAGAAATGGTTGAGAAGGCAAAAAATTTTTCGCAATTCTGCTGCGCCAAACGCTTAACCAGAACGGCCTAGGGAAAAAATACAAATAACGCTGTAATCGGGCGAGTTTCTACTTTCAGATGCAATAGGAATTTTTGGGTTAGGTCAATCCGTTCGCGAGATATGGGAGTTTGAAGACAAGAAATGGTTGAGAGGGCAAAAAATTTTTCGCAATTCTGCTGCTCCAAACGCTTAACCAGAATGGCCTAGGGAAAAAATACACATACCGTTGTAATCGGGTGAGTTTCTACTTTCAGATGCCATAGGAATTTTTGGGTTAGGTCAATCCGTTCGCGAGATATGGGAGTTTGAAGCCAAGAAATGGTTGAGAAGGCAAGAAATTTTTCGCAATTCTGCTGCTCCATACGCTTAACCAGAATGGCCTAGGGAAAAAATACAAATATCGTTCTAATCGGGCGAGTTTCTACTTTCAGACGCAATAGGAATTTTTGGGTTAGGTCAATCCGTTCGCGAGATATGGGAGTTTGAAGACAAGAAATGATTGAGAAGGCAAAAAATTTTTCGCAATTCTGCTGCTCCAAACGCTTAACCAGAATGGCGTAGGAAAAAAATACACACACCGATGTAATCGGGCGAGTTTCTACTTTCAGATGCAACAGGAATTTTTGGGTTACGTCAATCCGTTCGCGAGGTATGGGAGTTTGAAGCCAAGAAATGGTTGAGAAGGCAAAAAATTTTTCGCAATTCTGCTGCTTCAAACGCTTAACCAGAATGGCCTAGGGAAAAAATACACATACCGTTGTAATCGGGCGAGTTTCTACTTTCAGACGCAGCAGGAACTTCTGGGTTTGGTCAATCCGTTCGCGAGATATGGGACTTTGAAGCTAAGAAATGGTTGAGAAGGCAAAAAATTTTTCGCAATTCTGCTGCTTCAAACGCTTAACCAGAATGGCCTAGGGAAAAAATACACATACCGTTGTAATCGGGCGAGTTTCTACTTTCAGACGCAATAGGAATTTTTGGGTTAGGTCAATCCGTTCGCGAGATATGGGAGTTTGAAGACAAGAAATAGTTGAGAAGGCAAAAAATTTTTCGCAATTCTGCTGCTCCGAACGCTTAACCAGAATGGCCTAGGGAAAAAATACACATAGCGTTGTAATCGGGCGAGTTTCTACTTTCAGACGCAAGAGGAATTTTTGGGTTAGGTCAATCCGTTCGCGAGATATGGGAGTTTGAAGCCAAGAAATGGTTGAGAAGGCAAAAAACTTTTCGCAATTCTGCTGCTCCAAACGCTTAACCAGAATGGCCTAGGGAAAAAATACACATACCGTTGTAATCGGGCGAGTTTCTACTTTCAGATACAATAGGAATTTTTGGGTTAGGTCAATCCGTTCGCGAGATATGGGAGTTTGAAGCTAAGAAATGGTTGAGAAGGCAAAAAATTTTTCGCAATTCTGCTGCGCCAAACGCTTAACCAGAACGGCCTAGGGAAAAAATACAAATAACGCTGTAATCGGGCGAGTTTCTACTTTCAGATGCAATAGGAATTTTTGGGTTAGGTCAATCCGTTCGCGAGATATGGGAGTTTGAAGACAAGAAATGGTTGAGAAGGCAAAAAATTTTTCGCAATTCTGCTGCTCCAAACGCTTAACCAGAATGGCCTAGGGAAAAAATACACATACCGTTGTAATCGGGTGAGTTTCTACTTTCAGATGCCATAGGAATTTTTGGGTTAGGTCAATCCGTTCGCGAGATATGGGAGTTTGAAGCCAAGAAATGGTTGAGAAGGCAAGAAATTTTTCGCAATTCTGCTGCTCCATACGCTTAACCAGAATGGCCTAGGGAAAAAATACAAATATCGTTGTAATCGGGCGAGTTTCTACTTTCAGACGCAATAGGAATTTTTGGGTTAGGTCAATCCGTTCGCGAGATATGAGAGTTTGAAGACAAGAAATGATTGAGAAGGCAAAAAATGTTTCGCAATTCTGCTGCTCCGAACGCTTAACCAGAATGGCCTAGGGAAAAAATACACATACCGTTGTAATCGGGCGTGTTTCTACTTTCAGACGCAGCAGGAACTTCTTTGTTTGGTCAATCCGTTCGCGAGATATGGGACTTTGAAGCTAAGAAATGGTTGAGAAGACAACAAATTTTTCGCAATTCTGCTGCTCCAAACGCTTAACCAGAATGGCCTAGGGAAAAAGTACACATACCGTCGTAACCGGGCGAGTTTCTACTTTCAGACGCAACGGGAATTTTTGGGTTAGGTCAATCCGTTCGCGAGATATGGGAGTTTGAAGCCAAGAAATGGTTGAGAAGGCAAGAAATTTTTCGCAATTCTGCTGCTCCATACGCTTAACCAGAATGGCCTAGGGAAAAATACAAATATCGTTGTAACCGGGCGAGTTTCTACTTTCAGATGCAATAGGAATTTTTGGGTTAGGTCAATCCGTTCGCGAGATATGGGAGTTTGAAGACAAGAAATGGTTGAGAAGGCAAAAAATTTTTCGCAATTCTGCTGCTCCAAACGCTTAACCAGAATGGGCTAGGGAAAAAATACAAATACCGTTGGAATCGGGCGAACTTCTACTTTCAGATGCAATAGGAATTTTTGGGTTAGGTCAATCCGTTCGCAAGATATGGGACTTTGAAGACAAGAAATGGTTGAGAAGGCAAAAAATTTTTCGCAATTCTGCTCCTCCAAACGCTTAACCAGAATGGCGTAGGAAAAAAATACACACACCGATGTAATCGGGCGAGTTTCTACTTTCAGTTGCAACAGGAATTTTTGGGTTACGTCAATCCGTCCGCGAGGTATGGGAGTTTGAAGCCAAGAAATGGTTGAGAAGGCAAAAAATTTTTCGCAATTCTGCTGCTTCAAACGCTTAACCAGAATGGCCTAGGGAAAAAATACACATACCGTTGTAATCGGGCGAGTTTCTACTTTCAGACGCAATAGGAATTTTTGGGTTAGGTCAATCCGTTCGCGAGATATGGGAGTTTGAAGACAAGAAATTGTTGAGAAGGCAAAAAATTTTTCGCAATTCTGCTGCTCCGAACGCTTAACCAGAATGGCCTAGGGAAAAAATACCCATAGCGTTGTAATCGGGCGAGTTTCTACTTTCAGACGCAACAGGAATTTTTGGGTTAGGTCAATCCGTTCGCGAGATATGGGAGTTTGAAGACAAGAAATGGTTGAGAAGGCAAAAAATTTTTCGCAATTCTGCTGCTCCAAACGCTTAACCAGTTGGCCTAGGGAAAAAATACATATACCGTTGTAATCGGGCGAGTTTCTACTTTCAGATACAATAGGAATTTTTGGGTTAGGTCAATCCGTTCGCGAGATATGGGAGTTTGAAGCTAAGAAATGGTTGAGAAGGCAAAAAATTTTTCGCAATTCTGCTGCTTCAAACGCTTAACCAGAACGGCCTAGGGAAAAAATACAAATAACGCTGTAATCGGGCGAGTTTCTACTTTCAGATGCAATAGGAATTTTTGGGTTAGGTCAATCCGTTCGCGAGATATGGGAGTTTGAAGACAAGAAATGTTTGAGAAGGCAAAAAATTTTTCGCAATTCTGCTGCTCCAAACGCTTAACCAGAATGGCCTAGGGAAAAAATACACATACCGTTGTAATCGGGTGAGTTTCTACTTTCAGATGCCATAGGAATTTTTGGGTTAGGTCAATCCGTTCGCGAGATATGGGAGTTTGAAGCCAAGAAATGGTTGAGAAGGCAAGAAATTTTTCGCAATTCTGCTGCTCCATACGCTTAACCAGAATGGCCTAGGGAAAAATACAAATATCGTTGTAACCGGGCGAGTTTCTACTTTCAGATGCAATAGGAATTTTTGGGTTAGGTCAATCCGTTCGCGAGATATGGGAGTTTGAAGACAAGAAATGGTTGAGAAGGCAAAAAATTTTTCGCAATTCTGCTGCTCCAAACGCTTAACCAGAATGGGCTAGGGAAAAAATACAAATACCGTTGGAATCGGGCGAACTTCTACTTTCAGATGCAATAGGAATTTTTGGGTTAGGTCAATCCGTTCGCAAGATATGGGACTTTGAAGACAAGAAATGGTTGAGAAGGCAAAAAATTTTTCGCAATTCTGCTCCTCCAAACGCTTAACCAGAATGGCGTAGGAAAAAAATACACACACCGATGTAATCGGGCGAGTTTCTACTTTCAGTTGCAACAGGAATTTTTGGGTTACGTCAATCCGTCCGCGAGGTATGGGAGTTTGAAGCCAAGAAATGGTTGAGAAGGCAAAAAATTTTTCGCAATTCTGCTGCTTCAAACGCTTAACCAGAATGGCCTAGGGAAAAAATACACATACCGTTGTAATCGGGCGAGTTTCTACTTTCAGACGCAATAGGAATTTTTGGGTTAGGTCAATCCGTTCGCGAGATATGGGAGTTTGAAGACAAGAAATTGTTGAGAAGGCAAAAAATTTTTCGCAATTCTGCTGCTCCGAACGCTTAACCAGAATGGCCTAGGGAAAAAATACCCATAGCGTTGTAATCGGGCGAGTTTCTACTTTCAGACGCAACAGGAATTTTTGGGTTAGGTCAATCCGTTCGCGAGATATGGGAGTTTGAAGACAAGAAATGGTTGAGAAGGCAAAAAATTTTTCGCAATTCTGCTGCTCCAAACGCTTAACCAGTTGGCCTAGGGAAAAAATACATATACCGTTGTAATCGGGCGAGTTTCTACTTTCAGATACAATAGGAATTTTTGGGTTAGGTCAATCCGTTCGCGAGATATGGGAGTTTGAAGCTAAGAAATGGTTGAGAAGGCAAAAAATTTTTCGCAATTCTGCTGCTTCAAACGCTTAACCAGAACGGCCTAGGGAAAAAATACAAATAACGCTGTAATCGGGCGAGTTTCTACTTTCAGATGCAATAGGAATTTTTGGGTTAGGTCAATCCGTTCGCGAGATATGGGAGTTTGAAGACAAGAAATGTTTGAGAAGGCAAAAAATTTTTCGCAATTCTGCTGCTCCAAACGCTTAACCAGAATGGCCTAGGGAAAAAATACACATACCGTTGTAATCGGGTGAGTTTCTACTTTCAGATGCCATAGGAATTTTTGGGTTAGGTCAATCCGTTCGCGAGATATGGGAGTTTGAAGCCAAGAAATGGTTGAGAAGGCAAGAAATTTTTCGCAATTCTGCTGCTCCATACGCTTAACCAGAATGGCCTAGGGAAAAAATACAAATATCGTTGTAATCGGGCGAGTTTCTACTTTCAGACGCAATAGGAATTTTTGGGTTAGGTCAATCCGTTCGCGAGATATGGGAGTTTGAAGACAAGAAATGATTGAGAAGGCAAAAAATGTTTCGCATTTCTGCTGCTCCGAACGCTTAACCAGAATGGCCTAGGGAAAAAATACACATACCGTTGTAATCGGGCGTGTTTCTACTTTCAGACGCAGCAGGAACTTCTGGGTTTGGTCAATCCGTTCGCGAGATATGGGACTTTGAAGCTAAGAAATGGTTGAGAAGACAACAAATTTTTCGCAATTCTGCTGCTCCAAACGCTTAACCAGAATGGCCTAGGGAAAAAGTACACATACCGTTGTAACCGGGCGAGATTCTACTTTCAGACGCAACGGGAATTTTTGGGTTAGGTCAATCCGTTCGCGAGATATGGGAGTTTGAAGCCAAGAAATGGTTGAGAAGGCAAGAAATTTTTCGCAATTCTGCTGCTCCATACGCTTAACCAGAATGGCCTAGGGAAAAAATACAAATATCGTTGTAACCGGGCGAGTTTCTACTTTCAGATGCAATAGGAATTTTTGGGTTAGGTCAATCCGTTCGCGAGATATGGGAGTTTGAAAACAGGAAATGGTTGAGAAGGCAAAAAATTTTTCGCAATTCTGCTGCTCCAAACGCTTAACCAGAATGGGCTAGGGAAAAAATACAAATACCGTTGGAATCGGGCGAAATTCTACTTTCAGATGCAATAGGAATTTTTGGGTTAGGTCAATCCATTCGCGAGATATGGGAGTTTGAAGACAAGAAATGGTTGAGAAGGCAAAAAATTTTTCGCAATTCTGCTGCTCCAAACGCTTAACCAGATTGGCGTAGGGAAAAAATACACATAGCGTTGTAATCGGGCGAGTTTCTACTTTCAGACGCAACAGGAATTTTTGGGTTAGGTCAATCCGTTCGCGAGATATGGGAGTTTGAAGCCAAGAAATGGTTGAGAAGGCAAAAAATTTTTCGCAATTCTGCTGCTCCAAACGCTTAACCAGAATGGCCTAGGGAAAAAATACACATACCGTTGTAATCGGGCGAGTTTCTACTCTCAGATGCAACTGGAATTTTTGAGTTACGTCAATCCGTTCGCGAGATATGGGAGTTTGAAGCTAAGAAATGGTTGAGAAGACAACAAATTTTTCGCACTTCTGCTGCTCCAAACGCTTAACCAGAATGGCCTCGGGAAAAAATACACATACCATTGTAATGGGGCGAGTTTCTACTTTCAGATGCAATAGGAATTTTTGGGTTAGGTCAATCCGTTCGCGAGATATGGGAGTTTGAAGCCAAGAAATGGTTATGAAGACAACAAATTCTTCGCAATTCTGCTGCTCCAAACGCTTAACCAGAATGGCCTAGGGAAAAAATACACATAGCGTTGTAATCGGGCGAGTTTCTACTTTCAGACGCAACAGGAATTTTTGGGTTAGGTCAATCCGTTCGCGAGATATGGGAGTTTGAGCCAAGAAATGGTTGAGAAGGCAAAATATTTTTCGCAATTCTGCTGCTCCAAACGCTTAATCAGAATGGCCTAGGGAAAAAATACGCATATCGTTATAATCGGGCGAGTTTCTACTGTCAGACGCAGCAGGAATTTTTGGGTTTGGTCAATCCGTTCGCGAAATATGGGAGTTTGAAGCTAAGAAATGGTTGAGAAGACAACAAATTTTTCGCAATTCTGCTGCTCCAAACGCTTAACCAGAATGGACTAGGGAAAAAATACACCTACCGTTGTAATCGGGCGAGTTTCTACTTTCACACGCAACAGGAATTTTTGGGTTAGGTCTATCCGTTCGCGAGATATGGGAGTTTGAAGCCAAGAAATGGTTGAGAAGGCATACAATTTTTCGCAATTCTGCTGATCCAAACGCTTAACCAGAATGCCCTAGGGAAAAAATACACATACCGCTGTAGTCGGGCGAGTTTCAACTTTCAGATGCAATAGGAATTTTTGGGTTAGGTCAATCCGTTCGCGAGATATGGGAGTTTGAAGCCAAGAAATGGTTGAGAAGGCAAAAAATTTTTCGCACTTCTGCTGCTCCAAACGCTTAACCAGAATTGCCTAGGGAAACAAGACGCATACCGTTGTAATCGGGCGAGTTTCTACTTTCAGACGCAACAGGAATTTTTGGGTTTGGTCTATCCGTTCGCGAGATATGGGACTTTGAAGCTAAGAAATGGTTGAGAAGGCGAAAAATTTGTCGCAATTCTGCTGCTCCAAACGCTTAACCAGAATGGGATAGGGAAAAAATACAAATACCGTTGGAATCGGGCGAACTTCTACTTTCAGATGCAATAGGAATTTTTGGGTTAGGTCAATCCATTCGCGAGATATGGGAGTTTGAAGACAAGAAATGGTTGAGAAGGCAAAAAATTTTTCGCAATTCTGCTGCTCCAAACGCTTAACCAGATTGGCGTAGGGAAAAAATACACATACCGTTGTAATCGGGCGAGTTTCTACTTTCAGATGCAACAGGAATTTTTGGGTTAGGTCAATCCGTTCGCGAGATATGGGACTTTGAAGCTAAGAAATGTTTGAGAAGACATACAATTTTTCGCAATTCTGCTGCTCCAAACGCTTAACCAGAATGGGCTAGGGAAAAAATACACATAATGCTGTAGTCGGGCGAGTTTCAACTTTCAGATGCAATAGGAATTTTTGGGTTATGTCAATCCGTTCGCGAGATATGGGGGTTTGAAGATAAGAAATGGTTGAGAATGCAAAAAACTTTTCGCAATTCTGCTGCTCCAAACGCTTAACCAGAATGGCCTAGGGAAAAAATACACATACCGTTGTAATCGGGCGAGTTTCTACTTTCAGATACAATAGGAATTTTTGGGTTAGGTCAATCCGTTCGCGAGATATGGGAGTTTGAAGCTAAGAAATGGTTGAGAAGGCAAAAAATTTTTCGCAATTCTGCTGCGCCAAACGCTTAACCAGAAAGGCCTAGGGAAAAAATACAAATAACGCTGTAATCGGGCGAGCTTCTACTTTCAGATGCAATAGGAATTTTTGGGTTAGGTCAATCCGTTCGCGAGATATGGGAGTTTGAAGACAAGAAATGGTTGAGAAGGCAAAAAATTTTTCGCAATTCTGCTGCTCCAAACGCTTAACCAGAATGGCCTAGGGAAAAAATACACATACCGTTGTAATCGGGTGAGTTTCTACTTTCAGATGCCATAGGAATTTTTGGGTTAGGTCAATCCGTTCGCGAGATATGGGAGTTTGAAGCCAAGAAATGGTTGAGAAGGCAAGAAATTTTTCGCAATTCTGCTGCTCCATACGCTTAACCAGAATGGCCTAGGGAAAAAATACAAATATCGTTGTAATCGGGCGAGTTTCTACTTTCAGACGCAATAGGAATTTTTGGGTTAGGTCAATCCGTTCGCGAGATATGGGAGTTTGAAGACAAGAAATGGTTGAGAAGGCAAAAAATTTTTCGCAATTCTGCTGCTCCGAACGCTTAACCAGAATGGCCTAGGGAAAAAATACACATACCGTTGTAATCGGGCGTGTTTCTACTTTCAGACGCAGCAGGAACTTCTGGGTTTGGTCAATCCGTTCGCGAGATATGGGACTTTGAAGCTAAGAAATGGTTGAGAAGACAACAAATTTTTCGCAATTCTGCTGCTCCAAACGCTTAACCAGAATGGCCTAGGGAAAAAGTACACATACCGTTGTAACCGGGCGAGTTTCTACTTTCAGATGCAATAGGAATTTTTGGGTTAGGTCAATCCGTTCGCGAGATATGGGAGTTTGAAGACAAGAAATGGTTGAGAAGGCAAAAAATTTTCCGCAATTCTGCTGCTCCAAACACTTAACCAGAATGGCCTAGGGAAAAAATACACATACCGTTGTAACCGGGCGAGTTTCTACTTTCAGACGCAACAGGAATTTTTGGGTTAGGTCAATCCGTTCGCGAGATATGGGAGTTTGAAGCCAAGAAATGGTTGAGAAGGCAAAAAATTTTTCGCAATTCTGCTGCTCCAAACGCTTAACCAGAATGGCCTAGGGAAAAAATACACATACCGTTGTAATCGGGCGAGTTTCTACTTTCAGACGCAACAGGAATTTTTGGGTTAGGTCAATCCGTTCGCGAGATATGGGAGTTTGAAGCCAAGAAATGCTTGAGAAGGCAAAAAATTTTTCGCAATTCTGCTGCTCCAAACGCTTAACCAGAGTGGCCTAGGGAAAAAATACACATACCGTTGTAATCGGGCGAGTTTCTACTTTCAGATGCAACAGGAATTTTTGGGTTGCGTCAATCCGTTCGCGAGATATGGGAGTTTGAAGCTAAGAAATGGTTGAGAAGACAACAAATTTTTCGCACTTCTGCTGCTCCAAACGCTTAACCAGAATGGCCTAGGGAAAAAGTCCACACACCGTTGTAACCGGGCGAGTTTCTACTTTCAGATGCAATAGGAATTTTTGGGTTAGGTCAATCCGTTCGCAAGATATGGGAGTTTGAAGACAAGAAATGGTTGAGAAGGCAAAAAATTTTTCGCAATTCTGCTGCTCCAAACGCTTAACCAGAATGGGCTAGGGAAAAAATACAAATACCGTTGGAATCGGGCGAACTTCTACTTTCAGATGCAATAGGAATTTTTGGGTTAGGTCAATCCGTTCGCAAGATATGGGACTTTGAAGACAAGAAATGGTTGAGAAGGCAAAAAATTTTTCGCAATTCTGCTGCTCCAAACGCTTAACCAGAATGGCGTAGGAAAAAAATACACACACCGATGTAATCGGGCGAGTTTCTACTTTCAGATGCAACAGGAATTTTTGGGTTACGTCAATCCGTTCGCGAGGTATGGGAGTTTGAAGCCAAGAAATGGTTGAGAAGGCAAAAAATTTTTCGCAATTCTGCTGCTTCAAACGCTTAACCAGAATGGCCTAGGGAAAAAATACACATACCGTTGTAATCGGGCGAGTTTCTACTTTCAGACGCAATAGGAATTTTTGGGTTAGGTCAATCCGTTCGCGAGATATGGGAGTTTGAAGACAAGAAATGGTTGAGAAGGCAAAAAATTTTTCGCAATTCTGCTGCTCCAAACGGTTAACCAGAATGGCCTAGGGAAAAAATACACATACCGTTGTAATCGGGCGAGATTCTACTCTCAGATGCAACTGGAATTTTTGAGTTACGTCAATCCGTTCGCGAGATATGGGAGTTTGAAGCTAAGAAATGGTTGAGAAGACAACAAATTTTTCGCACTTCTGCTGCTCCCAACGCTTAACCAGAATGGCCTAGGGAAAAAATACGCATATCGTTGTAATCGGGCGAGTTTCTACTTTCAGATGCAATAGGAATTTTTGGGTTAGGTCAATCCGTTCGCGAGATATGGGAGTTTGAAGCCAAGAAATGGTTGAGAAGGCAAAAAATTTTTCGCAATTCTGCTGCTCCAAACGCTTAACCAGAATGGGCTAGGGAAAAAATACAAATACCGTTGGAATCGGGCGAACTTCTACTTTCAGATGCAATAGGAATTTTTGGGTTAGGTCAATCCGTTCGAAAGATATGGGACTTTGAAGACAAGAAATGGTTGAGAAGGCAAAAAATTTTTCGCAATTCTGCTGCTCCAAACGCTTAACCAGAATGGCGTAGGAAAAAAATACACACACCGATGTAATCGGGCGAGTTTCTACTTTCAGATGCAACAGGAATTTTTGGGTTACGTCAATCCGTTCGCGAGGTATGGGAGTTTGAAGCCAAGAAATGGTTGAGAAGGCAAAAAATTTTTCGCAATTCTGCTGCTTCAAACGCTTAACCAGAATGGCCTAGGGAAAAAATACACATACCGTTGTAATCGGGCGAGTTTCTACTTTCAGACGCAATAGGAATTTTTGGGTTAGGTCAATCCGTTCGCGAGATATGGGAGTTTGAAGACAAGAAATGGTTGAGAAGGCAAAAAATTTTTCGCAATTCTGCTGCTCCAAACGGTTAACCAGAATGGCCTAGGGAAAAAATACGCATATCGTTGTAATCGGGCGAGTTTCTACTTTCAGATGCAATAGGAATTTTTGGGTTAGGTCAATCCGTTCGCGAGATATGGGAGTTTGAAGCCAAGAACTGGTTGAGAAGGCAAAAAATTTTTCGCAATTCTGCTGCTCCAAACGGTTAACCAGAATGGCCTAGGGAAAAAATACACATACCGTTGTAATCGGGCGAGATTCTACTCTCAGATGCAACTGGAATTTTTGAGTTACGTCAATCCGTTCGCGAGATATGGGAGTTTGAAGCTAAGAAATGGTTGAGAAGACAACAAATTTTTCGCACTTCTGCTGCTCCAAACGCTTAACCAGAATGGCCTCGGGTAAAAATACACATACCATTGTAATGGGGCGAGTTTCTACTTTCAGATGCAATAGGAATTTTTGGGTTAGGTCAATCCGTTCGCGAGATATGGGAGTTTGAAGGGAACAAATGGTTGAGAAGGCAAAAAATTTTTCGCAATTCTGCTGCTCCAAGCGCTTAACCAGAATGCCCTAGGGAAAAAATACGCATATCGTTGTAATCGGGCGAGTTCCTACTTTCAGACGCAGCAGGAACTTCTGGGTTTGGTCAATCCGTTCGCGAGATATGGGAGTTTGAAGCTAAGAAATGGCTGAGAAGACAACAAATTCTTCGCACTTCTGCTGCTCCAAACGCTTAACCAGAATGGCCTAGGGAAAAAATACACATAGCGTTGTAATCGGGCGAGTTTCTACTTTCAGACGCAACAGGAATTTTTGGGTTAGGTCAATCCGTTCGCGAGATATGGGAGTTTGAAGATAAGAAATGGTTGAGAAGGCAAAAAACTTTTCGCAATTCTGCTGCTCTAAACGCTTAAACAGAACGGCCTAGGGAAAAAATACAAATACCGCTGTTGTCGGGCGAGTTTCAACTTTCAGATGCAATAGGAATTTTTGGGTTAGGTCAATCCGTTCGCGAGATATGGGAGTTTGAAGACAAGAAACGGTTGAGAAGGCAAAAAATTTTTCGCAATTCTGCTGCTCCAAACGCTTAACCAGAATGGCCTAGGGAAAATATACACACACCGTAGTAATCGGGCGAGTTTCTACTTTCAGATGCAATAGGAATTTTTGGGTTAGGTCAATCCGTTCGCGAGATATGGGAGTTTGAAGTCAAGAAATGGTTGAGAAGGCAAAAAATTTTTCGCAATTCTGCTGCTCCAAAGGCTTAACCAGAATGGCCTAGGGAAAAAATACACATACCGTTGTAATCGGGCGAGTTTCTACTTTCAGATGCAATAGGAATTTTTGGGTTAGGTCAATCCGTTCGCGAGATATGGGAGTTTGAAGCCAAGAAATGGTAGAGAAGGCAAAAAATTTTTCACAATTCTGCTGCTCCAAACGCTTAACCAGAATGGCGTAGGGAAAAAATACACACACCGTAGTAATCGGGCGAGTTTCTACTTTCAGATGCAATAGGAATTTTTGGGTTAGGTCAATCCGTTCGCGAGATATGGGAGTTTGAAGCCAAGAGATGGTTGAGAAGGCAAAACATTTTTCGCAATTCTGCTGCTCCAAACTCTTAACCAGAATGGCCTAGGGAAAAAATACGCATATCGTTATAATCGGGCGAGTTTCTACTGTCAGACGCAGCAGGAATTTTTGGGTTTGGTCAATCCGTTCGCGAGATATGGGAGTTTGAAGCTAAGAAATGGTTGAGAAGACAACAAATTTTTCGCAATTCTGCTGCTCCAAACGCTTAACCAGAATGGCCAAGGGAAAAAATACACATACCGCTGTAGTTGGGCGAGTTTCAACTTTCAGATGCAATAGGAAATTTTGGGTTAGGTCAATCCGTTCCCGAGATATGGGAGTTTGAAGATAAGAAATGGTTGAGAAGGCAAAAAACTTTTCGCAATTCTGCTGCTCCAAACGCTTAACCAGAATGGCCTAGGGAAAAAATACACATACCGTTGTAATCGGGCGAGTTTCTACTTTCAGATACAATAGGAATTTTTGGGTTAGGTCAATCCGTTCGCGAGATATGGGAGTTTGAAGCCAAGAAATGGTTGAGAAGGCAAAAAATTTTTCGCAATTCTGCTGCTCCAAACGCTTAACCAGAATGGCCTAGGGAAAAAATACACATACCGTCGTAATCGGGCGAGCTTCTACTTTCAGATGCAATAGGAATCTTTGGGTTAGGTCAATCCGTTCTCGAGATATGGGAGTTTGAAGCCAAGAAATGGTAGAGAAGGCAAAAAATTTTTCACAATTCTGCTGATCCAAACGCTTAACCAGAATGACCTAGGGAAAAAATACACATACCGTTGTAATCGGGCGAGTTTCTGCTTTCAGATGCAATAGGAATTTTTGGGTTAGTTCAATCCGTTCGCGAGATATGGGAGTTTGAAGCCAAGAAATGGTTGAGAAGGCAAAAAATTTTTCGCAATTCTGCTGCTCCAAACGCTTAACCAGAATGGCCTAGGGAAAAAATACACATACCGTTGTAATCGGGTGAGTTTCTACTTTCAGATGCCATAGGAATTTTTGGGTTACGTCAATCCGTTCGCGAGATATGGGAGTTTGAAGCCAAGAAATGGTTGAGAAGGCAAGAAATTTTTCGCAATTCTGCTGCTCCAAACGCTTAACCAGAATGGCGTAGGGAAAAAATACGCATACCGTTGTAATCGGGCGAGTTTCTACTTTCAGATGCAATAGGAATTTTTGGGTTAGGTCAATCCGTTCGCGAGATATGGGAGTTTGAAGCCAAGAAATGGTAGAGAAGGCAAAAAATTTTTCACAATTCTGCTGCTCCAAACGCTTAACCAGAATGGCCTAGGGAAAAAATACACATACCGTTGTAATCGGGCGAGTTTCTACTTTCAGAAGCAATAGGAATTTTTGGGTTAGGTCAATCCGTTCGCGAGATATGGGAGTTTGAAGACACGACATGCTTGAGAAGGCAAAAATTTTTTCGCAATTCTGCTGCTCCAAACGCTTAACCAGAATGGCCTAGGGAAAAAATACACATACGGTTGTAATCGGGCGAGTTTCTACTTTCAGATGCAGCAGGAATTTCTGGGTTTGGTCAATCCGTTCGCGAGATATGGGACTTTGTAGCTAAGAAATGGTTGAGAAGGCGAAAAATTTTTCGCAATTCTGCTGCTCCAAACGCTTAACCGGAATGTGTTAGGGGAAAAATACAAATACCGTTGGAATCGGGCGAACTTCTACTTTCAGATGCAATAGGAATTTTTGGGTTAGGTCAATCCGTTCGCGAGATATGGGAGTTTGAAGCCAAGAAATGGTTGAGAAGGCAAAAAATTTTTCGCAATTCTGCTGCTCCAAATGCTTAACCAGAATGGCCTAGGGAAAAAATACACATACCGTTGTAATCGGGCGAGTTTCTACTTTCAGATGCAATAGTAATTTTTGGGTTACGTCAATCCGTTCGCGAGATATGGGAGTTTGAAGCTAAGAAATGGTTGAGAAGACAACAACTTTTTCGCACTTCTGCTGCTCCAAACGCTTAACCAGAATGGCCTAGGGAAAAAGTACACACACCGTTGTAACCGGGCGAGTTTCTACTTTCAGATGCAATAGGAATTTTTGGGTTAGGTCAATCCGTTCGCGAGATATGGGAGTTTGAAGACAAGAAATGGTTGAGAAGGCAAAAAATTTTTCGCAATTCTGCTGCTCCAAACGCTTAACCAGAATGGCGTAGGAAAAAAATACACACACCGATGTAATCGGGCGAGTTTCTACTTTCAGATGCAACAGGAATTTTTGGGTTACGTCAATCCGTTCGCGAGATATGGGAGTTTGAAGACAAGAAATGGTTGAGAAGGCAAAAAATTTTTCGCAATTCTGCTGCTCCAAACGCTTAACCAGAATGGCGTAGGAAAAAAATACACACACCGATGTAATCGGGCGAGTTTCTACTTTCAGATGCAACAGGAATTTTTGGGTTACGTCAATCCGTTCGCGAGGTATGGGAGTTTGAAGCCAAGAAATGGTTGAGAAGGCAAAAAATTTTTCGCAATTCTGCTGCTTCAAACGCTTAACCAGAATGGCCTAGGGAAAAAATACACATACCGTTGTAATCGGGCGAGTTTCTACTTTCAGACGCAATAGGAATTTTTGGGTTAGGTCAATCCGTTCGCAAGATATGGGACTTTGAAGACAAGAAATGGTTGAGAAGGCAAAAAATTTTTCGCAATTCTGCTGCTCCAAACGCTTAACCAGAATGGCGTAGGAAAAAAATACACACACCGATGTAATCGGGCGAGTTTCTACTTTCAGATGCAACAGGAATTTTTGGGTTACGTCAATCCGTTCGCGAGGTATGGGAGTTTGAAGCCAAGAAATGGTTGAGAAGGCAACAAATTTTTCGCACTTCTGCTGCTCCAAACGCTTAACCAGAATGGCCTAGGGAAAAAATACACATACCGTTGTAATCGGGGGAGTTTCTACTTTCAGATGCAATAGGAATTTTTGGGTTAGGTCAATCCGTTCGCGAGATATGGGAGTTTGAAGACAAGAAATGGTTGAGAAGGCAAAAAATTTTTCGCAATTCTGCTGCTCCAAACGCTTAACCAGAATGGCCTAGGGAAAAAATACACATACCGTTGTAATCGGGCGAGTTTCTACTTTCAGATGCAACAGGACTTTTTGGGTTACGTCAATCCGTTCGCGAGATATGGGAGTTTGAAGACAAGAAATGGTTGAGAAGGCAAAAAATTTTTCGCAATTCTGCTGCTCCAAACGCTTAACCAGAATGGCCTAGGGAAAAAATACACATACCGTTGTAATCGGGCGAGTTTCTACTTTCAGATGCAATAGTAATTTTTGGGTTACGTCAATCCGTTCGCGAGATATGGGAGCTTGAAGCTAAGAAATGGTTGAGAAGACAAAAAATTTTTCGCAATTCTGCTGCTCCAAACGCTTAACCAGAATGGCCTCGGGAAAAAATACACATACCGTTGTAATCGGGCGAGTTTCTACTTTCAGACACAACAGGAATTTTTGGGTTAGGTCAATCCGTTCGCGAGATATGGGAGTTTGAAGCCAAGAAATGGTTGAGAAGGCAAAAAATTTTTCGCAATTCTGCTGCTCCAAAAGCTTAACCAGAATGGCCTAGGGAAAAAATACAAATGCCGTTGTAATCGGGCGAGTTTCTACTTTCAGATGCAATAGGAATTTTTGGGTTAGGTCAATCCGTTCGCGAGATATGGGAGTTTGAAGACACGAAATGCTTGAGAAGGCAAAAATTTTTTCGCAATTCTGCTGCTCCAAACGCTTAACCAGAATGGCCTAGGGAAAAAATACACATACCGTTGTAATCGGGCGAGTTTCTACTTTCAGATGCAATAGTAATTTTTGGGTTACGTCAATCCGTTCGCGAGATATGGGAGTTTGAAGCTAAGAAATGGTTGAGAAGACAACAAATTTTTCGCACTTCTGCTGCTCCAAACGCTTAACCAGAATGGCCTAGGGAAAAAGTACACACACCGTTGTAACCGGGCGAGTTTCTACTTTCATATGCAATAGGAATTTTTGGGTTAGGTCAATCCGTTCGCGAGATATGGGAGTTTGAAGACAAGAAATGGTTGAGAAGGCAAACAATTTTTCGCAATTCTGCTGCTCCAAACGCTTAACCAGAATGGCGTAGGAAAAAAATACACACACCGATGTAATCGGGCGAGTTTCTACTTTCAGATGCAACAGGAATTTTTGGGTTACGTCAATCCGTTCGCGAGATATGGGAGTTTGAAGCTAAGAAATGGTTGAGAAGACAACAAATTTTTCGCACTTCTGCTGCTCCAAACGCTTAACCAGAATGGCCTAGGGAAAAAATACACATACCGTTGTAATCGGGCGAGTTTCTACTTTCAGATGCAGCAGGAATTTTTGGGTTTGGTCAATCCGTTCGCGAGATATGGGACTTTGTAGCTAAGAAATGGTTGAGAAGGCGAAAAATTTTTCGCAATTCTGCTGCTCCAAACGCTTAACCAGAATGGGTTAGGGAAAAAATACAAATACCGTTGGAATCGGGCGAACTTCTACTTTCAGATGCAATAGGAATTTTTGGGTTAGGTCAATCCGTTCGCGAGATATGGGAGTTTGAAGCTAAGAAATGGTTGAGAAGACAATAAATTTTTCGCACTTCTGCTACTCCAATCGCTTAACCAGAATGGCCTAAGGGAAAAATACACGTACCGTTGTAATCGGGCGAGTTTCTACTTTCAGATGCAACAGGAATTTTTGGGTTGCGTCAATCCGTTCGCGAGATATGGGAGTTTGAAGCTAAGAAGTGGTTGAGAAGACAACAAATTTTTCGCACTTCTGCTGCTCCAAACGCTTAACCAGAATGGCCTAGGGAAAAAATACACATACCGTTGTAATCGGGCGAGTTTCTACTTTCAGATGCAATAGTAATTTTTGGGTTACGTCAATCCGTTCGCGAGATATGGGAGCTTGAAGCTAAGAAATGGTTGAGAAGACAAAAAATTTTTCGCAATTCTGCTGCTCCAAACGCTTAACCAGAATGGCCTGGGGAAAAAATACACATACCGTTGTAATCGGGCGAGTTTCTACTTTCAGACACAACAGGAATTTTTGGGTTAGGTCAATCCGTTCGCGAGATATGGGAGTTTGAAGCCAAGAAATGGTTGAGAAGGCAAAAAATTTTTCGCAATTCTGCTGCTCCAAAAGCTTAACCAGAATGGCCTAGGGAAAAAATACAAATGCCGTTGTAATCGGGCGAGTTTCTACTTTCAGATGCAATAGGAATTTTTGGGTTAGGTCAATCCGTTCGCGAGATATGGGAGTTTGAAGACACGAAATGCTTGAGAAGGCAAAAATTTTTTCGCAATTCTGCTGCTCCAAACGCTTAACCAGAATGGCCTAGGGAAAAAATACACATACCGTTGTAATCGGGCGAGTTTCTACTTTCAGATGCAGCAGGAATTTTTGGGTTTGGTCAATCCGTTCGCGAGATATGGGACGATGTAGCTAAGAAATGGTTGAGAAGGCGAAAAATTTTTCGCAATTCTGCTGCTCCAAACGCTTAACCAGAATGTGTTAGGGGAAAAATACAAATACCGTTGGAATCGGGCGAACTTCTACTTTCAGATGCAATAGGAATTTTTGGGTTAGGTCAATCCGTTCGCGAGATATGGGAGTTTGAAGCCAAGAAATGGTTGAGAAGGCAAAAAATTTTTCGCAATTCTGCTGCTCCAAACGCTTAACCAGAATGGCCTAGGGAAAAAATACACATACCGTTGTAATCGGGCGAGTTTCTACTTTCAGATGCAATAGTAATTTTTGGGTTACGTCAATCCGTTCGCGAGATATGGGAGTTTGAAGCTAAGAAATGGTTGAGAAGACAACAAATTTTTCGCACTTCTGCTGCTCCAAACGCTTAACCAGAATGGCCTAGGGAAAAAGTACACACACCGTTGTAACCGGGCGAGTTTCTACTTTCATATGCAATAGGAATTTTTGGGTTAGGTCAATCCGTTCGCGAGATATGGGAGTTTGAAGACAAGAAATGGTTGAGAAGGCAAACAATTTTTCGCAATTCTGCTGCTCCAAACGCTTAACCAGAATGGCGTAGGAAAAAAATACACACACCGATGTAATCGGGCGAGTTTCTACTTTCAGATGCAACAGGAATTTTTGGGTTACGTCAATCCGTTCGCGAGATATGGGAGTTTGAAGCTAAGAAATGGTTGAGAAGACAACAAATTTTTCGCACTTCTGCTGCTCCAAACGCTTAACCAGAATGGCCTAGGGAAAAAATACACATACCGTTGTAATCGGGCGAGTTTCTACTTTCAGATGCAGCAGGAATTTTTGGGTTTGGTCAATCCGTTCGCGAGATATGGGACTTTGTAGCTAAGAAATGGTTGAGAAGGCGAAAAATTTTTCGCAATTCTGCTGCTCCAAACGCTTAACCAGAATGGGTTAGGGAAAAAATACAAATACCGTTGGAATCGGGCGAACTTCTACTTTCAGATGCAATAGGAATTTTTGGGTTAGGTCAATCCGTTCGCGAGATATGGGAGTTTGAAGCTAAGAAATGGTTGAGAAGACAATAAATTTTTCGCACTTCTGCTACTCCAATCGCTTAACCAGAATGGCCTAAGGGAAAAATACACGTACCGTTGTAATCGGGCGAGTTTCTACTTTCAGATGCAACAGGAATTTTTGGGTTGCGTCAATCCGTTCGCGAGATATGGGAGTTTGAAGCTAAGAAGTGGTTGAGAAGACAACAAATTTTTCGCACTTCTGCTGCTCCAAACGCTTAACCAGAATGGCCTAGGGAAAAAATACCCATACCGTTGTAACCGGGCGAGTTTCTACTTTCAGACGCAACAGGAATTTTTGGGTTAGGTCAATCCGTTCGCGAGATATGGGAGTTTGAAGCCAAGAAATGGTTGAGAAGGCAAAAAATTTTTCGCAATTCTGCTGCTCCAAACGCTTAACCAGAATGGCCTAGGGAAAAAATACACATACCGTTGTAATCGGGCGAGTTTCTACTTTCAGATGCAGCAGGAATTTTTGGGTTTGGTCAATCCGTTCGCGAGATATGGGACTTTGATGCTAAGAATTGGCTGAGAAGGCGAAAAATTTTTCGCAATTCTGCTGCTCCAAACGCTTAACCAGAATGGGTTAGGGAAAAAATACACATACCGTTGGAATCGGGCGAGTTTCTACTTTCAGATGCAGCAGGAATTTTTGGGTTTGGTCAATCCGTTCGCGAGATATGGGACTTTGAAGCTAAGAAATGGTTGAGAAGGCGAAAAATTTTCCGCAATTCTGCTGCTCCAAACGCTTAACCAGAATGGGTTAGGGAAAAAATGCACATACCGTTGGAATCGGGCGAACTTCTACTTTCAGATGCAATAGGAATTTTTTGGTTAGGTCAATCCGTTCGCGAGCTATGGGAGTTTGAAGCTAAGAAATGGTTGAGAAGACAATAAATTTTTCGCACTTCAGCTGCTCCAATCGCTTAACTAGAATGGCCTAAGGGAAAAATACACGTACCGTTGTAATCGGGGGAGTTTCTACTTTCAGATGCAATAGGAATTTTTGGGTTAAGTCAATCCGTTCGCGAGATATGAGAGTTTGAAGACAAGAAATGGTTGTGAAGGCAAAAAATTTTTCGCAATTCTGCTGCTCCAAACGCTTAACCAGAATGGCCTAGGGAAAAAATACACATACCGTAGTAATCGGGCGAGTTTCTACTTTCAGATGCAATAGGAATCTTTGGGTTAGGTCAATCCGTTCGCGAGATATGGGAGTTTGAAGCCAAGAAATGGTTGAGAAGGCAAAACATTTTTCGCAATTCTGCTGCTCCAAACGCTTAACCAGAATGGCCTAGGGAAAAAATACACATACCGTTGTAATCGGGCGAGTTTCTACTTTCAGATGCAATAGGAATTTTTGGGTTAGGTCAATCCGTTCGCGAGATATGGGAGTTTGAAGCCAAGAAATGGTTGAGAAGGCAAAAAATTTTTCGCAATTCTGCTGCTCCAAACGCTTAACCAGAATGGCCTAGGGAAAAAATACACATACCGTTGTAATCGGGCGAGTTTCTACTTTCAGATGCAACAGGAATTTTTGGGTTACGTCAATCCGTTCGCGAGATATGGGAGTTTGAAGCTAAGAAATGGTTGAGAAGACAACAAATTTTTCGCACTTCTGCTGCTCCAAACGCTTAACCAGAATGGCCTAGGGAAAAAGTCCACACACCGTTGTAACCGGGCGAGTTTCTACTTTCAGATGCAATAGGAATTTTTGGGTTAGGTCAATCCGTTCGCGAGATATGGGAGTTTGAAGACAAGAAATGGTTGAGAAGGAAAAAAATTTTTCGCAATTCTGCTGCTCCAAACGCTTAACCAGAATGGGCTAGGGAAAAAATACAAAAACCGTTGGAATCGGGCGAACTTCTACTTTCAGATGCAATAGGAATTTTTGGGTTAGGTCAATCCGTTCGCGAGATATGGGAGTTTGAAGACAAGAAATGGTTGAGAAGGCAAAAAATTTTTCGCAATTCTGCTGCTCCAAACGCTTAACCAGAATGGCGTAGGAAAAAAATACACACACCGATGTAATCGGGCGAGTTTCTACTTTCAGATGCAACAGGAATTTTTGGGTTACGTCAATCCGTTCGCGAGGTATGGGAGTTTGAAGCCAAGAAATGGTTGAGAAGGCAAAAAATTTTTCGCACTTCTGCTGCTCCAAACGCTTAACCAGAATGGCCTAGGGAAAAAATACACATACCGTTGTAACCGGGCGAGTTTCTACTTTCAGATGCAATAGGAATTTTTGGGTTAGGTCAATCCGTTCGCGAGATATGGGACTTTGAAGCCAAGAAATGGTTGAGAAGGCAAAAAATTTTTCGCAATTCTGCTGCTCCAAACGCTTAACCAGAATGGCCTGGGGAAAAAATACACATACCGTTGTAATCGGGCGAGTTTCTTCTTTCAGATGCAATAGGAATTTTTGGGTTAGGTCAATCCGTTCGCGAGATATGGGAGTTTGAAGACAAGAAATTGTTGAGAAGGAAAAAATTTTTTCGCAATTCCGCTGCTCCGAACGCTTAACCAGAATGGCCTAGGGAAAAAATACACATACCGTTGTAATCGGGCGAGTTTCTACTTTCAGACGCAGCAGGAACTTCTGGGTTTGTTCAACCCGTTCGCGAGATATGGGAGTTTGAAGCTAAGAAATGGTTGAGAAGACAACAAATTTTTCGCACTTCTGCTGCTCCAAACGCTTAACCAGAATGGCCTAGGGAAAAAATACACATACCGTTGTAATCGGGCGAGTTTCTACTTTCAGACACAACAGGAATTTTTGGGTTAGGTCAATCCGTTCGCGAGATATGGGAGTTTGAAGCCAAGAAATGGTTGAGAAGGCAAAAAATGTTTCGCAATTCTGCTGCTCCAAAAGCTTAACCAGAATGGCCTAGGGAAAAAATACAAATGCCGTTGTAATCGGGCGAGTTTCTACTTTCAGATGCAATAGGAATTTTTGGTTTAGGTCAATCCGTTCGCGAGATATGGGAGTTTGAAGACACGAAATGCTTGAGAAGGCAAAAATTTTTTCGCAATTCTGCTGCTCCAAACGCTTAACCAGAATGGCCTAGGGAAAAAATACACATACCGTTGTAATCGGGCGAGTTTCTACTTTCAGATGCAGCAGGAATTTTTGGGTTTGGTCAATCCGTTCGCGAGATATCGGACTTTGTAGCTAAGAAATGGTTGAGAAGGCGAAAAATTTTTCGCAATTCTGTTGCTCCAAACGCTTAACCAGAATGTGTTAGGGGAAAAATACAAATACCGTTGGAATCGGGCGAACTTCTACTTTCAGATGCAATAGGAATTTTTGGGTTAGGTCAATCCGTTCGCGAGATATGGGAGTTTGAAGCCAAGAAATGGTTGAGAAGGCAAAAAATTTTTCGCAATTCTGCTGCTCCAAACGCTTAACCAGAATGGCCTAGGGAAAAAATACACATACCGTTGTAATCGGGCGAGTTTCTACTTTCAGATGCAATAGTAATTTTTGGGTTACGTCAATCCGTTCGCGAGATATGGGAGTTTCAAGCTAAGAAATGGTTGAGAAGACAACAAATTTTTCGCACTTCTGCTGCTCCAAACGCTTAACCAGAATGGCCTAGGGAAAAAGTACACACACCGTTGTAACCGGGCGAGTTTCTACTTTCAGATGCAATAGGAATTTTTGGGTTAGGTCAATCCGTTCGCGAGATATGGGAGTTTGAAGACAAGAAATGGTTGAGAAGGCAAAAAATTTTTCGCAATTCTGCTGCTCCAAACGCTTAACCAGAATGGCGTAGGAAAAAAATACACACACCGATGTAATCGGGCGAGTTTCTACTTTCAGATGCAACAGGAATTTTTGGGTTACGTCAATCCGTTCGCGAGATATGGGAGTGTGAAGCTAAGAAATGGTTGAGAAGACAACAAATTTTTCGCACTTCTGCTGCTTCAAACGCTTAACCAGAATGGCCTAGGGAAAAAATACACATACCGTTGTAATCGGGCGAGTTTCTACTTTCAGATGCAATAGGAATTTTTGGGTTAGGTCAATCCGTTCGCGAGATATGGTAGTTTGAAGACAAGAAATGGTTGAGAAGGCAAAAAATTTTTCGCAATTCTGCTGCTCCAAACGCTTAACCAGAACGGCCTGGGGAAAAAATACACATACCGTTGTAATCGGGCGAGTTTCTACTTTCAGATGCAGCAGGAATTTTTGGGTTTGGTCAATCCGTTCGCGAGATATGGGACTTTGAAGCTAAGAATTGGCTGAGAAGGCGAAAAATTTTTCGCAATTCTGCTGCTCCAAACGCTTAACCAGAATGGGTTAGGGAAAAAATACACATACCGTTGGAATCGGGCGAACTTCTACTTTCAGATGCAATAGGAATTTTTGGGTTAGGTCAATCCGTTCGCGAGCTATGGGAGTTTGAAGCTAAGAAATGGTTGAGAAGACAATAAATTTTTCGCACTTCAGCTGCTCCAATCGCTTAACCAGAATGGCCTAAGGGAAAAATACAAGTACCGTTGTAATCGGGGGAGTTTCTACTTTCAGATGCAATAGGAATTTTTGGGTTAGGTCAATCCGTTCGCGAGATATGAGAGTTTGAAGACAAGAAATGGTTGAGAATTTCTGGGTTAGGTCAATCCGTTCGCGAGATATGGGAGTTTGAAGACAACAAATGGTTGAGAAGGCAAAAAATTTTTCGCAATTCTGCTGCTCCAAACGCTTAACCAGAATGGGCTAGGGAAAAAATACAAACACCGTTGGAATCGGGCGAACTTCTACTTTCAGATGCAATAGGAATTTTTGGGTTAGGTCATACCGTTCGCGAGATATGGGCGTTTGAAGACAAGAAATGGTTGAGAAGGCAAAAAATTTTTCGCAATTCTGCTGCTCCAAACGCTTAACCAGAATGGCGTAGGAAAAAAATACACATACCGATGTAATCGGGCGAGTTTCTACTTTCAGATGCAACAGGAAGTTTTGGGTTACGTCAATCCGTTCGCGAGATATGGGAGTTTGAAGCTAAGAAATGGTTGAGAAGACAACAAATTTTTCGCACTTCTGCTGCTCCAAACGCTTAACCAGGATGGCCTAGGGAAAAAATACACATACCGTTGTAACCGGGCGAGTTTCTACTTTCAGACGCAACAGGAATTTTTGGGTTAGGTCAATCCGTTCGCGATATATGGGAGTTTGAAGCCAAGAAATGGTTGAGAAGGCAAAAAATTTTTCGCAATTCTGCTGCTCCAAACGCTTAACCAGAATGCCCTAGGGAAAAAATACACATACCGTTGTAATCGGGCGAGTTTCTACTTTCAGATGCAATAGGAATTTTTGGGTTAGGTCAATCCGTTCGCGAGATATGGGAGTTTGAAGCCAAGAAATGGTTGAGAAGGCAAAAAATTTTTCGCAATTCTGCTGCTTCAAAAGCTTAACCAGAATGGCCTAGGGAAAAAATACACCTACCGTTGTAATCGGGCGAGTTTCTACTTTCAGATGCAATAGGAATTTTTGGGTTAGGTCAATCTGTTCGCGAGATATGGGAGTTTGAAGACAAGAAATGGTTGAGAAGGCAAAAAATTTTTCGCAATTCTGCTGCTCCAAACGCTTAGCCAGAATGGCCTAGGGAAAAAATACACATACCGTTGTAATCGGGCGAGTTTCTACTTTCAGATGCAACAGGAATTTTTGGGTTACGTCAATCCGTTAGCGAGATATGGGAGTTTGAAGCTAAGAAATGGTTGAGAAGACAACAAATTTTTCGCACTTCTGCTGCTCCAAACGCATAACCAGAATGGCCTAGGGAAAAAATACACATACCGTTGTAACCGGGCGAGTTTCTACTTTCAGACGCAACAGGAATTTTTGGGTTAGGTCAATCCGTTCGCGAGATATGGGAGTTTGAAGACAAGAAATGGTTGAGAAGGCAAAAAATTTTTCGCAATTCTGCTGCTCCAAACGCTTAACCAGAATGGCCTGGGGAAAAAATACACATACCGTTGTAATCGGGCGAGTTTCTACTTTCAGATGCAACAGGAATTTTTGGGTTACGTCAATCCGTTCGCGAGATATGGGAGTTTGAAGCTAAGAAATGGTTGAGAAGACAACAAATTTTTCGCACTTCTGCTGCTCCAAACGCTTAACCAGAATGGCCTAGGGAAAAAGTACACATACCGTTGTAACCGGGCGAGTTTCTACTTTCAGATGCAATAGGAATTTTTGGGTTAGGTCAATCCGTTCGCGAGCTATGGGAGTTTGAAGCTAAGAAATGGTTGAGAGAACAATAAATTTTTCGCACTTCAGCTGCTCCAATCGCTTAACCAGAATGGCCTAAGGGAAAAATACACGTACTGTTGTAATCGGGGGAGTTTCTACTTTCAGATGCAATAGGAATTTTTGGGTTAGGTCAATCCGTTCGCGAGATATGGGAGTTTGAAGCTAAGAAATGGTTGAGAAGACAACAAATTTTTCGCACTTCAGCTGCTCCAATCGCTTAACCAGAATGGCCTAAGGGAAAAATACACGTACCGTTGTAATCGGGGGAGTTTCTACTTTCAGATGCAATAGGAATTTTTGGGTTAGGTCAATCCGTTCGCGAGATATGAGAGTTTGAAGACAAGAAATGGTTGAGAATTTCTGGGTTAGGTCAATCCGTTCGCGAGATATGGGAGTTTGAAGACAACAAATGGTTGAGAAGGCAAAAAATTTTTCGCAATTCTGCTGCTCCAAACGCTTAACCAGAATGGGCTAGGGAAAAAATACAAACACCGTTGGAATCGGGCGAACTTCTACTTTCAGATGCAATAGGAATTTTTGGGTTAGGTCATACCGTTCGCGAGATATGGGCGTTTGAAGACAGGAAATGGTTGAGAAGGCAAAAAATTTTTCGCAATTCTGCTGCTCCAAACGCTTAACCAGAATGGCGTAGGAAAAAAATACACATACCGATGTAATCGGGCGAGTTTCTACTTTCAGATGCAACAGGAATTTTTGGGTTACGTCAATCCGTTCGCGAGATATGGGAGTTTGAAGCTAAGAAATGGTTGAGAAGACAACAAATTTTTCGCACTTCTGCTGCTCCAAACGCTTAACCAGGATGGCCTAGGGAAAAAATACACATACCGTTGTAACCGGGCGAGTTTCTACTTTCAGACGCAACAGGAATTTTTGGGTTAGGTCAATCCGTTCGCGATATATGGGAGTTTGAAGCCAAGAAATGGTTGAGAAGGCAAAAAATTTTTCGCAATTCTGCTGCTCCAAACGCTTAACCAGAATGCCCTAGGGAAAAAATACACATACCGTTGTAATCGGGCGAGTTTCTACTTTCAGATGCAATAGGAATTTTTGGGTTAGGTCAATCCGTTCGCGAGATATGGGAGTTTGAAGCCAAGAAATGGTTGAGAAGGCAAAAAATTTTTCGCAATTCTGCTGCTTCAAAAGCTTAACCAGAATGGCCTAGGGAAAAAATACACCTACCGTTGTAATCGGGCGAGTTTCTACTTTCAGATGCAATAGGAATTTTTGGGTTAGGTCAATCTGTTCGCGAGATATGGGAGTTTGAAGACAAGAAATGGTTGAGAAGGCAAAAAATTTTTCGCAATTCTGCTGCTCCAAACGCTTAGCCAGAATGGCCTAGGGAAAAAATACACATACCGTTGTAATCGGGCGAGTTTCTACTTTCAGATGCAACAGGAATTTTTGGGTTACGTCAATCCGTTAGCGAGATATGGGAGTTTGAAGCTAAGAAATGGTTGAGAAGACAACAAATTTTTCGCACTTCTGCTGCTCCAAACGCATAACCAGAATGGCCTAGGGAAAAAATACACATACCGTTGTAACCGGGCGAGTTTCTACTTTCAGACGCAACAGGAATTTTTGGGTTAGGTCAATCCGTTCGCGAGATATGGGAGTTTGAAGACAAGAAATGGTTGAGAAGGCAAAAAATTTTTCGCAATTCTGCTGCTCCAAACGCTTAACCAGAATGGCCTGGGGAAAAAATACACATACCGTTGTAATCGGGCGAGTTTCTACTTTCAGATGCAACAGGAATTTTTGGGTTACGTCAATCCGTTCGCGAGATATGGGAGTTTGAAGCTAAGAAATGGTTGAGAAGACAACAAATTTTTCGCACTTCTGCTGCTCCAAACGCTTAACCAGAATGGCCTAGGGAAAAAGTACACATACCGTTGTAACCGGGCGAGTTTCTACTTTCAGATGCAATAGGAATTTTTGGGTTAGGTCAATCCGTTCGCGAGCTATGGGAGTTTGAAGCTAAGAAATGGTTGAGAGAACAATAAATTTTTCGCACTTCAGCTGCTCCAATCGCTTAACCAGAATGGCCTAAGGGAAAAATACACGTACTGTTGTAATCGGGGGAGTTTCTACTTTCAGATGCAATAGGAATTTTTGGGTTAGGTCAATCCGTTCGCGAGATATGGGAGTTTGAAGCTAAGAAATGGTTGAGAAGACAACAAATTTTTCGCACTTCTGCTGCTCCAAACGCATAACCAGAATGGCCTAGGGAAAAAATACACATACCGTTGTAACCGGGCGAGTTTCTACTTTCAGACGCAACAGGAATTTTTGGGTTAGGTCAATCCGTTCGCGAGATATGGGACTTTGAATTCAAGAAATGGTTGAGAAGGCAAAAAATTTTTCGCAATTCTGCTGCTCCAAACGCTTAACGAGAATGGCCTGGGGAAAAAATACACATACCGTTGTAATCGGGCGAGTTTCTACTTTCAGATGCAATAGGAATTTTTGTGTTAGGTCAATCCGTTCGCGAGATATGGGAGTTTGAAGACAAGAAATGGTTGAGACGGCAAAAAATTTTTCGCAATTCCGCTGCTCCGAACGCTTAACCAGAATGGCCTCGGGAAAAAATACACATACCGTTGTAATCGGGCGAGTTTCTACTTTCAGACGCAGCAGGAACTTCTGGGTTTGTTCAACCCGTTCGCGAGATATGGGAGTTTGAAGCTAAGAAATGGTTGAGAAGACAACAAATTTTTCGCACTTCTGCTGCTCCAAACGCTTAACCAGAATGGCCTAGGGAAAAAATACACATACCGTTGTAATCGGGCGAGTTTCTACTTTCAGACGCAACAGGAATTTTTGGGTTAGGTCAATCCGTTCGCGAGATATGGGAGTTTGAAGCCAAGAAATGGTTGAGAAGGCAAAAAATTTTTCGCAATTCTGCTGCTTCAAAAGCTTAACCAGAATGGCCTAGGGAAAAAATACACATACCGTTGTAATCGGGCGAGTTTCTACTTTCAGATGCAATAGGAAATTTTGGGTTAGGTCAATCCGTTCGCGAGATATGGGAGTTTGAAGACAAGAAATGGTTGAGAAGGCAAAAAATTTTTCGCAATTCTGCTGCTCCAAACGCTTAACCAGAATGGCCTAGGGAAAAAATACACATACCGTTGTAATCGGGCGAGTTTCTACTTTCAGATGCAACAGGAATTTTTGGGTTACGTCAATCCGTTCGCGAGATATGGGAGTTTGAAGCTAAGAAATGGTTGAGAAGACAACAAATTTTTCGCACTTCTGTTGCTCCAAACGCTTAACCAGAATGGCCTGGGGAAAAAGTACACATACCGTTGTAACCGGGCGAGTTTCTACTTTCAGATGCAATAGGAACTTTTGGGTTAGGTCAATCCGTTCGCGAGATATGGGAGTTTGAAGACAAGAAATGGTTGAGAAGGCAAAAAATTTTTCGCAATTCTGCTGCACCAAACGCTTAACCAGAATGGGCTAGGGAAAAAATACAAACACCGTTGGAATCGGGCGAACTTCTGCTTTCAGATGCAATAGGAATTTTTGGGTTAGGTCAATCCGTTCGCGAGATATGGGCGTTTGAAGACAAGAAATGGTTGAGAAGGCAAAAAATTTTTCGCAATTCTGCTGCTCCAAACGCTTAACCAGAATGGCGTAGGAAAAAAATACACATACCGATGTAATCGGGCGAGTTTCTACTTTCAGATGCAACAGGAATTTTTGGGTTACGTCAATCCGTTCGCGAGATATGGGAGTTTGAATCTAAGAAATGGTTGAGAAGACAACAAATTTTTCGCACTTCTGCTGCTCCAAACGCTTAACCAGGATGGCCTAGGGAAAAAATACACATACCGTTGTAACCGGGCGAGTTTCTACTTTCAGACGCAACAGGAATTTTTGGGTTAGGTCAATCCGTTCGCGAGATATGGGAGTTTGAAGCCAAGAAATGGTTGAGAATGCAAAAAATTTTTTGCAATTCTGCTGCTCCAAACGCTTAACCAGAATGCCCTAGGGAAAAAATACACATACCGTTGTAATCGGGCGAGTTTCTACTTTCAGATGCAATAGGAATTTTTGGGTTAGGTCAATCCGTTCGCGAGATATGGGAGTTTGAAGCCAAGAAATGGTTGAGAGGGCAAAAAATTTTTCGCAATTCTGCTGCTTCAAAAGCTTAACCAGAATGGCCTAGGGAAAAAATACACATAGCGTTGTAATCGGGCGAGTTTCTACTTTCAGATGCAATAGGAATTTTTGGGTTAGGTCAATCCGTTCGCGAGATATGGGAGTTTGAAGACAAGAAATGGTTGAGAAGGCAAAAAATTTTTCGCAATTCTGCTGCTCCAAACGCTTAACCAGAATGGCCTAGGGAAAAAATACACATACCGTCGTAATCGGGCGAGTTTCTACTTTCAGATGCAACAGGAATTTTTGGGTTACGTCAATCCGTTCGCGAGATATGGGAGTTTGAAGCTAAGAAATGGTTGAGAAGACAACAAATTTTTCGCACTTCTGCTGCTCCAAACGCATAACCAGAATGGCCTAGGGAAAAAATACACATACCGTTGTAATCGGGCGAGTTTCTACTTTCAGATGCAACAGGAATTTTTGGGTTACGTCAATCCGTTCGCGAGATATGGGAGTTTGAAGCTAAGAAATGGTTGAGAAGACAACAAATTTTTCGCAATTCTGCTGCTCCAAACACTTAACCAGAATGGGCTAGGGAAAAAATACGCATACCGTTGTAATCGGGCGAGTTTCTACTTTCAGATGCAGCAGGAATTTTTGGGTTTGGTCAATCCGTTCGCGAGATATGGGACTTTGTAGCTAAGAAATGGTTGAGAAGGCGAAAAATTTTTCGCAATTCTGCTGCTCCAAACGCTTAACCAGAATTGGTTAGGGGAAAAATACAAATACCGTTGGAATCGGGCGAACTTCTACTTTCAGATGCAATAGGAATTTTTGGGTTAGGTCAATCCGTTCGCGAGATATGGGAGTTTGAAGACAAGAAATGGTTGAGAAGGCAAAAAATTTTTCGCAATTCTGCTGCTCCAAACGCTTAACCAGAATGGGCTAGGGAAAAAATACAAACACCGTTGGAATCGGGCGAACTTCTGCTTTCAGATGCAATAGGAATTTTTGGGTTAGGTCAATCCGTTCGCGAGATATGGGCGTTTGAAGACAAGAAATGGTTGAGAAGGCAAAAAATTTTTCGCAATTCTGCTGCTCCAAACGCTTAACCAGAATGGCGTAGGAAAAAAATACACATACCGATGTAATCGGGCGAGTTTCTACTTTCAGATGCAACAGGAATTTTTGGGTTACGTCAATCCGTTCGCGAGATATGGGAGTTTGAATCTAAGAAATGGTTGAGAAGACAACAAATTTTTCGCACTTCTGCTGCTCCAAACGCTTAACCAGGATGGCCTAGGGAAAAAATACACATACCGTTGTAACCGGGCGAGTTTCTACTTTCAGACGCAACAGGAATTTTTGGGTTAGGTCAATCCGTTCGCGAGATATGGGAGTTTGAAGCCAAGAAATGGTTGAGAAGGCAAAAAATTTTTTGCAATTCTGCTGCTCCAAACGCTTAACCAGAATGCCCTAGGGAAAAAATACACATACCGTTGTAATCGGGCGAGTTTCTACTTTCAGATGCAATAGGAATTTTTGGGTTAGGTCAATCCGTTCGCGAGATATGGGAGTTTGAAGCCAAGAAATGGTTGAGAAGGCAAAAAATTTTTCGCAATTCTGCTGCTTCAAAAGCTTAACCAGAATGGCCTAGGGAAAAAATGCACATAGCGTTGTAATCGGGCGAGTTTCTACTTTCAGATGCAATAGGAATTTTTGGGTTAGGTCAATCCGTTCGCGAGATATGGGAGTTTGAAGACAAGAAATGGTTGAGAAGGCAAAAAATTTTTCGCAATTCTGCTGCTCCAAACGCTTAACCAGAATGGCCTAGGGAAAAAATACACATACCGTCGTAATCGGGCGAGTTTCTACTTTCAGATGCAATAGGAATTTTTGTGTTAGGTCAATCCGTTCGCGAGATATGGGAGTTTGAAGACAAGAAATGGTTGAGAAGGCAAAAAATTTTTCGCAATTCCGCTGCTCCGAACGCTTAACCAGAATGGCCTCGGGAAAAAATACACACACCGTTGTAATCGGGCGAGTTTCTACTTTCAGACGCAGCAGGAACTTCTGGGTTTGCTCAACCCGTTCGCGAGATATGGGAGTTTGAAGCTAAGAAATGGTTGAGAAGACAACAAATTTTTCGCACTTCTGCTGCTCCAAACGCTTAACCAGAATGGCCTAGGGAAAAAATACACATACCGTTGTAATCGGGCGAGTTTCTACTTTCAGACGCAACAGGAATTTTTGGGTTAGGTCAATCCGTTCGCGATATATGGGAGTTTGAAGCCAAGAAATGGTTGAGAAGGCAAAAAATTTTTCGCAATTCTGCTGCTCCAAACGCTTAACCAGAATGCCCTAGGGAAAAAATACACATACCGTTGTAATCGGGCTAGTTTCTACTTTCAGATGCAATAGGAATTTTTGGGTTAGGTCAATCCGTTCGCGAGATATGGGAGTTTGAAGCCAAGAAATGGTTGAGAAGGCAAAAAATTTTTCGCAATTCTGCTGCTTCAAAAGCTTAACCAGAATGGCCTAGGGAAAAAATACACATACCGTTGTAATCGGGCGAGTTTCTACTTTCAGATGCAATAGGAAATTTTGGGTTAGGTCAATCCGTTCGCGAGATATGGGAGTTTGAAGACAAGAAATGGTTGAGAAGGCAAAAAATTTTTCGCAATTCTGCTGCTCCAAACGCTTAACCAGAATGGCCTAGGGAAAAAATACACATACCGTTGTAATCGGGCGAGTTTCTACTTTCAGATGCAACAGGAATTTTTGGGTTACGTCAATCCGTTCGCGAGATATGGGAGTTTGAAGCTAAGAAATGGTTGAGAAGACAACAAATTTTTCGCACTTCTGTTGCTCCAAACGCTTAACCAGAATGGCGTAGGAAAAAAATACACATACCGATGTAATCGGGCGAGTTTCTACTTTCAGATGCAACAGGAATTTTTGGGTTACGTCAATCCGTTCGCGAGATATGGGAGTTTGAATCTAAGAAATGGTTGAGAAGACAACAAATTTTTCGCACTTCTGCTGCTCCAAACGCTTAACCAGGATGGCCTAGGGAAAAAATACACATACCGTTGTAACCGGGCGAGTTTCTACTTTCAGACGCAACAGGAATTTTTGGGTTAGGTCAATCCGTTCGCGAGATATGGGAGTTTGAAGCCAAGAAATGGTTGAGAAGGCAAAAAATTTTTTGCAATTCTGCTGCTCCAAACGTTTAACCAGAATGCCCTAGGGAAAAAATACACATACCGTTGTAATCGGGCGAGTTTCTACTTTCAGATGCAATAGGAATTTTTGGGTTAGGTCAATCCGTTCGCGAGATATGGGAGTTCGAAGCCAAGAAATGGTTGAGAAGGCAAAAAATTTTTCGCAATTCTGCTGCTTCAAAAGCTTAACCAGAATGGCCTAGGGAAAAAATACAAACACCGTTGGAATCGGGCGAACTTCTGCTTTCAGATGCAATAGGAATTTTTGGGTTAGGTCAATCCGTTCGCGAGATATGGGCGTTTGAAGACAAGAAATGGTTGAGAAGGCAAAAAATTTTTCGCAATTCTGCTGCTCCAAACGCTTAACCAGAATGGCGTAGGAAAAAAATACACATACCGATGTAATCGGGCGAGTTTCTACTTTCAGATGCAACAGGAATTTTTGGGTTACGTCAATCCGTTCGCGAGATATGGGAGTTTGAATCTAAGAAATGGTTGAGAAGACAACAAATTTTTCGCACTTCTGCTGCTCCAAACGCTTAACCAGGATGGCCTAGGGAAAAAATACACATACCGTTGTAACCGGGCGAGTTTCTACTTTCAGACGCAACAGGAATTTTTGGGTTAGGTCAGTCCGTTCGCGAGATATGGGAGTTTGAAGCCAAGAAATGGTTGAGAAGGCAAAAAATTTTTTGCAATTCTGCTGCTCCAAACGCTTAACCAGAATGCCCTAGGGAAAAAATACACATACCGTTGTAATCGGGCGAGTTTCTACTTTCAGATGCAATAGGAATTTTTGGGTTAGGTCAATCCGTTCGCGAGATATGGGAGTTTGAAGCCAAGAAATGGTTGAGAAGGCAAAAAATTTTTCGCAATTCTGCTGCTTCAAAAGCTTAACCAGAATGGCCTAGGGAAAAAATACACATAGCGTTGTAATCGGGCGAGTTTCTACTTTCAGATGCAATAGGAATTTTTGGGTTAGGTCAATCCGTTCGCGAGATATGGGAGTTTGAAGACAAGAAATGGTTGAGAAGGCAAAAAATTTTTCGCAATTCTGCTGCTCCAAACGCTTAACCAGAATGGCCTAGGGAAAAAATCCACATACCGTCGTAATCGGGCGAGTTTCTACTTTCAGATGCAACAGGAATTTTTGGGTTACGTCAATCCGTTCGCGAGATATGGGAGTTTGAAGCTAAGAAATGGTTGAGAAGACAACAAATTTTTCGCACTTCTGCTGCTCCAAACGCATAACCAGAATGGCCTAGGGAAAAAATACACATACCGTTGTAATCGGGCGAGTTTCTACTTTCAGATGCAACAGGAATTTTTGGGTTACGTCAATCCGTTCGCGAGATATGGGAGTTTGAAGCTAAGAAATGGTTGAGAAGACAACAAATTTTTCGCACTTCTGCTGCTCCAAACACTTAACCAGAATGGGCTAGGGAAAAAATACGCATACCGTTGTAATCGGGCGAGTTTCTACTTTCAGATGCAGCAGGAATTTTTGGGTTTGGTCAATCCGTTCGCGAGATATGGGACTTTGTAGCTAAGAAATGGTTGAGAAGGCGAAAAATTTTTCGCAATTCTGCTGCTCCAAACGCTTAACCAGAATGGGTTAGGGGAAAAATACAAATACCGTTGGAATCGGGCGAACTTCTACTTTCAGATGCAATAGGAATTTTTGGGTTAGGTCAATCCGTTCGCGAGATATGGGAGTTTGAAGACAAGAAATGGTTGAGAAGGCAAAAAATTTTTCGCAATTCTGCTGCTCCAAACGCTTAACCAGAATGGGCTAGGGAAAAAATACAAACACCGTTGGAATCGGGCGAACTTCTGCTTTCAGATGCAATAGGAATTTTTGGGTTAGGTCAATCCGTTCGCGAGATATGGGCGTTTGAAGACAAGAAATGGTTGAGAAGGCAAAAAATTTTTCGCAATTCTGCTGCTCCAAACGCTTAACCAGAATGGCGTAGGAAAAAAATACACATACCGATGTAATCGGGCGAGTTTCTACTTTCAGATGCAACAGGAATTTTTGGGTTACGTCAATCCGTTCGCGAGATATGGGAGTTTGAATCTAAGAAATGGTTGAGAAGACAACAAATTTTTCGCACTTCTGCTGCTCCAAACGCTTAACCAGGATGGCCTAGGGAAAAAATACACATACCGTTGTAACCGGGCGAGTTTCTACTTTCAGACGCAACAGGAATTTTTGGGTTAGGTCAATCCGTTCGCGAGATATGGGAGTTTGAAGCCAAGAAATGGTTGAGAAGGCAAAAAATTTTTTGCAATTCTGCTGCTCCAAACGCTTAACCAGAATGCCCTAGGGAAAAAATACACATACCGTTGTAATCGGGCGAGTTTCTACTTTCAGATGCAATAGGAATTTTTGGGTTAGGTCAATCCGTTCGCGAGATATGGGAGTTTGAAGCCAAGAAATGGTTGAGAAGGCAAAAAATTTTTCGCAATTCTGCTGCTTCAAAAGCTTAACCAGAATGGCCTAGGGAAAAAATACACATAGCGTTGTAATCGGGCGAGTTTCTACTTTCAGATGCAATAGGAATTTTTGGGTTAGGTCAATCCGTTCGCGAGATATGGGAGTTTGAAGACAAGAAATGGTTGAGAAGGCAAAAAATTTTTCGCAATTCTGCTGCTCCAAACGCTTAACCAGAATGGCCTAGGGAAAAAATACACATACCGTCGTAATCGGGCGAGTTTCTACTTTCAGATGCAACAGGAATTTTTGGGTTACGTCAATCCGTTCGCGAGATATGGGAGTTTGAAGCTAAGAAATGGTTGAGAAGACAACAAATTTTTCGCACTTCTGCTGCTCCAAACGCATAACCAGAATGGCCTAGGGAAAAAATACACATACCGTTGTAATCGGGCGAGTTTCTACTTTCAGATGCAACAGGAATTTTTGGGTTACGTCAATCCGTTCGCGAGATATGGGAGTTTGAAGCTAAGAAATGGTTGAGAAGACAACAAATTTTTCGCACTTCTGCTGCTCCAAACACTTAACCAGAATGGGCTAGGGAAAAAATACGCATACCGTTGTAATCGGGCGAGTTTCTACTTTCAGATGCAGCAGGAATTTTTGGGTTTGGTCAATCCGTTCGCGAGATATGGGACTTTGTAGCTAAGAAATGGTTGAGAAGGCGAAAAATTTTTCGCAATTCTGCTGCTCCAAACGCTTAACCAGAATGGGTTAGGGGAAAAATACAAATACCGTTGGAATCGGGCGAACTTCTACTTTCAGATGCAATAGGAATTTTTGGGTTAGGTCAATCCGTTCGCGAGATATGGGAGTTTGAAGCCAAGAAATGGTTGAGAAGGCAAAAAATTTTTCGCAATTCTGCTGCTCCAAACGCTTAACCAGAATGGCCTAGGGAAAAAATACACATACCGTTGTAATCGGGCGAGTTTCTACTTTCAGATGCAATAGTAATTTTTGGGTTACGTCAATCCGTTCGCGAGATATGGGAGTTTGAAGCTAAGAAATGGTTGAGAAGACAACAAATTTTTCGCACTTCTGCTGCTCCAAACGCTTAACCAGAATGGCCTAGGGAAAAAGTACACACACCGTTGTAACCGGGCGAGTTTCTACTTTCAGATGCAATAGGAATTTTTGGGTTAGGTCAATCCGTTCGCTAGATATGGGAGTTTGAAGACAAGAAATGGTTGAGAAGGCAAAAAATTTTTCGCAATTCTGCTACTCCAAACGCTTAACCAGAATGCCCTAGGGAAAAAATAAACACACCGATGTAATCGGGCGGGTTTCTACTTTCAGATGCAACAGGAATTTTTGGGTTACGTCAATCCGTTCGCGAGATATGGGAGTTTGAAGCTAAGAAATGGTTGAGAAGACAACAAATTTTTCGCACTTCTGCTGCTCCAAACGCTTAACCAGAATGGCCTAGGGAAAAAATACACATACCGTTGTAACCCGGCGAGTTTCTACTTTCAGACGCAATAGGAATTTTTGGGTTAGGTCAATCCTTTCGCGAGATATGGGAGTTTGAAGCCAAGAAATGGTTGAGAAGGCAAAAAATTTTTCGCAATTCTGTTGCTCCAAACGCTTAACCAGAACGGCCTAGGGAAAAAATACACATACCGTTGTAATCGGGCGAGTTTCTAGTTTCAGATGCAGCAGGAATTTTTGGGTTTGGTCAATCCGTTCGCGAGATATGGGACTTTGAAGCTAAGAAATGGTTGAGAAGGCGAAAAATTTTTCGCAATTCTGCTGCTCCGAACGCTTAACCAGAAAGGGTTAGGGAAAAAATACAAATACCGTTGGAATCGGGCGCACTTCTACTTTCAGATGCAATAGGAATTTTTGTGTTAGGTCAATCCGTTCGCGAGATATGGGAGTTTGAAGCTAAGAAATGGTTGAGAAGACAATAAATTTTTCGCACTTCTGCTACTCCAATCGCTTAACCAGAATGGCCTAAGGGAAAAATACACGTACCGTTGTAATCGGGCGAGTTTCTACTTTCAGATGCAACAGGAATTTTTGGGTTGCGTCAATCCGTTCGCGAGATATGGGAGTTTGAAGCTAAGAAGTGGTTGAGAAGACAACAAATTTTTCGCACTTCTGCTGCTCCAAGCGCTTAACCAGAATGGCCTAGGGAAAAAATACACGTACCGTTGTAATCGGGCGAGTTTCTACTTTCAGATGCAGCAGGAATTTTTGGGTTTGGTCAATCCGTTCGCGAGATATGGGACTTTGAAGCTAAGAATTGGTTGAGAAGGCGAAAAATTTTTCGCAATTCTGCTGCTCCAAACGCTTAACCAGACTGGGTTAGGGAAAAAATACACATACCGTTGGAATCGGGCGAGTTTCTACTTTCAGATGCAGCAGGAATTTTTCGGTTTGGTCAATCCGTTCGCGAGATATGGGACTTTGAAGCTAAGAAATGGTTGAGAAGGCGAAAAATTTTTCGCAATTCTGCTGCTCCAAACGCTTAACCAGAATGGGATAGGGAAAAAATACACATACCGTTGGAATCGGGCGAACTTCTACTTTCAGATGCAATAGGAATTTTTGGGTTAGGTCAATCCGTTCGCGAGCTATGGGAGTTTGAAGCTAAGAAATGGTTGAGAAGACAATAAATTTTTCGCACTTCAGCTGCTCCAATCGCTTAACCAGAATGGCCTAAGGGAAAAATACACGTACTGTTGTAATCGGGGGAGTTTCTACTTTCAGATGCAATAGGAATTTTTGGGTTAGGTCAATCCGTTCGCGAGATATGAGAGTTTGAAGACAAGAAATGGTTGAGAAGGCAAAAAATTTTTCGCAATTCTGCTGCTCCAAACGCTTAACCAGAATGGCCTAGGGAAAAAATACACGTACCGTAGTAATCGGGCGAGTTTCTACTTTCAGATGCAATAGGAATCTTTGGGTTAGGTCAATCCGTTCGCGAGATATGGGAGTTTGAAGCCAAGAAATGGTTGAGAAGGCAAAACATTTTTCGCAATTCTGCTGCTCCAAACGCTTAACCAGAATGGCCTAGGGAAAAAATACACATACCGTTGTAATCGGGCGAGTTTCTACTTTCAGATGCAACAGGAATTTTTGGGTTACGTCAATCCGTTCGCGAGATATGGGAGTTTGAAGCTAAGAAATGGTTGAGAAGACAACAAATTTTTCGCACTTCTGCTGCTCCAAACGCTTAACCAGAATGGCCTAGGGAAAAAATACACATACCGTTGTAACCCGGCGAGTTTCTACTTTCAGACGCAATAGGAATTTTTGGGATAGGTCAATCCTTTCGCGAGATATGGGAGTTTGAAGCCAAGAAATGGTTGAGAAGGCAAAAAATTTTTCGCAATTCTGTTGCTCCAAACGCTTAACCAGAACGGCCTAGGGAAAAAATACACATACCGTTGTAATCGGGCGAGTTTCTAGTTTCAGATGCAGCAGGAATTTTTGGGTTTGGTCAATCCGTTCGCGAGATATGGGACTTTGAAGCTAAGAAATGGTTGAGAAGGCGAAAAATTTTTCGCAATTCTGCTGCTCCGAACGCTTAACCAGAAAGGGTTAGGGAAAAAATACAAATACCGTTGTAACCCGGCGAGTTTCTACTTTCAGACGCAATAGGAATTTTTGGGTTAGGTCAATCCTTTCGCGAGATATGGGAGTTTGAAGCCAAGAAATGGTTGAGAAGGCAAAAAATTTTTCGCAATTCTGTTGCTCCAAACGCTTAACCAGAACGGCCTAGGGAAAAAATACACATACCTTTGTAATCGGGCGAGTTTCTAGTTTCAGATGCAGCAGGAATTTTTGGGTTTGGTCAATCCGTTCGCGAGATATGGGACTTTGAAGCTAAGAAATGGTTGAGAAGGCGAAAAATTTTTCGCAATTCTGCTGCTCCGAACGCTTAACCAGAAAGGGTTAGGGAAAAAATACAAATACCGTTGGAATCGGGCGAACTTCTACTTTCAGATGCAATAGGAATTTTTGGGTTAGGTCAATCCGTTCGCGAGATATGGGAGTTTGAAGCTAAGAAATGGTTGAGAAGACAATAAATTTTTCGCACTTCTGCTACTCCAATCGCTTAACCAGAATGGCCTAAGGGAAAAATACACGTACCGTTGTAATCGGGCGAGTTTCTACTTTCAGATGCAACAGGAATTTTTGGGTTGCGTCAATCCGTTCGCGAGATATGGGAGTTTGAAGCTAAGAAGTGGTTGAGAAGACAACAAATTTTTCGCACTTCTGCTGCTCCAAACGCTTAACCAGAATGGCCTAGGGAAAAAATACACGTACCGTTGTAATCGGGCGAGTTTCTACTTTCAGATGCAGCAGGAATTTTTGGGTTTGGTCAATCCGTTCGCTAGATATGGGACTTTGAAGCTAAGAATTGGTTGAGAAGGCGAAAAATTTTTCGCAATTCTGCTGCTCCAAACGCTTAACCAGACTGGGTTAGGGAAAAAATACACATACCGTTGGAATCGGGCGAGTTTCTACTTTCAGATGCAGCAGGAATTTTTCGGTTTGGTCAATCCGTTCGCGAGATATGGGACTTTGAAGCTAAGAAATGGTTGAGAAGGCGAAAAATTTTTCGCAATTCTGCTGCTCCAAACGCTTAACCAGAATGGGTTAGGGAAAAAATACACATACCGTTGGAATCGGGCGAACTTCTACTTTCAGATGCAATAGGAATTTTTGGGTTAGGTCAATCCGTTCGCGAGCTATGGGAGTTTGAAGCTAAGAAATGGTTGAGAGAACAATAAATTTTTCGCACTTCAGCTGCTCCAATCGCTTAACCAGAATGGCCTAGGGAAAAAATACACATACCGTAGTAATCGGGCGAGTTTCTACTTTCAGATGCAATAGGAATCTTTGGGTTAGGTCAATCCGTTCGCGAGATATGGGAGTTTGAAGCCAAGAAATGGTTGAGAAGGCAAAACATTTTTCGCAATTCTGCTGCTCCAAACGCTTAACCAGAATGGCCTAGGGAAAAAATACACATACCGTTGTAATCGGGCGAGTTTCTACTTTCAGATGCAATAGGAATTTTTGGGTTAGGTCAATCCGTTCGCGAGATATGGGAGTTTGAAGCCAAGAAATGGTTGAGAAGGCAAAAAATTTTTCGCAATTCTGCTGCTCCAAACGCTTAACCAGAATGGCCTAGGGAAAAAATACACATACCGTCGTAATCGGGCGAGTTTCTACTTTCAGATGCAATAGGAATCTTTGGGTTAGGTCAATCCGTTCGCGAGATATGGGAGTTTGAAGCCAAGAAATGGTTGAGAAGGCAAAACATTTTTCGCAATTCTGCTGCTCCAAACGCTTAACCAGAATGGCCTAGGGAAAAAATACACATACCGTTGTAACCCGGCGAGTTTCTACTTTCAGACGCAATAGGAATTTTTGGGTTAGGTCAATCCTTTCGCGAGATATGGGAGTTTGAAGCAAAGAAATGGTTGAGAAGGCAAAAAATTTTTCGCAATTCTGTTGCTCCAAACGCTTAACCAGAACGGCCTAGGGAAGAAATACACATACCGTTGTAATCGGGCGAGTTTCTAGTTTCAGGTGCAGCAGGAATTTTTGGGTTTGGTCAATCCGTTCGCGAGATATGGGACTTTGAAGCTAAGAAATGGTTGAGAAGGCGAAAAATTTTTCGCAACTCTGCTGCTCCGAACGCTTAACCAGAAAGGGTTAGGGAAAAAATACAAATACCGTTGGAATCGGGCGAACTTCTACTTTCAGATGCAATAGGAATTTTTGGGTTAGGTCAATCCGTTCGCGAGATATGGGAGTTTGAAGCTAAGAAATGGTTGAGAAGACAATAAATTTTTCGCACTTCTGCTACTCCAATCGCTTAACCAGAATGGCCTAAGGGAAAAATACACGTACCGTTGTAAGCGGGCGAGTTACTACTTTCAGATGCAACAGGAATTTTTGGGTTGCGTCAATCCGTTCGCGAGATATGGGAGTTTGAAGCTAAGAAGTGGTTGAGAAGACAACAAATTTTTCGCACTTCTGCTGCTCCAAACGCTTAACCAGAATGGCCTAGGGAAAAAATACACGTACCGTTGTAATCGGGCGAGTTTCTACTTTCAGATGCAGCAGGAATTTTTGGGTTTGGTCAATCCGTTCGCGAGATATGGGACTTTGAAGCTAAGAATTGGTTGAGAAGGCGAAAAATTTTTCGCAATTCTGCTGCTCCAAACGCTTAACCAGACTGGGTTAGGGAAAAAATACACATACCGTTGGAATCGGGCGAGTTTCTACTTTCAGATGCAGCAGGAATTTTTCGGTTTGGTCAATCCGTTCGCGAGATATGGGACTTTGAAGCTAAGAAATGGTTGAGAAGGCGAAAAATTTTTCGCAATTCTGCTGCTCCAAACGCTTAACCAGAATGGGATAGGGAAAAAGTACACATACCGTTGGAATCGGGCGAACTTCTACTTTCAGATGCAATAGGAACTTTTGGGTTAGGTCAATCCGTTCGCGAGCTATGGGAGTTTGAAGCTAAGAAATGGTTGAGAAGACAATAAATTTTTCGCACTTCAGCTGCTCCAATCGCTTAACCAGAATGGCCTAAGGGAAAAATACACGTACTGTTGTAATCGGGGGAGTTTCTACTTTCAGATGCAATAGGAATTTTTGGGTTAGGTCAATCCGTTCGCGAGATATGAGAGTTTGAAGACAAGAAATGGTTGAGAAGGCAAAAAATTTTTCGCAATTCTGCTGCTCCAAACGCTTAACCAGAATGGCCTAGGGAAAAAATACACATACCGTAGTAATCGGGCGAGTTTCTACTTTCAGATGCAATAGGAATCTTTGGGTTAGGTCAATCCGTTCGCGAGATATGGGAGTTTGAAGCCAAGAAATGGTTGAGAAGGCAAAACATTTTTCGCAATTCTGCTGCTCCAAACGCTTAACCAGAATGGCCTAGGGAAAAAATATACATACCGTTGTAATCGGGCGAGTTTCTACTTTCAGATGCAACAGGAATTTTTGGGTTACGTCAATCCGTTCGCGAGATATGGGAGTTTGAAGCTAAGAAATGGTTGAGAAGACAACAAATTTTTCGCACTTCTGCTGCTCCAAACGCTTAACCAGAATGGCCTAGGGAAAAAATACACATACCGTTGTAACCCGGCGAGTTTCTACTTTCAGACGCAATAGGAATTTTTGGGATAGGTCAATCCTTTCGCGAGATATGGGAGTTTGAAGCCAAGAAATGGTTGAGAAGGCAAAAAATTTTTCGCAATTCTGTTGCTCCAAACGCTTAACCAGAACGGCCTAGGGAAAAAATACACATACCGTTGTAATCGGGCGAGTTTCTAGTTTCAGATGCAGCAGGAATTTTTGGGTTTGGTCAATCCGTTCGCGAGATATGGGACTTTGAAGCTAAGAAATGGTTGAGAAGGCGAAAAATTTTTCGCAATTCTGCTGCTCCGAACGCTTAACCAGAAAGGGTTAGGGAAAAAATACAAATACCGTTGTAACCCGGCGAGTTTCTACTTTCAGACGCAATAGGAATTTTTGGGTTAGGTCAATCCTTTCGCGAGATATGGGAGTTTGAAGCCAAGAAATGGTTGAGAAGGCAAAAAATTTTTCGCAATTCTGTTGCTCCAAACGCTTAACCAGAACGACCTAGGGAAAAAATACACATACCTTTGTAATCGGGCGAGTTTCTAGTTTCAGATGCAGCAGGAATTTTTGGGTTTGGTCAATCCGTTCGCGAGATATGGGACTTTGAAGCTAAGAAATGGTTGAGAAGGCGAAAAATTTTTCGCAATTCTGCTGCTCCGAACGCTTAACCAGAAAGGGTTAGGGAAAAAATACAAATACCGTTGGAATCGGGCGAACTTCTACTTTCAGATGCAATAGGAATTTTTGGGTTAGGTCAATCCGTTCGCGAGATATGGGAGTTTGAAGCTAAGAAATGGTTGAGAAGACAATAAATTTTTCGCACTTCTGCTACTCCAATCGCTTAACCAGAATGGCCTAAGGGAAAAATACACGTACCGTTGTAATCGGGCGAGTTTCTACTTTCAGATGCAACAGGAATTTTTGGGTTGCGTCAATCCGTTCGCGAGATATGGGAGTTTGAAGCTAAGAAGTGGTTGAGAAGACAACAAATTTTTCGCACTTCTGCTGCTCCAAACGCTTAACCAGAATGGCCTAGGGAAAAAATACACGTACCGTTGTAATCGGGCGAGTTTCTACTTTCAGATGCAGCAGGAATTTTTGGGTTTGGTCAATCCGTTCGCTAGATATGGGACTTTGAAGCTAAGAATTGGTTGAGAAGGCGAAAAATTTTTCGCAATTCTGCTGCTCCAAACGCTTAACCAGACTGGGTTAGGGAAAAAATACACATACCGTTGGAATCGGGCGAGTTTCTACTTTCAGATGCAGCAGGAATTTTTCGGTTTGGTCAATCCGTTCGCGAGATATGGGACTTTGAAGCTAAGAAATGGTTGAGAAGGCGAAAAATTTTTCGCAATTCTGCTGCTCCAAACGCTTAACCAGAATGGGTTAGGGAAAAAATACACATACCGTTGGAATCGGGCGAACTTCTACTTTCAGATGCAATAGGAATTTTTGGGTTAGGTCAATCCGTTCGCGAGCTATGGGAGTTTGAAGCTAAGAAATGGTTGAGAGAACAATAAATTTTTCGCACTTCAGCTGCTCCAATCGCTTAACCAGAATGGCCTAAGGGAAAAATACACGTACTGTTGTAATCGGGGGAGTTTCTACTTTCAGATGCAATAGGAATTTTTGGGTTAGGTCAATCCGTTCGCGAGATATGAGAGTTTGAAGACAAGAAATGGTTGAGAAGGCAAAAAATTTTTCGCAATTCTGCTGCTCCAAACGCTTAACCAGAATGGCCTAGGGAAAAAATACACATACCGTAGTAATCGGGCGAGTTTCTACTTTCAGATGCAATAGGAATCTTTGGGTTAGGTCAATCCGTTCGCGAGATATGGGAGTTTGAAGCCAAGAAATGGTTGAGAAGGCAAAACATTTTTCGCAATTCTGCTGCTCCAAACGCTTAACCAGAATGGCCTAGGGAAAAAATACACATACCGTTGTAATCGGGCGAGTTTCTACTTTCAGATGCAATAGGAATTTTTGGGTTAGGTCAATCCGTTCGCGAGATATGGGAGTTTGAAGCCAAGAAATGGTTGAGAAGGCAAAAAATTTTTCGCAATTCTGCTGCTCCAAACGCTTAACCAGAATGGCCTAGGGAAAAAATACACATACCGTCGTAATCGGGCGAGTTTCTACTTTCAGATGCAATAGGAATCTTTGGGTTAGGTCAATCCGTTCGCGAGATATGGGAGTTTGAAGCCAAGAAATGGTTGAGAAGGCAAAACATTTTTCGCAATTCTGCTGCTCCAAACGCTTAACCAGAATGGCCTAGGGAAAAAATACACATACCGTTGTAACCCGGCGAGTTTCTACTTTCAGACGCAATAGGAATTTTTGGGTTAGGTCAATCCTTTCGCGAGATATGGGAGTTTGAAGCAAAGAAATGGTTGAGAAGGCAAAAAATTTTTCGCAATTCTGTTGCTCCAAACGCTTAACCAGAACGGCCTAGGAAAAAAATACACATACCGTTGTAATCGGGCGAGTTTCTAGTTTCAGATGCAGCAGGAATTTTTGGGTTTGGTCAATCCGTTCGCGAGATATGGGACTTTGAAGCTAAGAAATGGTTGAGAAGGCGAAAAATTTTTCGCAATTCTGCTGCTCCGAACGCTTAACCAGAAAGGGTTAGGGAAAAAATACAAATACCGTTGGAATCGGGCGAACTTCTACTTTCAGATGCAATAGGAATTTTTGGGTTAGGTCAATCCGTTCGCGAGATATGGGAGTTTGAAGCTAAGAAATGGTTGAGAAGACAATAAATTTTTCGCAATTCTGCTACTCCAATCGCTTAACCAGAATGGCCTAAGGAAAAAATACACATACCGTTGTAATCGGGCGAGTTTCTAGTTTCAGATGCAGCAGGAATTTTTGGGTTTGGTCAATCCGTTCGCGAGATATGGGACTTTGAAGCTAAGAAATGGTTGAGAAGGCGAAAAATTTTTCGCAATTCTGCTGCTCCGATCGCTTAACCAGAAAGGGTTAGGGAAAAAATACAAATACCGTTGGAATCGGGCGAACTTCTACTTTCAGATGCAATAGGAATTTTTGGGTTAGGTCAATCCGTTCGCGAGATATGGGAGTTTGAAGCTAAGAAATGGTTGAGAAGACAATAAATTTTTCGCAATTCTGCTACTCCAAACGCTTAACCAGAATGGCCTAGGGAAAAAATACACATACCGTTGTAATCGGGCGAGTTTCTACTTTCAGATGCAATAGGAATTTTTGGGTTAGGTCAATCCGTTCGCGAGATATGGGAGTTTGAAGCCAAGAAATGGTTGAGAAGGCGAAAAATTTTTCGCAATTCTGCTGCTCCGATCGCTTAACCAGAATGGCCTAGGGAAAAAATACAAATACCGTTGGAATCGGGCGAACTTCTACTTTCAGATGCAATAGGAATCTTTGGGTTAGGTCAATCCGTTCGCGAGATATGGGAGTTTGAAGCCAAGAAATGGTTGAGAAGGCAAAAAATTTTTCGCAATTCTGTTGCTCCAAACGCTTAACCAGAACGGCCTAGGGAAAAAATACACATACCGTTGTAATCGGGCGAGTTTCTAGTTTCAGATGCAGCAGGAATTTTTGGGTTAGGTCAATCCTTTCGCGAGATATGGGAGTTTGAAGCAAAGAAATGGTTGAGAAGGCAAAAAATTTTTCGCAATTCTGCTGCTCCAAACGCTTAACCAGAATGGGATAGGGAAAAAGTACACATACCGTTGGAATCGGGCGAACTTCTACTTTCAGATGCAATAGGAACTTTTGGGTTAGGTCAATCCGTTCGCGAGCTATGGGAGTTTGAAGCTAAGAAATGGTTGAGAAGACAATAAATTTTTCGCACTTCAGCTGCTCCAATCGCTTAACCAGAATGGCCTAAGGGAAAAATACACGTACTGTTGTAATCGGGGGAGTTTCTACTTTCAGATGCAATAGGAATTTTTGGGTTAGGTCAATCCGTTCGCGAGATATGAGAGTTTGAAGACAAGAAATGGTTGAGAAGGCAAAAAATTTTTCGCAATTCTGCTGCTCCAAACGCTTAACCAGAATGGCCTAGGGAAAAAATACACATACCGTAGTAATCGGGCGAGTTTCTACTTTCAGATGCAATAGGAATCTTTGGGTTAGGTCAATCCGTTCGCGAGATATGGGAGTTTGAAGCCAAGAAATGGTTGAGAAGGCGAAACATTTTTCGCAATTCTGCTGCTCCAAACGCTTAACCAGAATGGCCTAGGGAAAAAATATACATACCGTTGTAATCGGGCGAGTTTCTACTTTCAGATGCAACAGGAATTTTTGGGTTACGTCAATCCGTTCGCGAGATATGGGAGTTTGAAGCTAAGAAATGGTTGAGAAGACAACAAATTTTTCGCACTTCTGCTGCTCCAAACGCTTAACCAGAATGGCCTAGGGAAAAAATACACATACCGTTGTAACCCGGCGAGTTTCTACTTTCAGACGCAATAGGAATTTTTGGGATAGGTCAATCCTTTCGCGAGATATGGGAGTTTGAAGCCAAGAAATGGTTGAGAAGGCAAAAAATTTTTCGCAATTCTGTTGCTCCAAACGCTTAACCAGAACGGCCTAGGGAAAAAATACACATACCGTTGTAATCGGGCGAGTTTCTAGTTTCAGATGCAGCAGGAATTTTTGGGTTTGGTCAATCCGTTCGCGAGATATGGGACTTTGAAGCTAAGAAATGGTTGAGAAGGCGAAAAATTTTTCGCAATTCTGCTGCTCCGAACGCTTAACCAGAAAGGGTTAGGGAAAAAATACAAATACCGTTGTAACCCGGCGAGTTTCTACTTTCAGACGCAATAGGAATTTTTGGGTTAGGTCAATCCTTTCGCGAGATATGGGAGTTTGAAGCCAAGAAATGGTTGAGAAGGCAAAAAATTTTTCGCAATTCTGTTGCTCCAAACGCTTAACCAGAACGACCTAGGGAAAAAATACACATACCTTTGTAATCGGGCGAGTTTCTAGTTTCAGATGCAGCAGGAATTTTTGGGTTTGGTCAATCCGTTCGCGAGATATGGGACTTTGAAGCTAAGAAATGGTTGAGAAGGCGAAAAATTTTTCGCAATTCTGCTGCTCCGAACGCTTAACCAGAAAGGGTTAGGGAAAAAATACAAATACCGTTGGAATCGGGCGAACTTCTACTTTCAGATGCAATAGGAATTTTTGGGTTAGGTCAATCCGTTCGCGAGATATGGGAGTTTGAAGCTAAGAAATGGTTGAGAAGACAATAAATTTTTCGCACTTCTGCTACTCCAATCGCTTAACCAGAATGGCCTAAGGGAAAAATACACGTACCGTTGTAATCGGGCGAGTTTCTACTTTCAGATGCAACAGGAATTTTTGGGTTGCGTCAATCCGTTCGCGAGATATGGGAGTTTGAAGCTAAGAAGTGGTTGAGAAGACAACAAATTTTTCGCACTTCTGCTGCTCCAAACGCTTAACCAGAATGGCCTAGGGAAAAAATACACGTACCGTTGTAATCGGGCGAGTTTCTACTTTCAGATGCAGCAGGAATTTTTGGGTTTGGTCAATCCGTTCGCTAGATATGGGACTTTGAAGCTAAGAATTGGTTGAGAAGGCGAAAAATTTTTCGCAATTCTGCTGCTCCAAACGCTTAACCAGACTGGGTTAGGGAAAAAATACACATACCGTTGGAATCGGGCGAGTTTCTACTTTCAGATGCAGCAGGAATTTTTCGGTTTGGTCAATCCGTTCGCGAGATATGGGACTTTGAAGCTAAGAAATGGTTGAGAAGGCGAAAAATTTTTCGCAATTCTGCTGCTCCAAACGCTTAACCAGAATGGGTTAGGGAAAAAATACACATACCGTTGGAATCGGGCGAACTTCTACTTTCAGATGCAATAGGAATTTTTGGGTTAGGTCAATCCGTTCGCGAGCTATGGGAGTTTGAAGCTAAGAAATGGTTGAGAGAACAATAAATTTTTCGCACTTCAGCTGCTCCAATCGCTTAACCAGAATGGCCTAAGGGAAAAATACACGTACTGTTGTAATCGGGGGAGTTTCTACTTTCAGATGCAATAGGAATTTTTGGGTTAGGTCAATCCGTTCGCGAGATATGAGAGTTTGAAGACAAGAAATGGTTGAGAAGGCAAAAAATTTTTCGCAATTCTGCTGCTCCAAACGCTTAACCAGAATGGCCTAGGGAAAAAATACACATACCGTAGTAATCGGGCGAGTTTCTACTTTCAGATGCAATAGGAATCTTTGGGTTAGGTCAATCCGTTCGCGAGATATGGGAGTTTGAAGCCAAGAAATGGTTGAGAAGGCAAAACATTTTTCGCAATTCTGCTGCTCCAAACGCTTAACCAGAATGGCCTAGGGAAAAAATACACATACCGTTGTAATCGGGCGAGTTTCTACTTTCAGATGCAATAGGAATTTTTGGGTTAGGTCAATCCGTTCGCGAGATATGGGAGTTTGAAGCCAAGAAATGGTTGAGAAGGCAAAAAATTTTTCGCAATTCTGCTGCTCCAAACGCTTAACCAGAATGGCCTAGGGAAAAAATACACATACCGTCGTAATCGGGCGAGTTTCTACTTTCAGATGCAATAGGAATCTTTGGGTTAGGTCAATCCGTTCGCGAGATATGGGAGTTTGAAGCCAAGAAATGGTTGAGAAGGCAAAACATTTTTCGCAATTCTGCTGCTCCAAACGCTTAACCAGAATGGCCTAGGGAAAAAATACACATACCGTTGTAACCCGGCGAGTTTCTACTTTCAGACGCAATAGGAATTTTTGGGTTAGGTCAATCCTTTCGCGAGATATGGGAGTTTGAAGCAAAGAAATGGTTGAGAAGGCAAAAAATTTTTCGCAATTCTGTTGCTCCAAACGCTTAACCAGAACGGCCTAGGGAAAAAATACACATACCGTTGTAATCGGGCGAGTTTCTAGTTTCAGATGCAGCAGGAATTTTTGGGTTTGGTCAATCCGTTCGCGAGATATGGGACTTTGAAGCTAAGAAATGGTTGAGAAGGCGAAAAATTTTTCGCAATTCTGCTGCTCCGAACGCTTAACCAGAAAGGGTTAGGGAAAAAATACAAATACCGTTGGAATCGGGCGAACTTCTACTTTCAGATGCAATAGGAATTTTTGGGTTAGGTCAATCCGTTCGCGAGATATGGGAGTTTGAAGCTAAGAAATGGTTGAGAAGACAATAAATTTTTCGCAATTCTGCTACTCCAATCGCTTAACCAGAATGGCCTAAGGAAAAAATACACATACCGTTGTAATCGGGCGAGTTTCTAGTTTCAGATGCAGCAGGAATTTTTGGGTTTGGTCAATCCGTTCGCGAGATATGGGACTTTGAAGCTAAGAAATGGTTGAGAAGGCGAAAAATTTTTCGCAATTCTGCTGCTCCGATCGCTTAACCAGAAAGGGTTAGGGAAAAAATACAAATACCGTTGGAATCGGGCGAACTTCTACTTTCAGATGCAATAGGAATTTTTGGGTTAGGTCAATCCGTTCGCGAGATATGGGAGTTTGAAGCTAAGAAATGGTTGAGAAGACAATAAATTTTTCGCAATTCTGCTACTCCAATCGCTTAACCAGAATGGCCTAAGGAAAAAATACACATACCGTTGTAATCGGGCGAGTTTCTAGTTTCAGATGCAGCAGGAATTTTTGGGTTTGGTCAATCCGTTCGCGAGATATGGGACTTTGAAGCTAAGAAATGGTTGAGAAGGCGAAAAATTTTTCGCAATTCTGCTGCTCCGATCGCTTAACCAGAAAGGGTTAGGGAAAAAATACAAATACCGTTGGAATCGGGCGAACTTCTACTTTCAGATGCAATAGGAATTTTTGGGTTAGGTCAATCCTTTCGCGAGATATGGGAGTTTGAAGCAAAGAAATGGTTGAGAAGGCAAAAAATTTTTCGCAATTCTGTTGCTCCAAACGCTTAACCAGAACGGCCTAGGGAAAAAATACACATACCGTTGTAATCGGGCGAGTTTCTAGTTTCAGATGCAGCAGGAATTTTTGGGTTAGGTCAATCCGTTCGCGAGATATGGGAGTTTGAAGCTAAGAAATGGTTGAGAAGACAATAAATTTTTCGCAATTCTGCTACTCCAATCGCTTAACCAGAAAGGGTTAGGGAAAAAATACACATACCGTTGTAATCGGGCGAGTTTCTAGTTTCAGATGCAGCAGGAATTTTTGGGTTTGGTCAATCCGTTCGCGAGATATGGGACTTTGAAGCTAAGAAATGGTTGAGAAGGCGAAAAATTTTTCGCAATTCTGCTGCTCCGAACGCTTAACCAGAAAGGGTTAGGGAAAAAATACAAATACCGTTGGAATCGGGCGAACTTCTACTTTCAGATGCAATAGGAATTTTTGGGTTAGGTCAATCCTTTCGCGAGATATGGGAGTTTGAAGCAAAGAAATGGTTGAGAAGGCAAAAAATTTTTCGCAATTCTGTTGCTCCAAACGCTTAACCAGAACGGCCTAGGGAAAAAATACACATACCGTTGTAATCGGGCGAGTTTCTAGTTTCAGATGCAGCAGGAATTTTTGGGTTTGGTCAATCCGTTCGCGAGATATGGGACTTTGAAGCTAAGAAATGGTTGAGAAGGCGAAAAATTTTTCGCAATTCTGCTGCTCCGAACGCTTAACCAGAAAGGGTTAGGGAAAAAATACAAATACCGTTGGAATCGGGCGAACTTCTACTTTCAGATGCAATAGGAATTTTTGGGTTAGGTCAATCCGTTCGCGAGATATGGGAGTTTGAAGCTAAGAAATGGTTGAGAAGACAATAAATTTTTCGCAATTCTGCTACTCCAATCGCTTAACCAGAATGGCCTAAGGAAAAAATACACGTACTGTTGTAATCGGGGGAGTTTCTACTTTCAGATGCAATAGGAATTTTTGGGTTAGGTCAATCCGTTCGCGAGATATGAGAGTTTGAAGACAAGAAATGGTTGAGAAGGCAAAAAATTTTTCGCAATTCTGCTGCTCCAAACGCTTAACCAGAATGGCCTAGGGAAGAAATACACATACCGTAGTAATCGGGCGAGTTTCTACTTTCAGATGCAATAGGAATCTTTGGGTTAGGTCAATCCGTTCGCGAGATATGGGAGTTTGAAGCCAAGAAATGGTTGAGAAGGCAAAACATTTTTCGCAATTCTGCTGCTCCAAACGCTTAACCAGAATGGCCTAGGGAAAAAATACACATACCGTTGTAATCGGGCGAGTTTCTACTTTCAGATGCAATAGGAATTTTTGGGTTAGGTCAATCCGTTCGCGAGATATGGGAGTTTGAAGCCAAGAAATGGTTGAGAAGGCAAAAAATTTTTCGCAATTCTGCTGCTCCAAACGCTTAACCAGAATGGCCTAGGGAAAAAATACACATACCGTCGTAATCGGGCGAGTTTCTACTTTCAGATGCAATAGGAATCTTTGGGTTAGGTCAATCCGTTCGCGAGATATGGGAGTTTGAAGCCAAGAAATGGTTGAGAAGGCAAAACATTTTTCGCAATTCTGCTGCTCCAAACGCTTAACCAGAATGGCCTAGGGAAAAAATACACATACCGTTGTAACCCGGCGAGTTTCTACTTTCAGACGCAATAGGAATTTTTGGGTTAGGTCAATCCTTTCGCGAGATATGGGAGTTTGAAGCAAAGAAATGGTTGAGAAGGCAAAAAATTTTTCGCAATTCTGTTGCTCCAAACGCTTAACCAGAACGGCCTAGGGAAAAAATACACATACCGTTGTAATCGGGCGAGTTTCTACTTTCAGACGCAATAGGAATTTTTGGGTTAGGTCAATCCTTTCGCGAGATATGGGAGTTTGAAGCCAAGAAATGGTTGAGAAGGCAAAAAATTTTACGCAATTCTGCTGCTCCAAACGCTTAACCAGAATGGCCTAGGGAAAAAATACACATACCGTTGTAGTCGGGCGAGTTTCTACTTTCAGATGCAACAGGAATTTTTGGGTTAGGTCAATCCGTTCGCGAGATATGGGAGTTTGAAGCCAAGAAATGGTTGAGAAGGCAAAAAATTTTTCGCAATTCTGCTGCTCCAAGCGCTTAACCAGAATGCCCTAGGGAAAAAATACGCATATCGTTGTAATCGCGCGAGTTCCTACATTCAGACGCAGCAGGAACTTCTGGGTTTGGTCAATCCGTTCGCGAGATATGGGAGTTTGAAGCTAAGAAATGGTTGAGAAGACTACAAATTCTTCGCACTTCTGCTGCTCCAAACGCTTAACCAGAATGGCCTAGGGAAAAAATACACATAGCGTTGTAATCGGGCGAGTTTCTACTTTCAGACGCAACAGGAATTTTTGGGTTAGGTCAATCCGTTCGCGAGATATGGGAGATTGAAGCCAAGAAATGGTTGAGAAGGCATACAATTTTTCGCAATTCTGCTGATCCAAACGCTTAACCAGAATGCCCTAGGGAAAAAATACACATACCAATGTAGTCGGGCGAGTTTCAACTTTCAGATGCAATAGGAATTTTTGGGTTAGGTCAATCCGTTCGCGAGATATGGGAGTTTGAAGGCAAGAAATGGTTGAGAAGGCAAAAAACTTTTCGCAATTCTGCTGCTCCAAACGCTTAACCAGAATGGCCTAGGGAAAAAATACACATACCGTTGTAATCGGGCGAGTTTCTACTTGCAGATACAATAGGAATTTTTGGGTTAGGTCAATCCGTTCGCGAGATATGGGAGTTTGAAGCTAAGAAATGGTGGAGAAGGCAAAAAATTTTTCGCAATTCTGCCGCGACAAACGCTTAACCAGAATGGCCTAGGGAAAAAATACACATACCGTTATAATCGGGCGAGTTTCTACTTTCAGATGCAATAGGAATTTTTGGGTTAGGTCAATCCGTTCGCGAGATATGGGAGTTTGAAGCCAAGAAATGGTTGAGAAGGCAAAAAATTTTTCGCAATTCTGCTGCTCCAAGCGCTTAACCAGAATGCCCTAGGGAAAAAATACACATACCGTTGTAATCGGGCGAGTTTCTACTTTCAGACGCAGCAGGAACTTCTGGGTTTGGTCAATCCGTTCGCGAGATATGGGAGTTTGAAACTAAGAAATGGTTGAGAAGACAACAAATTTTTCGCAATTCTGCTGCTCCAAACGCTTAACCAGAATGTCCTAGGGAAAAAATACGCATATCGTTGTAATCGGGCGAGTTTCTACTTTCAGACGCAACAGGAATTTTTGGGTTAGGTCAATCCGTTCGCGAGATATGGGAGTTTGAAGCTAAGAAATGGTTGAGAAGACAATAAATTTTTCGCAATTCTGCTACTCCAAACGCTTAACCAGAATGGCCTAGGGAAAAAATACACATACCGTTGTAATCGGGCGAGTTTCTACTTTCAGATGCAATAGGAATTTTTGGGTTAGGTCAATCCGTTCGCGAGATATGGGAGTTTGAAGCCAAGAAATGGTTGAGAAGGCGAAAAATTTTTCGCAATTCTGCTGCTCCGATCGCTTAACCAGAATGGCCTAGGGAAAAAATACAAATACCGTTGGAATCGGGCGAACTTCTACTTTCAGATGCAATAGGAATCTTTGGGTTAGGTCAATCCGTTCGCGAGATATGGGAGTTTGAAGCCAAGAAATGGTTGAGAAGGCAAAAAATTTTTCGCAATTCTGTTGCTCCAAACGCTTAACCAGAACGGCCTAGGGAAAAAATACACATACCGTTGTAATCGGGCGAGTTTCTAGTTTCAGATGCAGCAGGAATTTTTGGGTTAGGTCAATCCTTTCGCGAGATATGGGAGTTTGAAGCAAAGAAATGGTTGAGAAGGCAAAAAATTTTTCGCAATTCTGCTGCTCCAAACGCTTAACCAGAATGGGATAGGGAAAAAGTACACATACCGTTGGAATCGGGCGAACTTCTACTTTCAGATGCAATAGGAACTTTTGGGTTAGGTCAATCCGTTCGCGAGCTATGGGAGTTTGAAGCTAAGAAATGGTTGAGAAGACAATAAATTTTTCGCACTTCAGCTGCTCCAATCGCTTAACCAGAATGGCCTAAGGGAAAAATACACGTACTGTTGTAATCGGGGGAGTTTCTACTTTCAGATGCAATAGGAATTTTTGGGTTAGGTCAATCCGTTCGCGAGATATGAGAGTTTGAAGACAAGAAATGGTTGAGAAGGCAAAAAATTTTTCGCAATTCTGCTGCTCCAAACGCTTAACCAGAATGGCCTAGGGAAAAAATACACATACCGTAGTAATCGGGCGAGTTTCTACTTTCAGATGCAATAGGAATCTTTGGGTTAGGTCAATCCGTTCGCGAGATATGGGAGTTTGAAGCCAAGAAATGGTTGAGAAGGCAAAACATTTTCGCAATTCTGCTGCTCCAAACGCTTAACCAGAATGGCCTAGGGAAAAAATATACATACCGTTGTAATCGGGCGAGTTTCTACTTTCAGATGCAACAGGAATTTTTGGGTTACGTCAATCCGTTCGCGAGATATGGGAGTTTGAAGCTAAGAAATGGTTGAGAAGACAACAAATTTTTCGCACTTCTGCTGCTCCAAACGCTTAACCAGAATGGCCTAGGGAAAAAATACACATACCGTTGTAACCCGGCGAGTTTCTACTTTCAGACGCAATAGGAATTTTTGGGATAGGTCAATCCTTTCGCGAGATATGGGAGTTTGAAGCCAAGAAATGGTTGAGAAGGCAAAAAATTTTTCGCAATTCTGTTGCTCCAAACGCTTAACCAGAACGGCCTAGGGAAAAAATACACATACCGTTGTAATCGGGCGAGTTTCTAGTTTCAGATGCAGCAGGAATTTTTGGGTTTGGTCAATCCGTTCGCGAGATATGGGACTTTGAAGCTAAGAAATGGTTGAGAAGGCGAAAAATTTTTCGCAATTCTGCTGCTCCGAACGCTTAACCAGAAAGGGTTAGGGAAAAAATACAAATACCGTTGTAACCCGGCGAGTTTCTACTTTCAGACGCAATAGGAATTTTTGGGTTAGGTCAATCCTTTCGCGAGATATGGGAGTTTGAAGCCAAGAAATGGTTGAGAAGGCAAAAAATTTTTCGCAATTCTGTTGCTCCAAACGCTTAACCAGAACGACCTAGGGAAAAAATACACATACCTTTGTAATCGGGCGAGTTTCTAGTTTCAGATGCAGCAGGAATTTTTGGGTTTGGTCAATCCGTTCGCGAGATATGGACTTTGAAGCTAAGAAATGGTTGAGAAGGCGAAAAATTTTTCGCAATTCTGCTGCTCCGAACGCTTAACCAGAAAGGGTTAGGGAAAAAATACAAATACCGTTGGAATCGGGCGAACTTCTACTTTCAGATGCAATAGGAATTTTTGGGTTAGGTCAATCCGTTCGCGAGATATGGGAGTTTGAAGCTAAGAAATGGTTGAGAAGACAATAAATTTTTCGCACTTCTGCTACTCCAATCGCTTAACCAGAATGGCCTAAGGGAAAAATACACGTACCGTTGTAATCGGGCGAGTTTCTACTTTCAGATGCAACAGGAATTTTTGGGTTGCGTCAATCCGTTCGCGAGATATGGGAGTTTGAAGCTAAGAAGTGGTTGAGAAGACAACAAATTTTTCGCACTTCTGCTGCTCCAAACGCTTAACCAGAATGGCCTAGGGAAAAAATACACGTACCGTTGTAATCGGGCGAGTTTCTACTTTCAGATGCAGCAGGAATTTTTGGGTTTGGTCAATCCGTTCGCTAGATATGGGACTTTGAAGCTAAGAATTGGTTGAGAAGGCGAAAAATTTTTCGCAATTCTGCTGCTCCAAACGCTTAACCAGACTGGGTTAGGGAAAAAATACACATACCGTTGGAATCGGGCGAGTTTCTACTTTCAGATGCAGCAGGAATTTTTCGGTTTGGTCAATCCGTTCGCGAGATATGGGACTTTGAAGCTAAGAAATGGTTGAGAAGGCGAAAAATTTTTCGCAATTCTGCTGCTCCAAACGCTTAACCAGAATGGGTTAGGGAAAAAATACACATACCGTTGGAATCGGGCGAACTTCTACTTTCAGATGCAATAGGAATTTTTGGGTTAGGTCAATCCGTTCGCGAGCTATGGGAGTTTGAAGCTAAGAAATGGTTGAGAGAACAATAAATTTTTCGCACTTCAGCTGCTCCAATCGCTTAACCAGAATGGCCTAAGGGAAAAATACACGTACTGTTGTAATCGGGGGAGTTTCTACTTTCAGATGCAATAGGAATTTTTGGGTTAGGTCAATCCGTTCGCGAGATATGAGAGTTTGAAGACAAGAAATGGTTGAGAAGGCAAAAAATTTTTCGCAATTCTGCTGCTCCAAACGCTTAACCAGAATGGCCTAGGGAAAAAATACACATACCGTAGTAATCGGGCGAGTTTCTACTTTCAGATGCAATAGGAATCTTTGGGTTAGGTCAATCCGTTCGCGAGATATGGAGTTTGAAGCCAAGAAATGGTTGAGAAGGCAAAACATTTTTCGCAATTCTGCTGCTCCAAACGCTTAACCAGAATGGCCTAGGGAAAAAATACACATACCGTTGTAATCGGGCGAGTTTCTACTTTCAGATGCAATAGGAATTTTTGGGTTAGGTCAATCCGTTCGCGAGATATGGGAG